>NC_141099.1:22999596-23312096 GCF_041138505.1 Cibotium barometz
TTATATTCTTGTCCTCCAGACCCTTAGATTTCCCTCCAGAACCAGCAATCTTCAATCCCCAAATCTCTAGTTCTAGGACCCTACTGAATATGTCAATTGTCCTGTACTAACTCTTATTTGAATTAGGCTTGACTAAACTATTTGAGGTGATTCACCTGAAATTTAGATCTCCTTACCTCTGTGTCCTTTGACACTCACAGACCTTCAAACACTTTAGATCCTGCAAAGATTGAACTCTAGAGTCTCTCACCTCACTTTAGCTCACCTTCAACTATCCTTCGAATCTTTGCTAATACAGTCTGACATCTTACCTCCTCAACTTAAATTAGCATCCTCTAAAATGACTTTTCAAGTTAGATATGACTCTGAAGAACATTGATCTTCAACCCTATCTCCTCAGCTAAACTTCTCAACCTATTGACCTAAACTGACCTCAGTTGACTCTCAGCTGAACTTCTCTGATAACCGGCTGACCTAAACTGACCCCAGCTGACTCTCAACTAACCACTACACTTGACTGAAATCTGATTCACCTAACTACTGCGTTGCTGACCTCTGTCACTTTCTTGTCCTCTAGACCCTTGGGTTTTCCTCTAGAACCATCAATCTTCAATCCCCAAATCTGTAGCTCTAGAACCCTACTAGATATGTCAATTATCCTTTACTGCCTTTTATTTGACTCAGATTTTTCTCTAGAACCAACAATCTTCAATCCCTAAATCTCTAGCTCTAGAACCCTAATGAATATGTCAATTATCCTCTACTGACTCTAGCTCTAGAACCCTACTCAATATGTCAGTTATCCTCTACTGACTCAAGTATGAATAAACTGATTCAGCTGATTTAAATCTCCTCACCTCTGTGTCCTTTGACACTGTAAGATTCCTCCCCCAACCCCTCAAGATGTCCAGTTTCTCCCCCTGTAATCAATCCCCTTTTCAGAATAATAATAGATCTTATTTCTATCTCTTTTGGCCTAGAGAGAGAAAATGTTCTAGAGAGAGATAATTCAGTTTCTAGATATCTTTGGATGGAAAAATATTCCTTCTTATTAAAATGATTTCCCCTAAAACAGAAATTCAAAAAGAACTTTCCAGTGTGCAATTGGAATAAATTGAAAATAGGTAAAAAGGACCTTAGCCTGAGGATCCAGATTTTTTGAAAATTTTGGATTAAGGTTCCTATGGACCAATAAGATTAATCCAAATATAGGGAGGAGATAAATTGAAGAATAAAAGAAAATCTCCCAAAAAAATGAGTAAATACTCACATAAGATGAAGAGTTGACTAAGGACAAGGTTTATTAGTTAAAAAAGAAGAGATATTTAGAGGAAATGATGCATTTTTGACACCTCAGTGTGGGGAATTTACCTCATGAAGGAGGCACCTATTTCACATGTGTGGATGAGTTTTAAACTCACAAATAATGAGATATTTTTATCTCGCCTCTCCTCTGTTTCAACTAGATCCAAAAAGTAAGCTAAATTGACCTAAAAATGGTCAAAAAGTGACCAAACTGATCTGAAAAATTCTAGAATCGGTTTGCTTGGTTAGAGGCTCACTTTTTCCTATAAATAGAAGCCTCCCCCTTTGTAAAAGGCTAACAGTGTTTATGCACTGCTACTCTACTCCTCCCCAAAGTCAAATACATTGAATTCACTTGATAATTCAATTGTTTTTAACTAAATCCTCTCCAAAAGAACTGGTGGCCACTCTTGCTGCAAACAAGAGTAGAACCCTCAATCCCTCAAGCCAAAGGAAAGTTTACAAACTCCATGTAAGCTTAATTCTTACTTATTGTGAATTTTAAATCTATGGTTTTCTTAAATTTTATACTTTGAAAATGTTTGAATTAAAATCTGATGCTATGCCTTGATGGAAAGGCCACCCCTTCTCTTCTTCACAATTCAGCCCTTCTTAATCCTAAAAAGTTTAATTAAATGATTGATTAAACTCTTTTCATTGTTTACTCTCTTAATTTTTAGAAAATAGAGTAGATTAGAGATATTAGAATTCAAATTAGATTAGTTCAAGTCATAAATTGAATGTTAAAATTGAGAAATGGTCAGCCATACAAAGGAGGTTATGGCAAAATTTTCTTAAATTTTGTGGAACTAAAGTTTATCATTAGATTATTCTAAAAGAGTAATTCCTTCCGTTTGTGTATTCTAAAAGATTTAATTTTATTTCAAAAGTGCCATTCTCATTAAAATTGAATTTATGCATAGAAAGATGCATAAAAGAATTATTTTTATTTCAAAAGTGTTATTCCCATTAAAATTGAATTTATGTATAGAAAGATGCATAAAGGGATTTATTTTTATTTCAAAAGAGTTATTCTCATTAATTTTGATTTTATGCATAGAGGAATTTATTTTTATTTCAAAAGAGTTATTCTCATTAATTTTGATTTTATGCATAGGAATATGCATAAAGGAATTTATTTTTAATTCAAAAGAGTTATTCTCATTAATTTTGATTTTATGCATAGAAAGATGCATAAAGGAATTTATTTTTATTTCAAAAATGTTATTCTCATTAAAATCGAATTTCTGTATAGAAAGATGCATAAAGGATTTTATTTTATTTCAAAAGTGTTATTTTTCTTAAATTTAAATTATGCATAAATAGATGCGTAAAAAAATGGATCCTCTTGAATTCTATGTTTAAATTCTGTGAATAGAGGTGAATAGATATGATGAGATAAGATGTGAATCAGATACATGATTGGATAGATGTGATGTGAATAGAAGTGATGAGAATATGAGATGAATAGATGTGATGAGATGTGATGTGAATTAGATAGGTGATTGGATAGATGTGATGTGAATAGAAATGATGAGAATATGAGATGAATAGATGTGATGTGAATTAGATAGGTGATTGGATAGATGTGATGTGAATCAGATAGGTGATTGGATAGATGTGATGTGAATAGAAGTGATGAGAATATGAGATGAATAGATGTGATGAGATGTGATGCGAATCAGATAGATGATTGGATAGATGTGATGAGAATATGAGATGAATAGATGTGATGGGATGTGATGCGAATCAGATAGATGATTGGATAGATGTTATGTGAATAGAAGTGATGAGAATATGAGATGAATAGATGTGATGGGATGTGATGCGAATCAGATAGATGATTGGATAGATGTGATGTGAATAGAAGTGATGAGAATATGAGATGAATAGATGTGATGAGATGTGATGTGAATCAGATAGATGATTGGATAGATGTGATGTGATGTGAATAGAAGTGATGAGAATAGAAGTGATGAGAATATGAGATGAATAGATGTGATGGGATATGATGCGAATCAGATAGATGATTGGATAGATGTGTTGTGAATAGAAGTGATGAGAATATGAGATGAATAGATGTGATGAGATGTGATGCGAATCAGATAGATGATTGGATAGATGTGATGTGAATAGAAGTGATGAGAATATGAGATGAATAGATGTGATGAGATGTAATGCGAATCAGATAGATGATTGGATAGATGTTATGTGAATAGAAGTGATGAGAATATGAGATGAATAGATGTGATGAGATGTGGTGCGAATCAGATAGATGATTGGATAGATGTGATGTGAATAGAAGTGATGAGAATATGAGATGAATAGATGTGATGAGATGTAATGCGAATCAGATAGATGATTGGATAGATGTGATATGAATAGAAGTGATGAGAATATGAGATGAATAGATGTGATGGGATGTGATGCGAATCAGATAGATGATTGGATAGATGTGATGTGAATAGAAGTGATGAGAATATGAGATGAATAGATGTGATGTGAATCAGATAGATGATTGGATAGATGTGATGTGATGTGAATAGAAGTGATGAGAATATGAGATGAATAGATGTGATGGGATGTGATGCGAATCAGATAGATGATTGGATAGATGTGATGTGAATAGAAGTGATGAGAATATGAGATGAATAGATGTGATGAGATGTGGTGCGAATCAGATAGATGATTGGATAGATGTGATGTGAATAGAAGTGATGAGAATATGAGATGAATAGATGTGATGAGATGTAATGCGAATCAGATAGATGATTGGATAGATGTTATGTGAATAGAAGTGATGAGAATATGAGATGAATAGATGTGATGGGATGTGATGATGCAAATCAGATAAATGTGAATGAATGGATGAGATGTGATATCATGTGAATCAGAATGTAAATGAATGATATGAGATGTGAGTGAATGTATGTGATGATGATAAAGGACGTGAATGTGTATGTGAGGAATGGATGTGAATGCGTATGCGAAGAATGGATGTGAATGAATATGTGAAAGAATGGATGTGGATGTATGTGAAAGAATGGATATAGATGTGTATGTGAAAGAATGTGATGCGATGTAAAGAGATGAGATGTGACATGAATATATGTGGATGTGAAGTGATAGATATGAATGTATGGATAGATGCCAGTAGTCGTACATGTGAACGATTGGATGGATGAGGATGGATGAATGGGACGAGTCCCTGTATTGATGTTTGTAACTGGAATGACGATAATGACTTCATTAAATCACTATGCGATTAGTGGATTGTGCTGACAGATTGCTACTGTTAACTCTTGACCCAGTGGATCAAGTTAAGATATGACAAATTAAAAATCTATAAAATTGAAATCCCCCATGGAGTACATGGAAATTTCGGTCTAATAGACCATTATTGTGTTAAAGATATGAATGATATGTTCTGAATGAATTGTTATCTAATAATGCGAGTATCTTTATCCCACGATTCTGTGGGGGGCCGACCTATCTAAGGAACCCCAGAATCAGATGAATCAAAAATTGGATTTGAATCATAAATAAAGGGACTTAACAAGATTTTTCGTATTGATAGAAACATGGATCGAGGTCGTCTTGTGGTAGAAATGATAACCCCCAACTCGATGAGGAAGAGCTGGACTTGGATGTTCGTAAAACTCTTCATAGTTCACAGCCTGGGCCTTTCAAGGGTGAAGGGGAAAACTTGGGCGAGGCTGTGGAGAAGTGGATCGAAGCAATGGAGGAGTACTTTGATGTCACCGGTTAACGAGAAGAGCAAAATGGCTCTTGCAAGGCTAAAGATACAGAAACAGCCAGAGTGGCATGGAGAAACCACTGCGAGACAAATTGTCTGGAGGATCGAAATACCCAGACATGGAATGATCTCAAAATTTACCTAAGAACGAGGTTCTATCCTCCCGACTTTTTGGAAACAAAGATGAACGAATTCTTAGAGCTAACCCAGGGGAGCAAAACTATTGAAGTATATCACCAAGCGTTTGCTCTCCTTCTCAAATACTCGCCACCGCTAATGAAGAACAGCTGATGGCCAAGTTCATTTGGGGACTGAACGAACCTTTGAATATTTTGGTAAAGAATGCCAAGCCAGTTTCCATGGCCGAAGCTCGGGGGATGTACCACTAGAAAACCCTAGGTATCACGTGTGTTCAAGAGGTATTAAAAAAACCCCTTAACTAAAATTTTTCTCCCAATAAAACAACCCCTCTTTACTTATGAACTAATGGATTTTTTTCTAAAGTTGAATAAAAAAACCCCTCCTATTAATGTAATCCTACGAAATCCTATGAAATTTTCTCAATGTATCTAATTGAAAACCCCTCCTATTAATGTAATCCTATGAAATTTTCTCAATGTATCTAATTGAAAACCCCCTCTTGTTGAACTCACATGGTACACTAACATTTTTTGAGGTAAACCCCCCAAGGGCCGAAGCAGTGCGGCGGATGGCGAAGGATTTCTCGAAGGCCTTTGATGTCAAGGTCCACCAAAGCCAGCACCATCACCTTTCAAAAGGTTTTTAGTTCCAAAAGGTGATTCCAACCTTCCACTGCCTAAGAGATATCAGGGTCAAGCCCAGGATATGGGAAGTTCCAGAATGGAAGAAATGTCCTTTTCTCGAAACTTAATCCCGTGGAATTCAACTTCAGAAGTTCCACCCTTGAATAAGGGAGTGAAATGCTATAACTACCAAGGATTTGGACATCGCAGTATGGATTGTCCAACTCCTTTTAGATCAAGGTAGGCAAATTGTTAGAAGAAACAAAGTGACATGCGAAATGGAAAAGTGTAGCAAAACAACTATGCGTCCTCTAGCAGAAATAATGAGGATAATGAGAGGTTGTTTGTTATGCATGTGGTTAAGGCTGTGTCTAGAAATGATGTTGGCAACAGTAAGGATGATGGATGGTATGTTAATTTAGGTGCTTCAAACCACATGACAAGTCATGGTGAGTGGTTCAAGGAAATGAAGAGTCTTGAAAGACCAAGTTTTATTGAAAAAGGGGATGGCACTGCTCATCCGATTGCCCATGTTGGAGATGTGCCATTGTCTATGCAGGATGGTAAGGTGAAGTACCTTGTAGATTTACTTCATGTTTGAAATATTATAAAGAATCTAGTTTCTATCGGCTAGATGATTGAGCAGGTTTTGTAGGTTGTTATGTAAAAGACTTTAAAGATAAGTGCAGGTTGGCTGCAAAAGGAAACAGAGTGGGCATAATGTTTACATTGAATGTAAATATGCTTGAAGTGAGTGCTGTAATGTTTACAAATGGTTCAAGAGTTGCTGTAGATACATACATTTGGCATAAGAGAATTGGGCATGTAAATGTGCAAAGAATGAAGTCTATGTAGACTAAAGAAATTGTGGCAGGGTTGCCTAAGCTTAAAGTTGAAGAAATAAAGAAAGTATGTGAAGCATGTAAATTTAGAAAGCAAAAAAAGCATGTATTTCCACATGATAGAAATGTGAGTAGGAATGTACTAGATGTTGTGAGTAGGAATGTGAGTAGGAATGTACTAGATGTTGTGCATTTAGATATATGGGGTCCTGCGACTATGGGTGGCTACAGGTACTACGTAACATTCATTGATGACCACACGAGGAAAGTGTGGGTTTATTTCATGAAGGAGAAGAGTGAAGTGTCCACTCATTTTTAGAATTTCAGAGTGAAAAACAGACAGGAAAGCATGTGAAGTGCCTAAGGTCAGATGGAGGGGGAGAATACTTCTCCAATGAGTTCTCTGAATTCTTGCAAAAGAATGGCATTCAGAGACAATTTACATGTAAATACACTCCACAGCAAAATGGAGTTGCTGAGCAAAAAAATAGGCATATTGCAAAGATAGCATGAGCATTGATGGCAGAGAAGAATAAGTCGCATAGCTATTGGGATGAGGCTGTGTCTACAGCAGTTGATATCATGAACAAGACTCCTAATGCAGCCATACATGATGTAACTTCATAGGAGAAGTTTACTGAGATGACAAGAAACCTGATTTGTCCCACTTGAAAGTTTTTGGATGTATTGCATATGTGCATGTGCCAGATGGGTTGCGTACTAAGCTAGATCCAAAGGTAGAAAAATGTGCATGTGCATGTGCCAGATGGGTTGTGTACTAAGCTAGATCCAAAGGTAGAAAAATGTGTGTTTATTGGGAATTTCCTTGAGCAAAAGGGATATACATGCTATAATCTTGCTACATGCGAATTGAGGGTAAGCAAGGATGTTGTATTTGATGAGATGAGTAGCTAGTATGCTGTTGAAAGATGCTATTGGGGCTGATGGAAGTGGAAACATGGTTGCATAGAATGCAAGTTAGCAATCACAGTCATTGAGTGGATCAAGAGAGTCCACATGTAGTAGTTCTGTTCATAGACCATCAAGTGGTAGGCTGCATTATAATACCAGTCCTAGAAACGTAGTTGGTATAACATCACATAAAGGTAAATAGAAAGTGGTTGAGCCCCTTGGTATGCCTCATATTTTTGCAGGGCATTCTCTTGTTTTGATAGAGAGTATAGTGGCTCAGAGATAAGCCTTGATGAGGAGCTTGGGATTCCAGCAATGAGGACACCTGGTTTGAAGAAGGCTATGGAATCACCACCATGAATGCAAAGTTACAAAGATCTGGAAGAAGAGTCAAAAACCCTATGCAGAGGTTGACTTATGATGGTTATGTGGCACATCACTATGCTTATATCGCAAATGTTGTGCAGCAGGTTGTAGAACCCACATGTTTTGATGAGGCTATTGGAAATGTGTGTTGGGAGAAAGCTATGGATAAGGATAAGGATGCATTATATAGAAATGAGACTTGGGATTCGGTTCCACTTCTTGAAGGAAAGAAAGCTATTGGTTGTAAGTTGGTGTATAAGGTGAAACATAACAGTGATGGCAGCATAAGCAGGTACAAGGCGAGATTGGTAGCCAAAGGATATGCGCAAACACATGGGATTGATTATGAGGAGACATTTGCCCCAGTTGCAAAGATGGCAACTGTGAGAGTTGTGACTGTGGTGGCTACAGTTAAAGGCTGGTTTTTACATCAGATGGATGTAAAAAATGCATTCTTTCATGGTGACTTGCAAGAAGAGGTGTATATGGATCAACCACCTAGTTTGAGGATACAGGTCACCTAGAGAATGTATGTAAGCTTCGTAAGGCTTTATATGTGCTGAAGTAAGCTCCACGAGCATGGCATGACAAGATTGCTGAGTATATTATCACTATTGGTTTTCAATGGCAGATGCAGATCACTCTTTATATGTGCGCAAGAGTGATAAGGGTATTGTGATCATCACCATCTATGTAGATGATCTTATTTTTGGGGGTGACAACATGGATGAGATTAAGCATGTGAAAAGTCTTTTGATGAAAAGGAAGTTTGAGATAAAGGATTTGGGAGATTTGCGTTACTTTTTAGGAATTGAGGTCATTCGCACACCTGATGGTATTTGGCTGTTCACAGAGACAGTATGTATTAGACATGTTGTCCAAGTAAGGGATGGTTGATTGTAAGTCAATCTCGGTGCCATTAGATCAAAATGGCAAGCTTAGTGCGGATGCAGGTTATGTGTTGGAGGATCCCACTATGTATAGGAAGATTGTAGGGAGTTTGATCTATGTCATGATCATCATGTCAGATTTGAGTTACACTATTGGCTTAGAGAGCTAGTTTATGCAGGTTCCACGCAAATCACATCTTGACAGTGTGCAATGAACACTTCAATATTTGAGGGTCACTATTGATTATGGATTGTTTTATGTAGTAGCACGTGTAACATTGAAGCTATATGGGAACACAGATGCAGATTGGGCAGATAACATCTCAAACAGGAGATCTACTAATGGATTTAAGTTTTCATTGGGCAGTGCGGCTGTGACATGGAGCAGTAACAAGAAGCAGCCCACAATTGCCTTGTCCAGTATAGAGGCAAAGTATAGAGGAGTTGCGGTGGTAGCAGCACGTGTAACATTGAAGCTATATGGGAACACAGATGCAGATTGGGTAGATACCATCTCAGACAGGAGATCTACTAATGGATTTATGTTTTCATTGGGCAGTGCGGCTGTGACATGGAGCAGTAACAAGAAGCAGCCCACAATTGCCTTGTCCAGTACAGAGGCAAAGTATAGAGGAGTCGCGGTGGTAGTGTGTGAGGCAGTGGTTACACAAGCTACTTACTGATTTGGGGTTACATGTGGAGAGAAAGGTTGTCATATATTGTGACAATCTTAGCAGTATATAGTTGGCCAAGAACCTAGTTTTTCATGCGTGAACGAAACACATTGAGGTACATTACCACTTCATTAGCAGGGAGAGAGTCTTGGTGGGACAGGTGACATCGGCTTGGCCTATGTCAGCACATAGCATTAGGTCGTTGACATTTTCATGAAGGCCTTGGGAGCTAAGAAGCTGTGCAAATTTCGAGATATGCTTGGAGTTCATAAGCTAGAGTTGAGCTTGAGGGGGAGTGTTGAGATGTCAAGCTCAACATGAGCTGACACTCACAAGGCGCTTGCATGACCGTTCCGACATTTACATCACTTGCGGGTTTGGTAGAGCTGGCATCGACATATCTTCGCCAGCGATTCTACAGTTGGACTAGTCCACACCTACCCACTCCACTTAGTGTGTTCACATTATGGACCGCTTGTATATGCTCTATTATGTGTTTAGTCACTTTATCTTCTGTGTAGACCTCTTTTGTTGTATGAAGAAGAAGACGAATTTTCAGCCTCTCACCTTGTGTGTTCTCTTCTAGGGTTTGTGTAGTGTGTGTGTGATTGCAAGAGCTCAAGCTCTCTCTTCTCCCCTTCATCTTTTAAGAAAGAGATCATCTCACGATATTGGATGAAGCTCACTTAGGGATAGCAAGCGGGCATTTTGCTGGAGAGATCACCACTCGCAAAGTGCTTCAAGCAAGATTATGGTGGCCTATGTTATTTGAAGACGCCATAGAATTTGTCAAAAGGTGCGAAGAATGTCAATGTTTTGCTATTCCACAGCAAAAGGACAGGATGTCGCTCACCCCTATTATTGTAAGACAACCATTCGACAAATGGGGAGTATATTTTGTCGGGCCTATTAGTCTAACGGCACATCCATCCCAAGCCCAATATATGATCGTAGCCACGTACTATTTCACAAAATGGGTAGAAGCTAGAGCCTCAAAGAGAGAGAATTTCTTATACAAGGAAAATTATCTCGAGGTTCAGCTGCCCATTAGAAGTAGTTAATTAGAAGTAGTTAGTGATCACAGCTCGCATTTTATTAATGAGGTGATTGATCATTTACTTGCGGGATTCTTAGTGGTCCATCAGAAATCATCATCTTATTATCCATAGGCCAATGGTCAAGCAGAGAGTACAAACAAAATTTTATGTACCATCTTGACAAAAACCTTGGGGAAGCAAGTCAAATAGACTAGGAGCATAAGTTGACAGCAGCCCTATGGGTGTATCGAGCATCATATAAGGTAGCGAGGACGAGATACACTCCCTTCCGTCTAGCTTATGGTGTTGAGGTAGTAATGCCTATAGAATACCTAGTCTCAAGCTTAAGGATTGCAGTACAAGAATGTATGATAGAGAATGCATTAGCTAAAAGGCTAATTGACTTAGAGAAGCTTGATGAGACCAGGCTAATAGTATCACATGGACTCATGGTCAAGAAACTACGCAAGAAACATTAGTTCGACAAAAATATGAAATAAAAAGAACTAGAAATGATGGACCTTGTCCTCATGTATAGTGTAGGAAGCACCAAGAAAAAGAAACTCAAATACAGAGGCTTGGGACCATTCCGAGTGTCTGAGATCACACCTCAGGGGGTCAGTTCAAATTGAGACAATTGACGACATACAGATGGAGGGTTATATCAAAGGAAGTAAACTCAAAAAATATTTTGGACCACTGACCCAAGATGCTCTTGGAAGAACATCTCTTAAAACAACAGAGACAGCTCGCAAAGGAAAAAATCTAACAAGCTCAAGAAGAGGCTAAGGCAAGGGCGACCAAAGCTAAACAGTTACTCTAGAAGAGACTGATACATGTCAACATGGCTTCCTTGACTCTCTCGAACAAAGAGGAACTGAACATTGAGTCAGATTCACGACTCGAGGTGGGACTTACTATAGCTAAAGGCCATGGAATGGGTATTGCACTAATAGATATGGAATCAAGTCATTACTTGATCTCAAATTTATGAAACTTGGGTAGCATTAAATAGACCATGCCTTGAACCCACTGATGCGCAAGTACGTGTGCACTTAATAACTACAAGAGGTCAGGGATTTTTAAGTGTTAACATTTCCATCAGAAATAATTCCTTGGTTGGGAAGGTGTTTGCCATGCCTGCAGGTTCCATGGAAGAGGAAATGATTCTAGGACAATCCTAGATCTGCGCTCGCCAACAAATGCAATATCCAATGGGAAGAGAGGACAACGTTTTGTTGAGCGAGGGCGACAAGGTCATGTCCATACCCTTATGGAGCTTGACAAACACAGGGAAACAGATCATGATTAATGAAAAAACAACACCGAATACATTGACATCACCTCATAAAATAGAACAATCACCAGTCCCACGAAACTCGCACAAACAATACCCAAAATCTCAGGGTACACAGAAGTGGACGCCCAAGATTCAACTTAAAAACCCACCCCACAAGAAGGAGAACATGAATAATATGGGGACAGCAAGAAAAATCTACAAAGAAATCAAAAGTCAAACCTAGCTTACACAAACAGATTGGCAGGACTCCAAGCATCCCAATAGCCCACAAGGATTCCATAAGCAATGGGTCCAAAAAGACTTACTACGAGAGCACAAGGATACTACCAAGGCAATATGGCAATATGGCAATATGGGTACCAAAGTAAAAAGCATACAGCATCAACTCCCAACCCATGCGGGAACCTCACCAACCTTTGTGTGGAGGAAAAAGACAACTCAACAAAATGGGTTGGGAATCGCCAAAACAAACATCATCAAGAGCCTACACCAAGATGCTCAGAATTGGGCCCAGGCAGTGGAGGACACCCTTGCCTGCACCCAAAGAGATTTTCTATGGCATCGAGAGATTTCAGAGGCTACCATCCGAACTCTGGGGAGGAGCACCTTGGTGATGCTGAAGCCCGGGCAGTGCAACCCCATCCACCCCCTCTACTCCCTCTTCCAGCATCCTCGACTGCAAAGTGGATGCCCTAATAAATACTGCCATAGAGCTCCCACTCTTAGCCCTCCCCCCACAAACACCCTACCAGCTCATCGACCTTCATTTCGAGAGTGTCCGCTCTTGAACCGTCTCCAACATAACCTTTACCTTGTCGATGAACCCCTCCCTTGCCACATCTTTACCTACCTCCTCACCAAACTCCCCATCTCGAGCATTACCCTCATCCCCCATTTATTTTTCCAGGGCCTTCTCTCTTTCCACCAACCCCATGACTTTTTTGAGCTTCCCCACCATCCTCTCCAGGCTACATTGACTGGCTGCTGTGCAAGGTTTTGTGCTTTGGAGTTCCTTCTAAACCAGTTGAGTTCATTGACTTATCCATCCCCGACGACTTAGGCCCCTATCTCTACCCCTCTCAGATCTCCACAAGGGCGTTGTATTATTTGTAGGATCTCGACTGGCGTATTGTGAGCGGTGCCTATCTCTCTCTCTCCGGGTGGATGCTCTCCCCCTTGCTCTGCCGAAGGCTTACTCATTTTGTACCATAGATGTTTTGAGCAGCTCAAAGTGATGGCAGCCAACTGGTATCTGTTTGACAACACAGATATTTCCTTCCCACTGGACTTCACCGCCAAACGAAGCTGCTCTCGCACAGTGGCTTTCTTTCATGCCCATGGCCTTGCAGATGCTGTTGAGGCTAGCTCAGCCCCGAACAATAACAATGGAGGTGATGACGGCTAGGGCAGTCTGCCACCCCCACCCCACCCCCACCCCCATGACCCTCTTCTCCCCCACCTCCCCCCACCACCACCCAACTCATCTTCCAGCAACTAACCCCCACCATCCCCACCCCCGTCTGGCACCCCAACCCTCCCACTTTTCCATGCACAAACTTCTTCTCCCCCCCCATCCATTTTCCCACCCCACCCCCATCACCCTCACCCCCATCAAATCCTTTTTTTTCACTTCATCTCGGAATGCACACTATGTTCTTTGATCTCCCCTTCACTTCCAAAACCCCCACCCATCCTTGATGATGCAAGCCTCACCACACAGGACCCTCAACATTGACAACCCCTCCACCCCCGTCACCGACTCAATAACCCTCCACCCCCGTCTCACCGACTCAATAACCCTCCACCCAGAACCTCGAAAGGGGAGATCTCACCGTCGCCACCATTGGAGCATGAGGAGGTTGACCCTCTGCTCA
The DNA here is from genome assembly GCF_041138505.1 of Cibotium barometz. Classification (NCBI taxonomy): domain Eukaryota; kingdom Viridiplantae; phylum Streptophyta; class Polypodiopsida; order Cyatheales; family Cibotiaceae; genus Cibotium; species Cibotium barometz. The sequence goes on from NC_141099.1 coordinate 23,013,318, forward strand.
ACCCTCTCAATTGGTGTGATCTCCTCGATCGCATGGAGTTTGAGCATGCCATCGCCATCCTACTTGATCGACAACTCCAGGAAGAGCCCATCACCCGCCTCACCGATCGCATATACATTTATGTCCTTTTCCCTTACCTCGATGCGAAGCACCACCAATGGCAGCGCAACTACCGCCCAAGGACACAAGGCAAATACCACTAGCCACATCACCCGACTGCTCGTCCCATCATGTTCGCACTTATGGGTGAGAAGCCAGCTTGGAGGTGACCCTTCCTTGCCAAACCTTTTATCTGGGAGACCTACTACAACGTGCCTTGCGCACTTGGATCAGCCTTGATTACCTCCTAATTCGCTGATTGTGGGCATGGAATCTCTTCCCCAACGAGGAGCAAAAGACGAACCCCAAACTCAAATTTAACTTCCCCTGGTTCGCTCCCCCATCAGCACAACACCCTTGCACTGAAGAAAGCATGGTCCGACGCTTCCACAAATTCATCCCCGCCAATATGACCAAGTCTGTGACCGAGCCTGTGATCGCCAACCATTTGATTCTTCAATTTCATCATCATGCTGCTAGAGTCCTTCCTTGACTGGGACCATTACTATGAAGGCACGTAGGGTCTGGCCCCTTTGATATCAACAAAGGGCCCACCCTCAAAGGAGATCTTCGGCTACTATACGAGTGCATTATGTGGATGCTTGCTTGGCGGCTACAAACATTCGAAGAAGATACGATGGAGACCACCTTTTGGACGACCTACAAGGTCTTCCATCGTGTCTCCCCCCTACTCCAACCTCGTGCCGCCATTTCATCAAAACCTATTTGATCTATTACAGATAAATCTGGCCAGTGCTAAGGACGAAACTATGTTAGGGAGGGGGTATGTTAACCACTCTAGTTTTAACATTACCTTGTGTGTGGCTACACCTTTGTAATTTATCTTTTTATAATCGTGCAAAGCGCTGATTGTAAAATAGATATGGGATGACCAAGCTTACAGCTTGTGTAACGCTGGTCACTCATGAGGAATAGATGTACATAGAGCTAGAGAAAATAGGAAGACTAGTTTTGGGCATATGGGCGGCTGGACATTGCAATTATGAGCTCATTTATATAAACCATTTTATGGAATATGAAAAGGGACAATCCCATTTGTCTCACTTAAGTTTGCCTTGCCTTCTCTCTCTTTCTTATTTGAACTTGTGGTTACATGTTAGCTTGTGTTCTTGCTTGCTTGCATGTTGGATTGTTGGTGTATGTAAGTAGGGATGGTAATTCTCTCCTTTCTCCTCTTCTCTACCTTCTCTTTGCTATCTACCATGTCCCTTTTGCATGCTAGTGGCATGAAGTAGGGGTTGAGCTCTCTTGTAAGATTCCTCCCCCCTCTAGCCTTTGAGGTGTACAGGTGTAAGAACCTCCCCTTCTGATCTTATAATTATTTTCTTCTTTGAAATAAAAGAAAGATTTTGTTTTACCCTGTTTTGGCTTGGAGAGAGAAAATGTCTAGAGGGAGGTAATTCAAAATTGAGATATTTTTGGATATAAAAATCCTCCTAGTGTCTAAAATGGTTTCCCCTGAAACAGAAATTCAAAAAGAACTTTCCAATGTGCAATTGAAATTAATTGAAAATAGGTATAAAAAGGACCTTAGCCTAAGGGTCCACATTTTCAGAAATTTTTGGATTATGAGGTTCCTATGGACCAATAAGATTAATCCAAATGTAAGGAGGAGATAAATTGAAGAATAAAAAAAAAACCCCCCAAAAATGAGTGAATGCTCACATAAGATGAAGAGTGGACTAAGGAACAAAATTGAAAATAAGTGTTATTCAACATGAAAGGAAGGAGAAAAGGACTCAAAGGAGTTAGAAGAAGCAAGGCTAGATCCTCGACGTATGATACTTAAAATGTTAAACCTTTACCATTCTAGCAATCGATGGAATAGCCTCACAAGACCTCTACCATTCTAGCAATTTGTGGAATAAGCAACAATAATTGTGGGGCACTTACAACTCGGGTTTATAGCCTCTAAGCACTACTAGTGGTTACTAGATCCAAGCTCCTTAATCCTTCGTCTTACTGTCAAAAACGAAGAGGTTTCTTCACTTCCTTTCACCTCTCTCACTCTCACTTACTCTCACACAATGAACAAGAGACACATGCACCAAGATTTATGCATTCTACTTTTAACTCTCTCTCTCTCTCTCTCTCTCTCTCTCTCTCTCTCACAATCAATCAATCAATAATATAAGAGTAAGTAGATAGCAAGAATCAATTGGCATAATGAGGGATTGTGTTTTTTTATTATGAGAAAGTTGCTTATATATAATTAGCCCTTATTCACACTTGGATGCCTAAACTTAAGCCTAATCTATTAAGCTTGATCATTTGTAGCTTTTCTCATAATATATACAATGTTTATAGTGCCGTTTCTTAACACTTATTTGGCTACTTCCATGTGTAATAAGGAGTGCCTTTGTCAAGCGCAAAATGAGATTAACATCTAGAAAGTTAGGAACTAAAATCATTCATAAGATAGAATACTAATTGGTTTCTCTTTAATCAAGGAGTAAATTCCATCTTGTTAAGCCCTAGGGCGCTACTAGATAGATCCACTTGTGAGAATTAAAGGGGCAAAATGACTATGTAAGGTTGTAGATTAAACATATGGAGGGATGACTTGTATTTCTCTAGCCATCGGGATATATAATGGTAGAGGCAATTATAGGAGAGGCCTCGAGTGAAGAATTCCCTACAGCTTAGAATAGACTTCCATTGCTGGCCTTTTAGTATAAAACAAGGGGCTAAAGTTTTTGCACCTATTATCAGAGCTAGCCAGCTACATCTAAGAGATTAATTTTCAACCCAGCCAATTGCATGCTACGGTAGCACAGCTAGCAAAAGGAGAAAGAGTCTAAATTCATATAGCCATAGAGCAGCAAGGTCAAAAACAGTAATTTTTGGTACTCCAAGCAGCTACTACTAAATATTAGGATTTGGTACTCCAAGCACATATTGTTAAACATTACAACCGCGGTAAACAATTTAAGCTTTTGATCGACTCAAGTATCACTCATTCATTTATTTCCCTAGGATGCTTACATAAGGATAAAACGTTAGGAAAGTTTATGCAAGTAGAACTAGCCAATGTGAAGCTTCTTTTCACTCACCATGAGAACGATCTTATTTAGTTTCTTTTAAATGAGAATTCAATCAAGTGAGAGTGCAAATTTAAAGTCTTGCCTTTAGGAACCAATAATGGAATCTTAGGAATGGATTGGCTCAAACAAAAATATGCTGATATTCATTGCCATTGTAGTGGGTGTGCCAAGTGGAAACATACCCTTAGCCTAAGAGGTGGTGCCAATGGGTGTGTGTGTGGGGCACAAAGGGGCACAATGCCTCTTTATATTCATGTATTGTGTCGAGCAATGATATACAATATTTATCTCTCTACTTCTTTGTTGATTCTTTTATCTTCTTGCATTGAGAGTTGTGTGAGTGATCATTCCCCTTGTTGGGGCTGTGGCCTCAACACATCTTCAAGAGAAGAGAAGGTAGGTCCTATTAACTGCATCCATACAAATACACAAAACATTTTGTTAGCCTGAATATGTATTACAGGTGTCAATGTAACTATCGAAATGTTATAGATATCACCCTATCCTTACAGTCTAACAAACAAACAACCTAACCAATCATGATTATGTAAGTCTAGGTAACTATGACATCTCGTTAGTTACCCAAAAAAGCAAACATTTATCAAGATCTTTATGAATATTTTATGAGTCATCATGTCGACCCACGAAGATCCGGATTTCCATAGCTTTGGATTTGAAGGAGGTGGCAACCAAGCTATTCATTGCAATTCCTGTTGATTGTAGTCCCGTATGTTAAGAGTTGTGGCACGCATGCGTCACGAGATTGTGGAAGGACTAACCCTTGCCATTGCAGACCACAGCGTTCACATACACTCGCAAACGGAGGCGAATACAGTGATAAGGCCATCCCGCCATTGGAGAGCAGATGGAGGAGCTTTCACTTGGTGTTCGATTCATTTCAGTATGTGTTTTTTTCTTGTCGTAATGCACTCGAGATTTCGAAGGTGGTGGTGTAGTGCTGCGAGACGAATTGTGGAGGAGCCTTGCATGGCGGCCGTCATGGCCTGCCAAGAGAGCAGCAAACCAGATGGAGGTCTGGAGCAAGCAGGCCTTCCAGTCCAAGGTCAAAGCCTCTAATAAGTGCAGCATGCCTAGTATCGTGTGCCCATCAGCGATATGTTCAAAGGAGGAGATTTTGTGGAAATTTTGTGGTGCTGCAGAGAGATGTGAGGAGATTGCGGTTGTAGATCAATGGGCTGGTTTTCTTTATTCTTTAAGAAGCTTGCAGTTTTTATTGTTGTACCGTCCTCAATTACTTGCAAGGATATCTTGAAATCCAATGGTCTTCTTCAACTACTACTCTAAGGGAACGCTACAAGTCGAATGAAGTCAGAAGAGGTGATGTGAGGGACATACCAGAAGGCTAAGATTGGATGGAGCGCCTACACCAAGTCTTTGATTCATTGCCGGCAAATGGTGATTTGCGGAGTTGCGGTTGAGAAGATGGTTGTTGCGGTTTGATGTGGGTACCATCATTGCAATGAACTGGTAAAAGCTACATCATGTACCAGTTTGAAGCTTCTTCATTATATGTCAACATTTTCACTTATGCAGTCACAAGGTTCTCTGCCTCGGCTGTGCCCAAAATGATTGTACTACTTTGTATATGCACTTGCACATATACTTGGCATTTGACTTCTATCAAGGGATTCGTGGACATTATGGGTTCGCGTAGTCCACCGTGCATGCCAAGTGTGGTGGGTACATACCCTTAGCCTAAGAGGTGGTGCCAATGGGTGTGTGTGTGTGTGGCACGAAGGGGCACAATGCCTCATTATATTCATGTATTCTATCGAGCAATGATATATAGTAGTTATCTCTCTTCTTCTTTGTTGATTCTTTTATCTTCTTGCATTGAGAGTCGTGTGAGTGATAATTCCCCCTGTTGGGACTGTGGCCCCAACGGCTAAAGAAGCCATCTCTTTTCTGGGTCTTTATAGAAATAAGGTTCAAGGGATTGGAATCTCTAGATCTCTATCATTGTAGTTAGTAAAAGCCTCCAAACTACTGAAAGGGCTCAGGAAGAGACAAACCATTTATATTGTTTTAAAATGAACAGGTAGACAAAGAGCTAGGCTCCAAAGAACCATAGTGGTTAAGTGAGTATACTGATGTGTTCTAGAAGAGTGGACTAAGATGCCTCCCACAAAAAGTAGACCATGAGATAGAATTAATTCATGGAGCTCAGCCCATAACCAAGCGTGCATAAAAAATGGCACTCATTAGGACCTCAATGGAAGGCTTCTTGGGCCCTTTTATTTGGCAGTTTAAGGAGTCAAACCTTTTCTCTTAAGAAGAAACGTTTTCTAATTAGAAGCTTCAAAACGGCTACTTTATTCGAATTTAAATTTTGGAAAAAAAATGGAATTTAAAATCTAGCGGACAAAACCATATCATGTAACATATCTATGGAAAGCTCTTGATGCGTAGATCACGGATCTATAATCTTCGCTCAAATCAGAGCTTGTATGTAGAAGTTATGGAGGTCCAAAAATTGTAAAATTGCCTCTCCCCTTTTTTGGGGGAAAAAGTGCACCCTTTGACCACTCTTACACCACTCTTACAAACCCAACATTTCAGTCCACATGGCAACCCCCCATTTGGCTATTCCTTAATCACCTTGATTAGGCTTGGGCAAATTAAAGGGCCCAAGAAGACCCCATTCACTTCCTAATGTTCTGGAAGAAATAAAACTTAAGGAATAATTTAGGTAGCTACTCTAGAACAAGGATTTATATAACCTAGTGTCTTGCCATGGTGTGCATCTATTCTTTTTCTAAAGAAGAAAAAGATGGGACACTTAGGCTATATGACATAGTGTCTTGCCATGGTGTGCATCTATTCTTTTTCTAAAGAAGAAAGATGGGACACTTAGGCTATATATTAATTATAGAGGGTTGAATCAATTAACCATCAAGAGTAAGTATCCTATCTCTTGAATTGTCAAACTCTTAGTAGATAGAGTACCATGGATCTCAAGTCTTTACAAAAATAGATTTAAAGTTAGTATACTATGAGATCAAAATAAAGCGGCAAGATGTTACAAAGACAACATTCAATACTTAGTACATGCACTATGAATTCACAAGTATGAGTTTTGGATTAACTAATTCCCTTACCATATTCAATGGTGTGATACAAGAGATACATAGGGAACATGTAATACGAAAAATTTTCTTTTGTTAAGGCCTCTTTATTGCAATGTATAACATGTATATGGTGATTATCTGTTTGAGACCTAGTAATTGGTATGCCAATAATGCTCACTAGGTAGGAGGTTGTACAAGAAGTTAAGCTTATGTGAATCCTTTCTCATAGGGTTTTGTGGAAATCCGAGATTATTGTAAGAGAAGTTGGTGGCTTGGCGGTGGTAGCATGACAACTCATCTTCTATGGCTTTATAATGATTCAACTCCAAATATTTGGTTTCATATGGAGGATTCCAAGGATTTCTATGGAATATTTCATATCAGATGTGAGAATACCATGTGTATGATTATAAATACATTAGTATGGTTTGTAGTGCTAAATGTATATAGGATGGGTGATGAGTCATAAAATACAAGTGGGACTTATGTCTACATAGAATGGCAATTCTAGTAAAACAAGATACATAACACATGTCAAGCTTGTGGAGGCATGTGGAGAAGTTGGAAGTATGCATAATAGAGAAGAATCCTTCTAGAAGACCTGTGTAGACTAAGAAGACCTTATGTTGGAAATAGGGTTGCAGGAATACACACACAGTGGAGAAGCTCAAGGGAGCACACAATGAGATGATAGATAGATAATGAATGTGTGCTATATAAAGATGATAAGTATACCCGAAGATGGGTGTATAATAGCACGGGGAAAAAAACTTCCTAAAGAGGGAAGAAGTGTCCTGGCTAGTCCTAGTATGTTCACACACATCACTAGCAAATATGTCTATAAATCCCCCCTAGGAGTGATGATGTGAACAAGGGGTGAGCTAGCACTAAAAGTACAAAGACGTGCTAGGCTCTTTGGACTATGAGAGGAGCCCAGACTAATCCCCAAAGGGAAGTAAGTTCAAAGCTTTATGAAAAGCTTAAAACTTCTCTTGTGAGAGAGCCTTCGTGAGTAAAGCTACCATGTTTTACTATGTTGGCACATAAGTCAAGCTGATTTCCCCTACGGAGCATCTCTTCCTTACATAATGATAATGCACCTTAATGTACTTTGTAGAGCATGAAAAACTAGATTTCTCACAAACTGCCATAACACTCTAACTATCTAGTAAAGATGGTAGTGGCTAAGGACTCACCCAATACCCAAATCAGTAATAAGGCGTTTGAGCTAAACACACTCAACTGTAGTTGTAAATGTTGCCCTGTACTTAGCTTCACAGCTAGAAGCGGCCATAGTGGGTTGCTTCTTGTTGTTGAGCCATGATATACATGAATCACCAAGGGCAAAAGCAAAAACCACTCATGGAAACTCGTGTGTCATAAAAACATCCAGCCAGTTTGAGTCTGTAAATTTATGTAGCTAAGATTTGCCACCTGGGGATAAAACAACCCAAAGTACTTGGTGCCCTTTAGGTAATGCAACACTCGTTTGACAGATTGCCAATGCTTTGCGCTTGGGCTAAGCATAAATTTGCTTAATACCGAGACCCCATATTGAATGTCAAGCCTAGTGTACATGAGCAGATAAGGCATCCAACAACCTTGTGATACATACTAGCATCAAAAGGGTCATCTACATCTTCAAGACTAAGTTGCAAACCAAGTTCCAGAGGTGTAGCACAAGTTGCAGTCTCCAAGATTGAACCTTAACAATGCGTCTATGTATTGTGTCTACAGCATAATAATGCCATCATTATGATGTCGAAACTCAATGCTCAAATAATAGTGCAACGGTCTGATATTTCAAAAGACCTCTATAAATCAGCTATAAAAGTTGAAATATGATCATTATCAGGGCCTGTGTAGCATGTCATCAACGTATAGCATGATGACCAAAAATTCATCTTTAGTCCTTATAATGTAGAGGGCATTGTCAGTAGGATAGTTGCAAAAACCTTGTGCAACCAAGTATGCATGTATCTTCTCATACCATGTTGTGGGAGCTTGCTTAAGACCATACATAGATTTTTTCAATTTGCATACTTTTGATTCATGAACTTTCTGAATAGAACCACGAGATTGAGATACATAGATCTCCTCATGAAAATCTCCATTCAAAAAAATAGTTTTGATGTCCAATTGATGTACATTCCAACCTTTATGTGCTATGAATGCAATGATACTCCACATGGTAGTCATACAACATGTGGGTGTAAAGGTCTCACCATAGTCAGTGCCTTTTTCTTATGCATAACCCTTTGCAACAAGCCTTGCTTTGTATTACTTAACACTACTATCAGCTTTACGTTTAAGCTTGTAAACCCATTTCATGTTAATGGCCTTCTTGCCCATGAGGCAAATCAGATAACTCCCAAGTATCATTTTTTAAAGCATCATATTCAAATTGCATAGCACTCATCCATTGTTCTGATTCCTTTACTTCATCAAAGAAGAGATGTTCCTCTTCGTTACATAAACTGGCAACAATAAGAGCAGGACTTACATCAACATGAGATGCGTGATAAGAACCTGCACGTGTTTTGCTAGGCAAAGTAGTGGCCAATTTATAGTCACATAGTGTTTGTACCAACCATTTTGGCATACTTTTTGACTTGTATTGCATCATCCACATTTACCTCATCAATAGGATGATGTGTGTGTTGAGATTCAAGCTCGATGTCAGCGTGTGCCAGCTGTGCTATATGCTGGCATGTTAGGTAGCAGCATGTGTGAGACATAAATGACCGCGTCCAGCTGGTCATAGTGTGTGAACATTAGCTAGGGTTAGCTGTGTGTGGACATAACTCATAGTGTGTGTTGTGTATTATGGATTATGGTTTTATGCATTGTGTGAGAAGGGAGATGGCTTCCCTCTATGGTTAGGGTTTGTAATATACATTAGGGTTTGCTCCTGTGTGTGTGTCTCCTCTCCCTCTACCTGTTTTTCATCATGGTATCAGAGCCTGGTGCTCTCTATTAGGGTTTATGAGTGAGTGAGAGAAGAGGGAGAAGAAGCTGTGAAGCTTGCCATTGATGCTGTGAAGAAAAGCTGTGAAGCTTGGAGCACACCGATTTCTATCAAAACTGAGAGCTTGGCCTACCGGGTAAGGTCTACTAAACACCCTTGAGCGGATTGCAAGTGATTCAAGAACAAACAAGGCAAATTAGGGTTGCCCAAAGCAAAAGAAAATTCTGGTTTTTTGCAAGCTTTCCATTAGAGCTTGGAAGTGGTGATGTATGGTGAAAATAGATGCAAATCTGGCAACAAAGAAACATGTATCCTGGCAAATAGGAATGTATTGGCAACTCATGTGCAAGTCCTACACTTAATTTGGAGCAAGTATGATGCATTTGGATGAGTGAAAAATTACTGTTTTTGAAGCTCTCACAAAACAGAGAAAAAGGGTCACTTGGTGGATGAAATTAGAGCAAGTTTTTACAAAAATCAGTCAATTGTTGATGGGTTGTTGTACACATGCCTTGGAGTGTTAGGCAACAATACATGGTCTTAATTATCACTACAAACAGCCCAAATCCCCTCAGGAGCAGGCAGGGCAGATCATACAGCAGCAAAAATAGAGCATTTTCTCATACTTTTTGATAAGTGGAGGCCAAATTCCACTTGTGTGGTTGATTAAATCCAAACTTTTCTTAGAAATTGGGTAATACACAAACTCAAGGAGGTTGCTACATGATTAGTTGGAGCAATTATGATCTATGGAGCTGGAAATGAGCTGATTAAAGAGGCTGTCTATTGTGATTAGTGAAACAGAGTGTGATTAATCAACTAATTACTCTCTCATCTTAAACAATTGGTCTAATTCCTTTTACATGGAGTTAGTGGACATCATTGCTAAGCTAATGAATGCCTAGTCTCTCAATTTGGACGAGCATTGAAGAAATTAGAGCAATTCTACTACTGGTTTTACTGGTTTTTTTGGTTTTTCTCAAAACAGAGAAGAGGATTTGACAAAATTGGTATATGTACGCACCTTGGTTGGTGTTGATATGCAACATTGAGCTTGTTCAGGTGTCAATGCAAGTTATCCACACTTGATTGAACCACTACATTGCAGTTTGAAGCCTTGGAAAGCGCACCAAAATAGGGTACCTTGGACTGCGTATGCCAGTTCATTTTGGATGCAATCAGTTTGATTTTCTACATCAAAAGTGAAGTTTGTTGACTAATTTGGAGTATCTGGAACACTCATTAGAGTGTGGTTGAGCTGAGGAAGGATCATTTACAGATTTGGACGTGTGCGGAAGGTGCATTTGCATTGAGCAAATATGTCGGACAATCCAGTACAAATTGTGGGTGAAAAGTTGGATAGGAAGAACTTCCAGGCATGAAAGTACAAGAGAAAGTTTTTTGAAGGGAAAAGATTTTTGGAATCTTATTATAGGTGCGGAGCTAGAGCTAGAACTACCTCGACAACCCACACAGCAGCAGGTTGTAGCTCATAAGCAATGGTCAGAAAGAGTATACAAAGTTTTGCATTATCTGTCTATATGTATTTCAGATGCTATACTCATACATATACATGATGCTAAGAATCCTAAGGATGCATGGGATACATTGGTAAAGCTGTTTGATATACAAACACTAGTGTTCACAAGTCTCAGTGTTGGCGAGCGACAACAGATTCATAATGTGAAACGGAAAGGAAGGAGCATCCATGATTATGTACAAGAGATAAAGAAGTATGCATATGCATTGGCAACAATCAATGCCCTCATGCCTGATGATGATTTGGTAGACATTACCTTGCATAGTCTTGGCAACAAGGAGTATAAGTCTTTTGATACATCTATCTCGGTTCGGAGTACAGGTTTACCAGACTTTGATGAGTTGGTTTCACTCTTGCTTATTGAGGAAATTAAACTCAGTGACTCTTTGCATGATGCAGCTACTAGCCATGATGATAATGGTAGAAATCAGGCTTTCTATTCACAAAGGGGATCTAGAGGCAGGGGGAGATTTGCATCACGTGGTTGTGGTAATGGTCGTGGATGGTAGGACAGGTCACCACAACAGAATTTTCAGCCTACATATGGTGCTAGAGGTGGTCGTGGATATACACCTTAGAGAGGCAGAGGTAATCCTCGTGTGGTAGAGGATTTTGGGCAAGGCCAACAAACATCTATGCAAAACATGGAATGCCATTACTGTGGGAAATTTGGTCATATGGCACGTGATTGTTTCCGCAAACAAAATGATTTGAGAGGGGGTAGAGCACAACATGGTGGACATTATGCACAACATGGTGGAATTTATGCATCAAGCAGTAATGCTGGCAGCGTAAATCACTTGTTTGCCATGAAACATGTTGTGGGATCTATGATAACAAATGCTAAAAGTGATGACACTTGGTATATGGACTCTGGAGCATCAAACCATATGACTTGTCATGGTGAATGGTTTGAGAATATGAAGCCTATGGATGTGAAAGGCTATGTGGAGACAGGAGATGATACCCAACATGCTATCACACATGTTGGAAGTGTACCATTGGTTATGCACAATGGTGAAACAAAGTCTATGGTAGCAGATGTCTTGTATGTGCCTTCTATTACAAAAAGTTTAGCCTCAGTTGGTCAAATGGTGGAACATGGTTTACAGGTTTGCTTCAACGAGCATGGTTGCTTCGTTGAGGATTTCAAAAATGGATGTAGAGTCATTGCCAAAGGCAAGAAAGAAGGCAGGTTATTTAAGCTGGATTCTAGGATTCCTGAGTCAAAATCAGCCATGTTCTCTAAAAGATGTGGTGGTATAAGAGGATTGGACATGTGAACATACAAAGGTTAAAGAACATGTGGCGGTATAAGAGGATCGGACATGTGAACATACAAAGGTTAAAGAACATGCAGGCAAGAGGCATTGTTAGTGGGCTACCTAGATTCAAGTATGATGGGAATATGCATGTTTGTGATGCCTATCAGTTTGGAAAGCAAGCAAGGTTGCCATTTTCTAGAGAAGGCAACATGAGTAGCAAGCCACTTGAAATAGTTCATAGCGATGTATGGGGTCCTACACAAAACCCATCCATTAAAGGCAGTTTATATTATGTGACATTCATTTTCAGCAAAATGACTTGGATTTACTTTCAGAGAGAAAAGTGAAGTGTTGGGAAAGTTTATGGACTTTAAAGCTTTTGCAGAGAAGCAATATTGCTCTTGGATAAAATGTTTGAGGACAGATGGAGGTGGTGAATACACCTCAAATGCTTTTGAGCATTTCTTGAGAGAAAGCATGCCATAAGAAGGCAGTTAACTTGCAGGTACACGCCTCAGTAAAACGGTGTTACTGAGAGAAAGAATAGAGTCATTTGTGAAGTGGCCAGGGCGATGCTCAATGAAAAGAGCATGCCAGACTATTATTGGGTAGAAGCATGTGCCACCATAGTGTATATACTTAATAAGGCACCCAGAGCAGCCATACATGGAAGTACGCCAGAGATGCGGCTTACAGGTTTTAGGCCAGACATTGGACACCTCAAAGTGTTTGGTTGCATAGCTTATGTACATGTGCGTGACGAGAGAAGAAGGAAGTTGGATCCTAAGGCAGAGAACGTGTGTGTTTGTTGGATATGCACAGGATCACAAGGCATATAAATGTTACAATCCACAAACTAGGAAAGTGGTTATCTCACGAGATGTGGTGTTCGATGAAGCTGGTACAAAGCAAAGGATGAGGGTGTCATTGATTCTCTTGATGCTGATGTGCATGTGAACTTGCCACAAACCAAGCAAGTTCTATTTCTATGTCTGGGCCAGCAGAGTCTGAGAGTAGCACTATACGTCCATGGTCAGGATGCTTGAGGCATGAGAGTGTGAGCACGGGGTGTAGTGGTGTGGATAAAGGGAAAAAGAAAGTTGAAGGAATTGGAATTACAGGTTATGAGTCATCAAGTTCAAAGAGTTTGGATGAGGAACTTAGCATACCAGTTTTATGCACACGTGGTGCAAGGCAGGATACATATGTGCCTCCACATGCTAGAGTGACATGTGTTTAGAGTGATCCGCATGCATTGCAGAGATCCCAAAGGGTCAAGTATCCAGTTGACAGGTTGACATATTGTGATTTTGCTATGCATTGGTAGTAGGATGATAGAGATGGTAGCCTTTACTTTCAGAGCTATATCCCACAAAAATACATTTAACAACCTTATTGTCAAGCTTGATTGAATTTGCTTAGACACAAGTATATAAGCAAGATAACAAAAAATGCGTAAGTGATCCACATAGGGCTTTCTACCATTCCAAGCTTCAAAATGTGTAATTGTATGCAAAGGCTTTGTAGGGCACCTATTCAAAACCTATATTACACACATGATTGCTTCTAGCTAGAAACCATGAGGTAACTCCTAACTTTTGACCATACAACGTGCAATCTCATGAGAGACTTGTTTTGCATTCAGCTACACCATTTTGTTGAGGTGTATAGGGCACCATACATTGGTGTTTTATTCCATGACCAGTCGTGTATGCATAAAACTCCTCAGATATATACTCCTCCCCTTGATCCATATATGTAGGATACCAATCTTACATGTAGAAACATTTTCAATCATAGCAACAAAGTGATTAAAGCAGAAAAACCTCTAATTTATGTTTCAATGTATATACCAGGCATATCTAGAATAATCATCAATGAATGTGACAAAATAGAGGTAGCACCCAATAGATGGTGTCCTCTCATATAGGAACACATACATCAATGTGTATAAGCTACAATTTTTGGATAGCTCTAGTTGAACCATCTTTGGAAAATGATGCTTGTTGCATTTTTCTAAGAATACAGCCCTCACAAACATGTTTGATAGGGGCTTTAAGTTGTGGTAGCTCAGACACCATGTGATGCTTATGCAAACATAGCAAACTACCAAAGTTATAGTGACCAAAGCGTGCATGCCACAACTCAGGATCACCCATTGCCTTTGTGGTGGCAGAAACTAAACATATATCATGCTTTTGTCTTTCATATGCATCTAGTGTGTAAAGGACATGAGAAAAAGTACCAGAAGCAACAATTGTATTGCCATCACTGTGTGATCATGAACAATACATCTATCATCCACAAATTAAACCACCAAGCAAGCCTCAGAGATAGATAATCTTGATCATTGGTACATATAATAAATAAGAGAGCATGATTGTTTCACCATTTGTAGTGAGTGAGAACAATTTTACCAATTCTTTTTACATGATATGAGGAGTTGTTTGCACATGTAATAGTGTTTCCTTGTGGAGAGGATTCAAGTGATGAGAACAAACTGTGATGAGAAGTAATGTGCTTACTAGCACCATTGTAAAAATACCATATATGTACATCCTTATGCGAAGGGTCAAAACTGCATTACATGATGAAAGCCCAATCAACATGCTTTTAGTTTATAGATTCATTGTTTTCTACATTTGATGCTGATGCATCAGCTACTACAACCATACCTGAGTCTTTCTTTTTCTCCTTCTTGCCGCTTCCTACACTTATTAATGTAGTGGCCAAGTTTCTTATAATAGTTATATTTGTCCTTTTTCTTTGGCTTGTTGCCTTCCTTGTCTGGAAGCATTCTCGAGCGATGACTCTGATTTTGGCTTGTAACTACCTTGAGAAGGGGATTTACCTTTGCCTCTTTGTTGATTGGTAGCAAAAGCCTGATCTCTTGTATGCATGACATATTTGTTTTATGTACAGAGTGTGGAGGAGGATCCTTGATCGAGTAGTAGTCGCTGCATGTTGCTTCGTCAAGCTAGTTTTATTGGATAAAAAAAGGAATCAGTGGAAATTTTTGGTAAAGAAGTTATGTGTTTTGATATGAACATGGGTTTAGTGGAGCAAGGCATTATGTATTACTTTCATTGTCTACTACGATGTCTACTAGGTTACATGCATCTTACTTTTGAAGACATGATATTCACATCCTTTTGGACACCTCACCCTTATTTTAGATGTACTTTGCAGCATAGCTCCAATCACATAGAAATAATTATAGGTTTAATCTTAGCAATAAGGCCTTCAAGCCTAGCATGTTTTGAGGAAGTAGAGAGAGAGAGAGAGAGAGAGAGAGAGAGAGTTGAGAATAGAATGCATGAATCTTGGTGTATGTGCCTCTTGTTCATTATGTGAGAGTGAGTGAGTGAGGCGAGTCCTTTACAGGGAAGTGAAGCAACCATCTCTTGGTGGTGATAACAAGAAGGAGAATCAAGGAGCTTGGAGCTAGCAACCATTGCTAGTGTTTTGGAGGCTAATAATCTTGAGTTGGAAGCAAGATAAGTACCCCATAATGGTTGTTGCTTATTCCACATATTGCTAAAATGATAGAGTTCTTATGAGGCTAAGAATAAGCCATAACACTAGATCCATTTGCTTGAGCCTAAACCCTATCCAAGCTCCATGGGTCTAGCTGAGCAAAGGGAAACTGGTATCTTGGAGTAACCCAATTATGATATGGGGATCTCATATTACATTGACCTAAGGCAGTAAGTTGAGCCAAGAATCAACCTCTTGGATTTCCCTAATTTTGTTTATGGGGACCCTTATTACTTTGGAATGAAAGAGTTGATCTCTGAAATATCAATCCTTGACTATCTTGACCCAAGATCACCGATCTAGGAAGGTGAGTGATTCATCATTATCTCATAAAATCCTTTCTCAAGGACTATATCTCATGTGAAGAAATGTAATCTCAAATGGATGCTTTGTTCTCCTATTTGAGATTATAAAGTTAAGCGATTGGGGACTCAAGCTAGCTCCACTTGGAGAAAATCCAATGGGAAGGACTCATAGGTGTCTTTTTCTAGTGTATTTAAAGATTTGAACCACTAACAAGATTTACCTTCAAAATTCATGCCAAAAGCAATAATCTTTGTAAGGTCATCTACTAGATCTTCACAAAATTGATCAAAATTTGAACAAAATCTCCATTCACATTACTAGCTTTAAGATGTGGACTAGCTTTGTCTAATCCTTAATTTAGGGCTCTATGTATAGGCATGTGTTAGGCCCTTTAAGACACTTGGAGAAGGAAACTCTAATTTCTCAACATAAAAATTAGAGCATAACATATAATTGCACAAATTATAGCATACACCTTAGTAAACCAAATAAAATAAACAAGAGAGAGAGAGAGAGAGAGAGAGAGAGAGAGAGAGAGAGGGAGAATAGAGTAGAAGTCACCGTCGACACAAGATTGGGTTGAATCTCCTTTGGCTAGAGTGTGGCCTTTGTATCACTCTCCCATATTTATATGTATTAGAAAAAGTGCTTGCTTTTTAAAAAGATAATTCCAAAAACAAAGCACAAGAAAGTGCTTTTGAGTTTATGAGCGTGCAAGCTCTATAAAAATTATAGCAAGCATTAATATAAAGCCTTGGGCTTACTAAAGTATAAAATACTATTTGATATGTACAAAAGTTATGGGGCCTTAGCCTTTCAAAAATATAGATGCTTAAATATGAAACCATAAAATATGCTCACATGTCTTCCAAAACATCTCATAGTGGTCCAACACATGTTCCACCCATGATTTAACACATAATCCGCCACTCATTCACTGTCTTTATCCAAAATAATATTAGTCAGTGCACATCGCCAATTAAACACATTAATCTTGACTATATCATACAAGTGCACACAGCTGACTAAACACATTAATCTTGGTAGACATCATACTAGCGCACACAGTTTTATTAAACACATTAATCTTGGTAGATGAAATAAATAAAAGATGCATCCAAAATAAAATATATCAAAATAAAATAATGGGTGTCCCTAAAGAGGTTAACATTCCCTCTTGCTCGGGTTGCAAGAGGAATAGTTGATGTCAATTGCATGGTTGATATGAGTGGATGAGATTTTGCTAAGAATAGTTCAAAACTTTTCTGGCATCTATTTGGCACGATCAATAGAATGATTCAAGGTATTTGACATAAGTGTTGCCAGTGCATGTAGAGATGGTTTCATGGTCAATGATAGACTTAGGTATAAGATATTCTTGTAATTTTAGTTGATGTTATTTTCTTATGCTTAATTTGTGCTTTTATTTTCGTTATCATTTTATTATTATTATTTTTATTTTTATTTTTAGAAGCATATGAGGTGAAAATATATTTTGAATAGGTTTAGGCATACTTGGATTATAAAAAATACCTTCATGTGTAGAATTTTCCTCTTGCTCGTCGAGAAAAAGTCGTCATCGTCATGGTTGACTCGTGAAATATAACAACCCTTGATCAAAAAGCAAATGTTGACAAGACTTTTGAAATTCTCCTCTTGGTTGATGGTCAATTTGCTAAAGGCCTTGCTCTTTATTTGTATCCCTTTGAATGCAGAAAGAAGTGTCAAAGAGGCCCAAAACATGAAAATTCTTAATGGTGGCCAAAGTGTTGTTGAACCCTTAATTTAATCTGGTTCGCGTTAAGTGAAAAATAAATCTCAATGTCCTCTTGTTTGATGTCAATAAGAAAATATATTTTTAAGATTGAGTATAATTGAGAAAGAAAGGAACTCCTTGATGTTGAATAAATTGATTTATAAATCGCTGATTAGCAAGAAACCCGAGTGATTCATAATTCGATAAGCCTAAGAGTAGATATAGGAACCAAGAAATATGCCAAAGTGCCTGATATTTGTTGCATAATTCCATTTGAAATCCTTGATTTAATATGCAAAAAGCAAATCTAAACAAAACTATGAGATATTGTTGATTTTATAGAGTTTAGATGTTAAGCCTTGAAGATCTTCTCTTGATTGTCACACTCAATGTTTGATTTTGAAGAAGCTAGCCTTTGAAATCTTTGATTTTGTTGGTAAAAATCAATCTTGGATAAAGCTTTTAAAATCTGCAAAAAGGAAGCCTTGACAAAAGCTTTGAGATTATCTTTTTACTTGTAGTCCTTGATGCTGAATTTATGCTTAAACCCTTGATTTAGTCTTTAAAGAAGCTTTGAGAAGAAATATGAGAGTCTTTGATATGTTGATGAAAAAAAAAGCCTATTGAAGCTTTGTAATGTTCAGTGATAAGCTTTTTAAAAAAAATAACTCCAAAGCTTTGTAATATTGACCAGTTTTATAAAGCTTTATCTTGTGTGTTATAAAGCTTATAGCAAAGCTTTTTAATTTTTGATGAGAATCAAAGGCTTTTACTATAAACTTTAAATATAAAGCTTTTTTTTAAACACAAGATTTTCAAATCTTGGAATTTAATATAAAAGCTTTTAAATCTTTGAAATAAAGCTTGATTTTACTACGTTGTTGGGATAATTCTTTGATTCTTTCCACAAACTCCCTAAAAAAACACGACCCTCACTTAATACTTCCCAACTTCTCGTGAGCACATCTTCATCACTTTTTGGGTCTTGATACCTCCCGGCTCTACATCACATCTTATCACAACCACTTTTTTTAGTACTTTTTTCTACTTTCGATACGGACTTCTCTAATTGTAGTGAAGCCCCCGACCAATCAATTGGTCCACCAAGAGGAGAAGAGCAACTCCAAGAGTTGTTGTAGAGAGAGAGAGAGCTCCAAGCTCCCAAGAGAGAGGAAAATTTAAAGGATAATAGAAAATATGATCATTTTAATATAATACTAGCATGGTATGGCTCCCATATTTTATTACAAATGACTGAGGGTCTATTTATAGGTGAGGGAGGCCACTAACCAAGTCCAACTGGGTTCTAGAAATTTCCAGGTTCAGTTTTACTCAATTTAGATAAGATTTGGACCATTTTGGCTTTCTTTTTTATTTGGTTTGATCCAGGAGAGAGGAGAGATAAAAATATCACAATGTTTTTGTGAATTAAAAACCCTTCCACACATGTGAAAGAGGCGCCTACCTCAAGAGTCCCCCTTTCCTTACCAAGGTGTCAAAAATGCATCATTATTCCAAAATATCTCATTTTTTTAGTAATATCTCATAATGCTTAACTAATAAACCTTGTACTCAATCAACTCTTCATCTTATGTGAGCATTTACTTATTTTTGGGTATTTTCTTTTATTCTTTTGGATTTATCTCATCCCAACACTTGGATTAATCCAATTGGCCCATTGGAACCTTAATTGGACCATAATCTAAAAATTTCTGAAAATGTAGACCCTTAGGCTAAGGTCCCTTATACTATTTTCAATTAATCCTAATGCATATTGGAAAGTTTATTTTGAAATTTTGTTTCAAGGGAATCCATTTTAGACATTAGGAGGATTTTTATATCCAAAGATATTTCAATTTTAGATTCTCTCTCTAGACATTTTCTCTCTCTAGGCCAAAACAGGGTAAAACAAGATCTTTCTTCTATTTCAGAGAGGGGAATAATTTCAAGAATAGAAGGGGAGGTTCTTACACCTTTACACCTCACATAGGGTAGGTGGTCCCTTTGTGAGTCATTTTGTCAGATGGGACAATCTTGGAGATGGAAAGCCATGTGGCTATGAGGGCATACAAAGGATGGATCAAATATTAGCAACATGGAGTTATCACTATTATTGGAACACATGCATCCCCTAATTCAATGTCAAAGGTATTGTTAATTCCATATTGATTTTAATTTTTTGATTATTCTTGTCAACTTAAGTTGACATATTTTGTTAAGTTGTCCAATTCTCTTGTAGATTCAAGAATCATACATGCTTCTAAGATCAACAATTCAGTGTAAGGCGCAGAAATTAGTATCCTAGAATTGAAGAGATAATGCACTTTTGAGTTCTTCCATTATGGTAGTCATTTTCTTGGGCAAAGCTTTGGACAAGTTAGAGCGGTGTTACGTGTTTCAAATGTCAACCCCACAAGGCTTGCATCAGGTTTAGATTTGGTGAACCATATGTGGTGCCAAATAGGAGACAATGATTTGAGAAGGGCTTGGGTTTGTTTTGATCACGTCGGGCGTATGCAGGATGGACAACAATGGATGCATAGGTAGCATATCGGATATGACAGCCAAGAGAATAGATTCCATAATTTAAAACACAGCTACGGTCTTTAAGAATTTGGTCATTAAGTCCAGACATATGGAAGTGTTTGTAATTGAGACCAAGGAATCACTACTATACAATGAAAAATATCAGGTGACTATGGAAAATAATCCATCATGCACATGTCTCGATTTTCAAATTAAGCTAGGGGTTAGTAGACCATATTGTGCATGCAAGAACCTTTATTTTGTGTATTTGTGTATTTTTGGGTTAGATGCAAACCATAATATGTTTATACATCAACCCACTCTAAAAAAAGAAGACCTAATGAGAATGTTTAGCAGGAGAACAATCTAAAAAGGACTTTATACTATGGTTAACCACTACGGTTAACATTACCTTTTACATCACTACACTCTTTGTAATTTATCTTTTGTAACCACACAATGCGCTTATTGCATAAGAGAAATGGGATGACCAAGCTTACGACTTGTGTAATGCCGGTCATGTGAGGAATAGTTGTACATAGAGCTAGAGAAACTAGGCTGACTAGTTTTGGGCCCTCAATTGTAAATGGGTGGCCAGCCATTGTAATTATGAGCTCTTGTATATAAATCATTTTATGGAATATGAAAAGGGAAAATCCCATTTGTCTCATTTAAGCTTGCCTCTTCTCTCCCTCTCTTTCATTTGAGCTTGTGGATGCATCTTAGGTTGTGTTCTTGCTTGCTTGCTTGTTTGATTGTTAGTGTATGTAATTAGG
Organism: Cibotium barometz; assembly: GCF_041138505.1. NCBI lineage: Eukaryota > Viridiplantae > Streptophyta > Polypodiopsida > Cyatheales > Cibotiaceae > Cibotium > Cibotium barometz. The sequence goes on from NC_141099.1 coordinate 23,034,245, forward strand.
GATGGTAATGTTCTCCTTTCTCTTCTTCTCTACTCTCTTTTTGCTATCTACCAAGTCCCTTGTGCATGCTAGTTGCATGAGGTGAAGGTTGAGATCTCCATAGCTTCCTTCCTTCTTTCTCTCCACCTAGCCATTGGATCCCTTCTTGGGGGTGACACAAGAAAAGGTGGAGTGAGCCCCTAGCGGCTTCACATTGAGGAGTTAGACTCGACCCTTGCATGCATTTCTCTTCTCTCCTCTTTCTTTCTTGTGTGCAAGGTAGTATGTAATCTTTAACATCTTTGGTGCCGCTGTCGGGGGGAATGCATTTGGCTTAGGGTCCTCCGCTCTATTCACTTACTAGTGTCTTTGATTACCCTAGTTGGAGTGCAAATCCATTAATTGGTTGTTTGGTTTTGTGTTTGTCTTGTTGTTGATGGTGATTAACTAGAGCATTGGAGGTTAATCGAGCATTGGAGTATTTAAGTCTTTACCGAGTGCATTGGAGGTTAACTAGAGCATTGGAGGTTAATAGAGCATTGGAGTATTTAAGTCTTTACCGAGCGCGGGAGGAGCAAGTAGATGCTCTCACATTGCCCTTAACATTCATGCAAAACTTTGATTTTTTGTTCTTTTTTCTTTAAGTTTGCATCTTAGTTTAATCAATAAATTAATCTCAAATTGCTAGTTTTAATTATGCATTATAGGCACCAATAGATAGCTAGAGATTAGCTCTAGCTCTCTATTGAACCTGTAGCCTTAAATTACCTGAGAAATCTTAAAAAATTCTTAGATCTGGCAGTGCCATGCCCGTTCCCTTCTCATCTTGAAGTGTATGCCCATTCCAGAGCTCAATTTCATGTGCCACGGCCGTTGTTCCAAAAGTGCCACGGTCATGCCATTCCCTCTATCTCCCGTTCTGAGAGCGAACGTCCATTCCATTCTGCCTTTGGAAGCGAACGCCTGTTTCATTCTCATTCACAAGTGAACATCCGTTCCTTTCAGCCTCTGGAAGAAGCGAACGTCCACAAACGCCCGTTCCAGTCTAGACCCAACTTGGAACGCTCATTACTTTCTGACATTTTGAAGCATCCGCCCGTTCCTTCTTTCATTTCACGAGCGAACGTCTGCACCAGTTGTCCCTGGAAAGTGAACACCCATTCCCTTTTCATTGGCAAAGTGCACTCCCATCTAAAAGCGAACATCCGTTCCCTTTCCATTTTTTAAGCATATGCTCGTTCCACTTCAAAGCGTACTGCTGTACCACCTTTAAAAAAATCTCTCTTCACACAGGGGTTCTGCACAGCAGTTCCATATTTCCATGCACCTATGATCTGGTAGATTGGTGCAAAATAACCCTCTTTTCAACGTAGTAAACTCTCATAAAGCTTCCTCGCTTAGGGGGATTTTTTTTGTGAGCTTTTTTTGTCGAGCTTTTTGGAGCAATGAACAAGTAGTCCGAGATTTGCAAAGGACCAAGAACTTACCAAGAACTTACTTACATATAAATAACAAGCTTTGAAAGATCAACAATATAAATTTCAGTCTTTTAAAGATCTAGTCCATAAAAATATTAATTACAAAGTCTTTTGATCCACATCATAATTATTGATATAATTACATATATACATATACCTATCTAAATTCATGCATCTCATACATATACACATACAAAATATACATATACATACATACATGCAAGAGCTACCTACATACTAACATATATACATACATACATACATACATACTTTCTTACTTACTTAAATTTATGTATATATGTATATATACGTATATACATATATATACATGTATGTATATACATATATACATACATGCAAGAGCTACCTACATACTAACATATATACATATATGTATATATGTATATATACATATATACATACATACATACATACATACATACATACATACATACTTACTTACTTAAATATAAAAAACAATCCTTTAAAGATAAAAAAATGTATATACCGATCTTTAAAGTTTCAAACCATGAAAATCTCGATTACAATGTCTTTTGATCCACATCATACTTATTGATATAATTATATATATACATATATCTACCTAAATTCATACACCTCGTACATATACATATACATATATATATACATATATCTACCTAAATTCATACACCTCGTACATATACATATACATACATACATACATACATACAAGAGCTACCTACACACTAACATACATACATACATACATACATACTTTCTTACTTACTTAAATATAAAACACAATCTTTTAAAGATCAAAAATGTATATACCGATCTTTAAAGTTCCAAACCATGACAATCTCGATTACAAAGGTTTTTGATCCACAAATTATAGCATTCTTCTACGTTTCATCCCGACCTATCCTCTAATGAGAAATCTCCCAGACATGCTTTGGCTACCTCCATGTCATTCTCTATCTCTATATAGTGCCTTTTTAACTCTTGGCATGCACGTCTCAAGCCTCCACATCCCGCAGAAACGTCCAAGACACCATCTCCTTCACTTGAGAAGGTCTCCACTAGCCACCTACAATGAAATGCAATCATAAACGTGCATCTAAGTATTTTGAAAAAGTAGCTATGAAAATGAACAGAATGAAAAATTGTCTCACCTAAAGAACATAGATCTTTTTGCACCACCTCGAATGTAGCGCTCCAAGACCATCGTGCGTTGGAATGGATGCTTCTTATTCTTCTCAAAAATGAAATTTCGTTGAGCGTTGAATAACTTCTTTGAAACATTTTGCCGAGCCTCGCGATCAATAATAGGGACATGGCAATTTACTCCAATAGAACATACTAAGCGCCAATGTATCCACCTACCATAACAAGAAAACATTATGTTTAGATATCCATACCACATAACATGTATACATAAAGGGAAATATTTGAGAGATTATGACTTACGCGTTCTCCATTCTCATACAAATAACTTGAATCCACATGAACAGACATTGTTCGATGCATGACCAATCCAACTTTCTTTCCCATGGAATATATTTTAGGAAGTTGATCCATTAGACTCAAACACACAAACCAACCCTCATCAGCCACCACAAACAAACCAACAAAACTGAGTGTGGCATGTATCAATGATGAAGAAACTTGATTCCATGAGGGACACCCATCCGTATCTACATCAACCACCTGTAAACCTGTAGGAAAGTCAGCCCATACGAGGCGAGCCACTGTATCTGAGGGAGCACCTCTATGAGATAGAGCCTTGGGAATCTTCATCAAGAATTCTTCCACACTACATAAAAGATTTATGATGTTTGGTTTTGGTAAGTATAACTTGGAAAACTAATTATATGGTGAAATTATTCTTTTTACCTATTTGAGCCCTCCGAAAGAGTGTGGACGTCTATCAACAATATGTGTGAAAAACATCTCTCACCTGCAAGTAAACAAGACAAAAAATGAGATGCATTTCGAAAGCACACACTTCTCAAAATAAATTTGCGATGGAAAGTACTCTTACTAGTCATGTCCATGATGTCACGTTGTCCCCTGACACCTCCCCCTCTGGAGGGTCTCTCTCTTGATCTTCATTTGTGGGGTCTCCCTCTTGAACATCATGCATAATGTCAAGATGTCACTTGAGACGATGTAGATGTATGCTCTTGGTGTGATTGTGGCACTCGTGAGATAGTGGTGTGGATAGTTTGGGGCCACGTGCGAGGATCCAACTACTGGGAGACTGGGTCAAGTTTGTTGGCTGTGGGGAAGGTATTCTAGAGTCTTCTTGAGTTGGGGGCTCTCTTTCAAGCTCAGATTGGTAATTCTTAAATTCTTCAAGAAATAGATCAAGATAATTTAGTAAAAAGGTAGAAATCCCCAAACCTTTTTGTATATGTATATGTATGTAGGTTTATATGCATAAATATATATATATGTATGTATATGTGTATATGTATGTAGGTTTATATGCATAAATATGTATATGTATGTAGGTTTATATGCATAAATATATATATGTATGTATATGTGTATATGTATGTATATATATATATATATATGTATGTATATGTGTATATATGTATGTATGTATGTATGTGTGTGTGTGTATATATATATATATAACATATGTATATGTATCTATGTATATGTATATGTATATGTATATGTATATGTATATGTATATGTATGTGTATATGCATATGCATATGCATATGTATGTAGGTATGTATATATCAAAACTTAACAACGTTTCTTTAAAATCTGATATGCCAAACCTTAAATGTAGCATGAACTATGTATGTACGTATGTATGTATATATGTACAAATTTGTAAAAAAATTTGGATAGCATCTCCTTTGCATTTTCAAAAAAATCCCAAAAAAAATTTCAAAACTTAACAATGTTTCTTTAAAATCTAACATGCCAAATCTTAAATGTAACATGAACTTTGTATGTATGTAGGAATTTAGTATATAATTTAGTGTATGTATGTAGGTATGTATTTATGTATGCATATGTATATGTACATATGTATTTGTATATGTATTTGTATATACATATGTACATATGTATTTGTATATGTATATATATGTATGTATATGTATCTAATATGTATATGCATATGGATAGTTTATATATATTTATATGTATGTATTGGTATGTATTTGTATAGGTAGGAAGGTTTACATATACATATACATGCATATAATTCAGTAGAAAGCAAAAAAGTACCTTTTTCTAGGTCCTCCTCACTTGGAGGCACATGATTTAGAGGATAGTCCAACCACCAAGGACATCTCTTATATTCCCAATCAGAAACCCCTCTCTCAACCCATTCCTTAAATGTGATGTGATAAGATGTAAATGTGATGTGATAAGATGTGAATGGGATGGGATAAGATGTGAATGCGATATGATAAGATGTGAATGCATGCGATAAGATGTGAATAGACGTGATGAGATGTGATGTGGATGAGATGTGATGTGATGTAAATGGATGTGGATGTGGATGTGATAAGATGTGGATGAGATGTGATGTGATGTAAATGGATGTGGATGTGGATGTAAATGGATGTGGATGTGGATGTGATGTGATGTGGATGAGATGTGATGTGATGTGATGTAAATGGATGTGGATGTGGATGTGATGATATGTGAAAGGATGTGATGTGATGTGGCCGAAAACCAAGTGTAAGGTCATCGTCCATGCATCCTAGTCGATGTTGCACCTATCATGTCCCATCCAACCCCTTCCAAGGAGTATTTCTTCACGCGCATGGTTCCTATAGGCATCACATAGAACTTCCCTTCCAAGGGATTATTTCCAATGTGGAATAAAAGCGTGACTATGCCTAAACAATGAACATGTTGTGACATTACAGTAGTAACGATAGCAAGGGTCCCCCAAGGGAACGCCATGTTTATGCGACATCAAATTGTAACTAGCCCTTGTATCGACAAGAGATAATTTTTGGACATAGCTCGTCACGGTGGTCATTCCTAACCACAACCAAGCTAGCTTTACCTCCCATTCTTCTTCTTCAAGGTCGACCACTTGGGCCATATTGACCATGATGTGTCTCTGCCAAAGCTTGGCTTGCCTTGCTTTGGCCTCTTGTTGTGCAACTTTTTTCATATCCTCATAGTCTTTCTTGCACTATTTTTTTATCGTGGATGGCTCTTAAGGTAGCCTCAGTGAGAGGGCCATAGTAGCTTTTAAGCTTACTACCATTGAAATAACCAGCCGTTTCTACACAATCAAGCATTTCGATGCGCACATCGCCGCTCAGTGACTAGGAAAGGTCATAAGCCTCTAAGCTTGAGCTTCTTGTTATGTGTCTTGGTACTAAATAAGAGGACTATATCACCCTCTTCCATTTGTTTACCTTAAGTTGGTTGTTGAACCATTGTTTACACCTTAGCTTCTCCAACAATCATATTATATACTGCTAAGAGGCATGTTTCATCAAGCTTTTCAAGCTTATATAGGCGACAACATAAGACATTTCCAGTGAGCTTTTCTTGTACTGCGACACGCAAACTGAGGACCAAGAACTCCATGGGTATGATAGCTTCAATGCCATAGGTTAAACTGAAGGGGGTAGCATTGGTTGTGCTGTCTTATAGGAAGTTCGATAAGCCCAAAGTGCAGCTGGCAGCTTTTGTTCCCAATCATTGCGGCTGGCCTCCATGGTTTTTAGTCATAATGACACACAAGATTTTGTTTGTGCTTTCTGCTTGGCCATTTGCTTGTGGGCAATAGGGGGAGTACTTCCTGTGAGAGTGACCAAGGAACTCTTGCAAGAGGAATTGGATTACCTTATTAATGAAATGTGTTCCATTGTCACTGACAAGCTCGAGGGGGTAATCGAAACATGTAAATGAATGACTGATTCATACAGGAATTTAGCAGTCGATCGCGCATCGAACTTACAGGTTGCCCGAGCTTCTACCCACTTAATGCAATAGTCCATGCTATTATGTATCGATCTTGAGTGTATTTGGTTGCCAAACTGATGGGTCCAATGAAATCTATGCCCCATTTCTCAATGGTTGTAGGGACACAATTGGGTTTAGGGGCATGTGGTCCTTGAAGCGGGGAATTATTGTCTCGATGGCACTCATCACAATGCTTAATTAACATATACTGCTGCATCAGCCATTAGAGTGGGTCACCATAACCCAGCCATTAGAGTGGGTCACCATAACCTAGCCATGAGGACCTTACAAGTAGTGATAGATACTATTGCAAAGTGCCCCCTCCACAAGCCGAGTGAGTCTATTTGAGGAGAAAGACATACTCGTCTTCCTAGACACAGTGGTGTGGAATTTTATCTTTTCCCTGCTTATAAAGTTTATATACAATGAGTTGGTAGGGGGGTGCTTGTTTGATTAAGCAACGGGCACTGTCTTTGTTAAGGAGGGGATTGGGCACTGTCTTTGTTAAGGAGGGGATTAATAAGTAAGCCATTTACTAGGAAGTGTGCCACTTCCTCACCCCATTCAACAATCAAGCATAGTTGGAATAGGGTGGCGTCTAGTAAATCATCATCTACTCCCACTGGGGGTTCACCATTAGGAATCCTTGACTTGTGGTCTGCGCGAGGACATGCTAAGCTCATACCATAAACGGTGATGTAAGATTCCTCCCTCCTCCAGCTTTTGAGGTGTAAAGGTGTAAGTACCTCCCCTTCTGTTCTTGTAATTATTCCCCTCTCTAAAATAGAAGAAAGATCTTGTTTTACCCTGTTTTGGCATAGAGAGAGAAAATGTCTAGAGAGAGGTAATCCAAAATTGAGATATATTTGGATATAAAGATCCTCCTAATGTCTAAAATGGATTCCTCTCAATCAGAAGTTCAAAAATGAACTTTCCAATGTGCATTAGGAGGGGATTAATAAGTAAGCCATTTACTAGGAAGTGTGCCACTTCCTCACCCCATTCAACAATCAAGCATAGTTGGAATAGGGTGGCGTCTAGTAAATCATCATCTACTCCCACTGGGGGTTCACCATTAGGAATCCTTGACTTGTGGTCTGCGCGAGGACATGCTAAGCTCATACCATAAACGGTGATGTAAGATTCCTCCCTCCTCCAGCTTTTGAGGTGTAAAGGTGTAAGTACCTCCCCTTCTGTTCTTGTAATTATTCCCCTCTCTAAAATAGAAGAAAGATCTTGTTTTACCCTGTTTTGGCATAGAGAGAGAAAATGTCTAGAGAGAGGTAATCCAAAATTGAGATATATTTGGATATAAAGATCCTCCTAATGTCTAAAATGGATTCCTCTCAATCAGAAGTTCAAAATGAACTTTCCAATGTGCATTAGGAATTAATTGAAAATAGTATAAGGGTCCTTAACCTAAGGGTCTACATTTTCAGAAATTTTTGGATTATGGTCCAATTAAGGTTCCAACGGGCCAATTGGATTAATCCAAGTGTTGTTGGGATGAGATAAATCCAAAGAATAAAAGAAAATACCCAAAATAAGTAAATGCTCACATAAGATGAAGAGTTGACTGAGTACAAGGTTTATTAGTTAAAAATTAAGAGATATTATTAAAAAAATGAGATATTTTGGAGAAATGATGCATTTTTGACACCTTGGTAAGGAGAGGGGGACCTTTGAGGTAGGCGCCTTTTTCACATGTGTGGAAGGGTTTTTTAATTTAAAAAATTATTACATTTTTATCTCTTCTCTCTCTTGGAGGGATCAAACCAAATAAAAAAGAGAGCCAAACTGGTCCAAATCTTGTCCAAATTGAGTCAAACTGAACCTGGAAAATTCTAGAACCCAGTTGGACTTGGTTAGTGGCCTCCCTCACCTATAAATAGACCCTCATTCCTTTGTATTTTCATATTGGAGCCATACCATGCCAGTATTATATTAAAATAATAATATTTTCTATTATCCCTTAAATTTTCCTCTCTTGGGAGCTTGGAGCTTCTCTCTCTCTACAAAAACTCTTGGAGTTACTCTCCTCCTCTTGGTGGACCAATTGATTGGTTGGGGGCTTCATTGCAACCCAAACTTGGAGGTAAAATTGATTTATATGTTTTTTTCAAATTATCTCAATAACTTTCTTCTTCTCAACTCCTCTCAAGCTTGAGAAGCTTTCAAAATGATTGTTTTAATTCAAATCAAACTTTCCCTAAAAGTCTTAATGTTTAATTAAGAGAAAGTTAATCTTGATGCTAATTTGTAATGCTTTCTTTAAGTAAATCTCTCTCTAAAAGAATAGCCATCTTTATGGCTAAATTCCTTGGAAAAGGATGCTTCTCAATGATAGTCTCTTAATTCAAAGCTAACTCTAGGCTCGATAAGCTAGAGATTAAGAAAATGATATTTTCATGATTTTATGCTATTTAAATAATGGTAAATTCTTTTAGATTGTTTATGAGTAGTGAAAAACTACTTTAATTCATTCTGAATGAGAAATGGATTATCCTAACAATTTGGGAAAAGAGGAATATTGTTGAAATTAGCTTAATCTAGTGGGATAATCATAGTTATGTTTATAATTATGGTTAAAATTATCATTTAAATTCATAGTTTGATTTTAAGTATAAAAGAGAAACTACTATCATATTTTCATTACAAGATTTTACTCTTTTAAGAAAAATTGAGAATTATCAGTAATAGCAGTGAAGCTATGGTAAAATTTTTAAAAAATAATATATATCTTATTTTTATGCATAATGCTAAAAGAGGACTTCCTACCATATTCTAGGATTGGACATCCTATGCAAAAAGATTGCTTCTCATCATATTCAAGTGAAATAAATTTTTAGTATTTATGCATAAATATTTAATTAAAAGAAAAGATAAATTTTTGGTAAATTTATTTTTATGCAAAAAGAGAAATTCCCATGATATTTGAGATCCAAGTAATTAAATGGTAAAAGAGAAAATTTTGGCATAATTCAATTTATGAGTATTTATCAAAAGTGAAATTTTGAGTATTATTATTTTTATTAAAAAATATGGGTAGAATTGATTTTTGTAAATCCCATGAATCTTTTATTAAAAAAGAAGAATATTGAATATATCTTACTTGAGAAATTTGAGAAAGAATGTGAAAATATCCATCGAGAAAACTTGGATAATTCTTATTCAAAAAAGAGAATCTAGAATCCCTGGGAGGATCGAGGATGCAATGAGTAAACGGAAGTTTAGAATTAATTCTCATTAATGAAGCTTAAGGAATGAAAATACAATACGTAAATGCTTTTTCTGAGTTTTTACTATTCAATTCTGATAAGGTTTATTTTCCCTTTTTAAACCTTCAACAACACTCTGGTACGTTGTGTGATGTTTTGTGGAAACCTCAAAATCAACTTGTACATGTGTACATGAGTGCTGTTGGTGTTGTGGTGAAGTCGTGGGAGCACCCATTGACTCAGTGTGGGCGTTGTGGATGCGGCAGTCAGACATAGGGCTTTAATGGAGTGTATGTGCTGGAAAAAGTGATGAGATCTTGGACACAAGCTCGTCCGGAACGTAGCTGGAGATGGTCTCAACTGTTCGGCCACTTGAGTTGTATGCGTGTCCAAATGAGTGGGCACTCAAGGTTGAGGTATGTGGAGCATGAAAAAAAGGGTGAAGAGAGCCAAGGCAGCTTTAGATGGTGTGAAAGTAATATGGTGGCCTTTAATTTTCAAAGTTAAATAAAATAGAAAATGACGTTTCTGGAAAGGTGGCATGGAATTTGGAGCTGCCGCCAGCTAGGTTATTCTGGAAGGTGGCCAGCGCAACAGTGAAGACGTGGAGTGGGGGATTCTGGAGTGCGAAGCCGGGAGAGCCCCGTGTGTGTTTTTAGCGAGCTGCAGCCAAAGGAAAAGAGGGGGCAGCTGCGAGAGGAGAGCAGCGTGGGGGCCTCTCTCTTTTGTGAGCTGCGAGTGGAGATGGAGAGGAGCCGACGGGCAGGAGGCCGCCGGGTGTGTTGAGTGTGTGGGCTGCAGCAGTCAGCGCAGCTGGGCGCAGAGAAGGGGCTGGTGCAGCCGGGGGTGTGAAGTGCAGAGAGGGGGGACTCTCTGGGGTCTCGTTGGAGTGCCAGGACAGAGAAGCCCGGGTGTTTTGTGGGAGCCAACAGGTGAGAGGCCCGTGTGTTCTACCTTGTGGGTCTGAAGAAAGCTCAGCTGAAAGGCGAGAGAGGAGCAGCGTGGGGGGGTCTCGTTGGAGCGCAAGGACAAGGAGCGCCGCCTGGGGACTGGAAGGAGCTGACGGGGAAGAGAGACCCCCAGGTGTGTTATGTGTGAGCTGCTGCAGACGGCGCAGCTGGACGAAAAGAGGGAGACAGCTGGGAGCCGACGGGCAGGAGGCCCTGGTGTGTTTTGTTTTGTGGGCTGCAGTAGTCAGCGCTGCTGGACAAATAGAGAGGAGCTGGAGTGTGCCAGCGAGGAGGGTTGGAAGGCCGCCCAGGAGTAGCGGCTAGAAGAGCCTTGACTGAGGACAGAAGCAGAGAAGCTGAGGCCGTTTGGGCTGAAGCGTGGAGCTCACGTGTGTGGGAAGAAGCAAGTTGCTGTGAAGACTGGTATGGCTGGTGCCAGAGTGGAGTGAAGTTGACAAGCAAAGAAGGGCAGAGGCTAAGAGCAGTGACTGGTTCTATGCTCGGGGAACTGGCAGGGTACTGGAGGTGTAGCAGAGAGTGGACCTCAGCCGAGGTGCAAAGCAGAGAGCGAGAAGGGCTGCTGCAGAGAAGCAAGGAGCGAAGGGATTTGGATCGACCAGGAGCTGGAGCAAGCAGATTGCGAGCGGTGCTTGGTGTAGCTGGTGTCTGGGATATCTTGGGATATCCACCTCTGTAAAGGTCAAGGTCTTTAATGAAATATGAGTCTTGTTCATGCTCTTTGGTCTGGTGTTCTGGTGTGTTTGCATGCGTGTGTGGAAGTGTGGCATGCTATAAGGGCGTAGACAGCTCTACCGCTTCCGTGCCATCACTTTTTGGTGCCTCCACAGAGGAACAGATTTCCTCTGGATTGTGAAAGAGAACGGGGCTGTGTGAAGCAAGATTTGGAAAGATGGCTCAAGATTTTCCGGAGTATTGGGGATTGCCACAGGAGAATGCAACCAGGTTTCTGGAGAAGATGGAGTTTACAGCTTTGATGAAAGACAGGGCAACCCCGGAGATCCTTTCTCGGATTTTGGCTTATTGCTTACAGGGTGATGCAAAAGTATGGTTACAGATGTTTGTGGCTACACACAGGAATGTTCATCAGCAGGATCCTGAGTACCGTGTAGTCAGAGCTGCCTTTTTGGCAAAGTTTGTCCATGTGAAGAGTCCAAATGAAGTGTGGAAGGAGTTGTGCAACATTCAGCAGAAGGATGGTCAGGATGTGGATCAGTACCTGATAGAATTTGGTAGACTGTGGAATCTATGGTGTGAGGCTCTGATTCCTGAAGTACCCCCACAGATGATAAAGAGGGAGCGGTTTGTGGCAGGTCTGGAGCCAACGATCCGACTAAAGGTAGAGCTGAAGAACCTGGATAGCTTTGAGGAGGCTGTCAGAGTTGCTCGTGAAAAGGAGTGGAAGGTGAAGCGTTTGAGGCAGTTGGGAATGCAGGAAGAGCTGAAGAGGTTTGTGAAGGTACCAGGGATTAAGAGTATGCATCCTGAAAGAAAAGCTGCTGTTGTTCCTAGACAGGAGGATTCTTTGAAGAGGGAAGTTCATGATGCAGTGAAGCTCATGAAGTCTTTAAGTGTGAATTGGATAGAGTCTGCAGGAAGAGGACGAGGCATGAGTGATATGGGAAAGAAGACTGATGCATCATCTGGTTTTGGAGGAAATTCAGTAGATATTGGAAGAGGGAAAGGGTATCTCAGTGATGTGCAATGCCGGAATTGTGGTGAGTGGGGTCATATGAGTCCACAATGTGAGAGACCAGCCAAAGCTAATGGTGGCATATATCAATTGTCTTGGGGAATGAGTGATAAGGTGAGTGGCCCTAGTATGCAGGTGAAGGAGGCAATTCAGCCCAATGTTTGTGAGGTCCGTGAGGTCACATTTGGAGAGCAGGATATGGGACAGGTTAGCCTGTTGGGAATGGAGAAGGATGAGGTTTCTGGAATCAGCCCTGAAGAGCTTTCAGAAGGTGAGGAGGAGGAGGATGAGGTTATTGATGATGTTGTGGATTGTGAGCAGGTGCCAGTACTTCAGCCAGTCAAGGTGGAGAGTGATGATCAAGGTGTCACTAGTGAAGATGCTGTGGATGGAGCCCATGTGGATGATCGAGGTGATGAGTTGGATATTGCAGCCTGTGGTGAGAGTGTGGATGGTGAGCTGGACAGTGTACTTGATAGTGCACTAGATGATCTGTTGGAGATGGCTTCCTTGGAGAAGAGTGCTTGCATGCCAGTTGTGCAGCAGGAAGAGAGTGATGGTGTGACTGATGGTGAGCTGGATGCTCCTTTGGTGGATGATGGTGCGATAGATTTCGCAGGTGTGCGGATGCTGAACATAAGGTGTGTGTTCCTTGTCATGCCCAAGAGGATGAGGTGGTTGTCAGTGGTGAGGATGCATGTGAGGCTATCGTTGTTGGTCAGGGGGACCAAGATGCTTTGCCTGGGAGTTTGGGGAGCTTAGACTTGGTAGGGATGCCTGTGCAAGATGTGGAGAATCTTGCAGGATCGCCAATGGTCTTGAAGCTGGAGAAACTGCAGGAAGGCGACAATGATGAGTCTACAGTGCACGAGGTTGCTGTGTGTGATGTTGATGGGCTGAAGGGAAGTGAGTGTATGGTGGACACACCGCATGTGGATGCTCAGCAAATGGATGAGTGTTTTGGTTATAGTTCGAGTCTGGCAGGTTGTCTAGTGGAAGGGTTGGAAGCCAGTGATGTGGGTGGCAAATTGGGTGACCATGAGATGGAGGCTGATGATGAGATGAGTGTTATTTCGGTATTTGACTACGGGTGGGAGTCAGATGTGACAGAGGGAAGTAGAGGTGAGGGATGGTTGTTTCCCTCACAAGGATATGTGAGCTGGTCTGGAGGAGGAAGTACAGTGGATGGTGAGGAGGCCATGTACAAAAAGCCAAGGGGGTTGCTGAAAATGGAAGGCGATGACAGGGTCCATCAATGGTTGTCTGAAGGAGGAGAATGCCTAAAGGACTGGAAGGAAGATGCACCGAGGTTTTTGTTTGATCCAGGGGGATAAGTAGTTTCTGATTGAGCAGCTGCTGGACATAAATGTCTCAGCAGAAAAAAAAGGGGGTTGCTAAATATGTGTGATGTTTTGTGGAAACCTCAAAATCAACTTGTACATGTGTACATGAGTGCTGTTGGTGTTGTGGTGAAGTCGTGGGAGCACCCATTGACTCAGTGTGGGCGTTGTGGATGCGGCAGTCAGACATAGGGCTTTAATGGAGTGTATGTGCTGGAAAAAGTGATGAGATCTTGGACACAAGCTCGTCCGGAACGTAGCTGGAGATGGTCTCAACTGTTCGGCCACTTGAGTTGTATGCGTGTCCAAATGAGTGGGCACTCAAGGTTGAGGTATGTGGAGCATGAAAAAAAGGGTGAAGAGAGCCAAGGCAGCTTTAGATGGTGTGAAAGTAATATGGTGGCCTTTAATTTTCAAAGTTAAATAAAATAGAAAATGACGTTTCTGGAAAGGTGGCATGGAATTTGGAGCTGCCGCCAGCTAGGTTATTCTGGAAGGTGGCCAGCGCAACAGTGAAGACGTGGAGTGGGGGATTCTGGAGTGCGAAGCCGGGAGAGCCCCGTGTGTGTTTTTAGCGAGCTGCAGCCAAAGGAAAAGAGGGGGCAGCTGCGAGAGGAGAGCAGCGTGGGGGCCTCTCTCTTTTGTGAGCTGCGAGTGGAGATGGAGAGGAGCCGACGGGCAGGAGGCCGCCGGGTGTGTTGAGTGTGTGGGCTGCAGCAGTCAGCGCAGCTGGGCGCAGAGAAGGGGCTGGTGCAGCCGGGGGTGTGAAGTGCAGAGAGGGGGGACTCTCTGGGGTCTCGTTGGAGTGCCAGGACAGAGAAGCCCGGGTGTTTTGTGGGAGCCAACAGGTGAGAGGCCCGTGTGTTCTACCTTGTGGGTCTGAAGAAAGCTCAGCTGAAAGGCGAGAGAGGAGCAGCGTGGGGGGGTCTCGTTGGAGCGCAAGGACAAGGAGCGCCGCCTGGGGACTGGAAGGAGCTGACGGGGAAGAGAGACCCCCAGGTGTGTTATGTGTGAGCTGCTGCAGACGGCGCAGCTGGACGAAAAGAGGGAGACAGCTGGGAGCCGACGGCGGGCAGGAGGCCCTGGTGTGTTTTGTTTTGTGGGCTGCAGTAGTCAGCGCTGCTGGACAAATAGAGAGGAGCTGGAGTGTGCCAGCGAGGAGGGTTGGAAGGCCGCCCAGGAGTAGCGGCTAGAAGAGCCTTGACTGAGGACAGAAGCAGAGAAGCTGAGGCCGTTTGGGCTGAAGCGTGGAGCTCACGTGTGTGGGAAGAAGCAAGTTGCTGTGAAGACTGGTATGGCTGGTGCCAGAGTGGAGTGAAGTTGACAAGCAAAGAAGGGCAGAGGCTAAGAGCAGTGACTGGTTCTATGCTCGGGGAACTGGCAGGGTACTGGAGGTGTAGCAGAGAGTGGACCTCAGCCGAGGTGCAAAGCAGAGAGCGAGAAGGGCTGCTGCAGAGAAGCAAGGAGCGAAGGGATTTGGATCGACCAGGAGCTGGAGCAAGCAGATTGCGAGCGGTGCTTGGTGTAGCTGGTGTCTGGGATATCTTGGGATATCCACCTCTGTAAAGGTCAAGGTCTTTAATGAAATATGAGTCTTGTTCATGCTCTTTGGTCTGGTGTTCTGGTGTGTTTGCATGCGTGTGTGGAAGTGTGGCATGCTATAAGGGCGTAGACAGCTCTACCGCTTCCGTGCCATCAACGTAGATTCAATGGGATCGAGAAAAAGTATACTAGGCCAAGCAATTGGCAGAAACTTAGAAAAGTCCTATCAGTACACTAGGCCAAGCAATTGGGATCGAGAAAAAGTACACTAGGCCAAGCAATTGGCAGAAACTTAGAAAAGTCCTATCAGTACACTAGGCCAAGCAATTGCCAGAAACTTAGAAAAGTCCTATCAGTATCGAAAGTAGAAAATGGGATCGAGAAAAAGTACACTAGGCCAAGCAATTGGCAGAAACTTAGAAAAGTCCTATCAGTACACTAGGCCAAGCAATTGCCAGAAACTTAGAAAAGTCCTATCAGTATCGAAAGTAGAAAACGATACTAAAAGTGGATGTGATAAGAAGTCATGTGGATCTGAATGAATGTAAATAAATGTGATGGGATGTAAATGGATGCGATGTGATTAGATGATCTGATGTGAATGTGATACGAGGAGATGTAAATGTGATGTGATAAGATGTGAATGTGATGTGATGAGATGTGAGTGGATGTGATGAGATGTGATATGATGTAACTGGATGTGGATATGAATGTGAGGAGATGTGGATGAGATGTGATGTGATGTGGATGAGATGTGATGATATGTGAAAGGATGTGATGTGATGTAAATGGATGTGGATGTGGATAGATTAGATGTGATGTGATGTGATATAGACTTGGGTAGATGTGAATGGATGTGAAGTGATGTAAATAGATGTGAACATGATGTGATGATATGTGGATGTGATGTGGATCTGAATGAATATAGATGGATGTGATGTGATATGAATGGATGAGATGTGATGTGGATATGCTGTGACGTGGTGTGATGACGATAGATGTGGATAGATGTGATGAGATGTAATATGATGTGCTTGGATGAGAATGGATGAAGACAATGGGAATACATATGACTGGATGTGGAATAAGCAATATAAATTGATGTAGAAGAATGTGGAATAACGAGAAATGATGTGGAACAATGTGGAAAGATGAGAGTTCGTTAGAAACTATATTTATGAAACCTGTTTTTAAATGACTGTTTTATGTCAAGAATGCTAGGGAAGCATTTTGACCATCTTGTGAATGAGGTCGTGGTGGAGACCTAAGTGATAAAGTTGCAACAGCTGACGGAGAGTCAATGGAGGACGTCTCACGTAGCAAGGTCGGTCGAGGTCTTGACCAGCCTCGGTTCGATTTAAATAGTAAGCTTCCGGTATACGGTGGATGAGGGACCAAGGAAGAGGCCTATGAGTGAAGCGCTAGGTGACTTGCAAAGGAGCCTAGAGGGTGCTGACCATATGGTGCTCAGGCTTTGGGTTGCCAAAGATACCCATGCATGCATCGGGGAAGAAAATGGAACAAGGAGTTAGAGTTGTTTTCTGAACTCAGGCATGGATCTAGTTGATTGGCCTTGCTGGTCCTCAACGGATGAGTCCATGGCTCTTTTTTATGGATCTGTTGGTTGATCTTGTTGATCTTCAACGGAGAGTCCATCTAGATTTTCTTAAGTGAATATATTTCCGGGTACTATGAGCTAGGAACTATTGAAAAGGTCCCTGAGTGAACAGGTGGTGAGCGTTCAGGTTACCAATGATGCCATAGGTACATTGCAAATTTGAACTCAAGCTAGATATTTTGGAGGATTATGATCAGTGATACTATGGTTTCACTAAAAGATTGTTTTAAAGACAGTTGAATCTGTGAAACAAGCAATTTCATATTGGGTGTGACTATCTTGAAGTTTGCTTGAAGCGCCGGCTAGGGGGCCTGGGAACTCTTTTCCCTGGTACCCGGGGAAAAACATAACCAAATTTCTAAATGGATCCTATCACTATAGTGGTTGGGCGGTTGGCTAACCCAGGGGATTAGATGGGGTTACGTTGGACTGATGGATCCCTAAAATGAGACTCAATTCTGTTATGTTACGATAGTTGAAGTAAAATCCCAGATAACCCTTGTTTTATGAAAAAGAATCAACGGTTGTGCCTCTTGATGAGGAAAAAAGCGTTGGTCTCTATGATCCAGGTGCAAGTCTCTTCCTTGATCTGACCATGTGACTTACAGGTTCGGTCGAATACAGTTTGGTTAGTTAAGGCTCTTGACTACGTTAGAATAAATTTTCATGGAGGAATCGCCCATGCTTCCTGTGTGAGGGAAGTTTTTTTGGGTTCGGTTTTGGAAGAACCAAGGGATTAGTCTCTTGTCCGGATATCCGTGGGGGGCGAGGCCCGAGTGAGAGGCTCTGCCCTACGCAAGAAGTGCTACTTCTGCTGCTAGCACCCCCAAATTCGTTGCGCAGAGGGGGCAAGGATCTTTCAGGTGAAGTCGAACTCGAGCAAGATAAGCAGCCACCGAGTAATTTGCCTGTCATATAGGGCTTGTTTACCAGGTACAAAAGGGCTTGGTGGTCTACGAAGAAAACAAACTTAGTCGCCTAGAAGATAATGGCGGAACTTCTTAACAGTGCAGACCATGGCTAATCCCTCTCTCCTAGTTGTAGTGTAGTTCCTCTCAGCTTCATTGGTTGGCGGCTGGCATAACTGATGGGGAAATTCATCTTGTGTTCTCCCGGTGGGCCAGCACACAGCCAAGAGCAAAAGCTGAGGCATCGATGTGGAGGTGGAAAATGATCTCCCAATTGGGGGACCTGAGAATTGGAGCGCTTTCCAAGGTTTTTTTGAGCGTAGTATAAGCCCTTTGGCATTCCTATGTCCACTCAAAGACAATGAGGAGTCCTAAAGAGGTCGAGCAATATCAGCGTACATAAAAATGAATTGCTGATAACCGACATGCCAAATGAAGCATTGGACTCCTTTGACGTTAGTAGGTAGGGGAAGTTCTAGGTGAGCGGCACTTTGCTGTCATTAGTAGAGATTCCCTGCCTGGAGATGATGTGTCCCAAGATTACTCCATGTCAAACCCAAAATTGGCATTTTAGTGGGTTCAATGAGAAGCGATATAGCCTGCACCTTTCTAACACTTTATGCAAACATGCAAGATGCTCCTTCCAGGAGGAATTGACACAAAGGTCATCCATGAAGACCTCAAGGAATTTCCTAAAATATTCCTTGTAAGCCATGCACATGAGACATTGGAAGGTACTAGGGGCATTGGTCAACCCAAAGGGCATAACATGGTATGCATGTGTCCCATTCAGTGGCAAACGCTATTTTGTGCTGGTCCTTGGGATCGATCAGTACACCTGATTGTACCCAGAGAATCCATTGAGGAAGCTATAGGCTTCCTTTACTACCACTTGTTTCAGCACGTGTTCTATGAAAGGCTATTTTGTGCTGGTCCTTGGGATCGATCAGTACACCTGATTGTACCCAGAGAATCCATTGAGGAAGCTATAGGCTTCCTTTACTACCACTTGTTTCAGCACGTGTTCTGTGAAAGGTAAGGGATAATGATCGGCGGCATTGACGTTTTTAAGGTCAATGCACACTTTGACTTTTCCATTATTCTTGGGCACCATTACAATGGGTGATATCCATTCCATATGCTCGATCTCGTAGATGAATCTAGCATCAATGAGTGTCAATTTCTTCTTGGACCATCTTAGAGTATTTTGGGTAACCATTGGAATGGTGTGTGTTGGACTACTTCTAAAGGCACACCTTTCATGTCTGTGTACTTCCAGGCAAAGCAATCCTAGAATTCTATCAGTAGAGCGATAAGCTTGGTCTCTTCTTCTATAGAGAGGTCTTCTCCAATATACACCGGCCTTAGGTCTTCACCCAAGCCTACCAAATTTATCTCCTTGACCTTAGCTGTGGACCATCATAAGAGGTCCCTGGTTTCCCACTGTCAGACCTTTGAGCTGAACATATTGGACAAATCGGCGGTTGGCCATCTGGGAAGGTCTTGAAATGGTTAGGCACATGTCTAGTATCTTTAGCTTTGGCACTTTCTTCATTGACTAGCCTTTTGGCTTCTTTTTCAGGCGAGTGCTAACTTTTTGTTGTGTGCTTTGTGAGCTCAGCGGCAAAGCTTCTCTGATTTTGGTTTGGACTCGAACGGGCTCTGCTTTGCTGGTTGTGGGATGGTCATGTGGATCAAAAGGGAGATATTAGCAAGCTCTTTTTACCACATTTCATTGAAGTGGTCATGTGTTTCCACCGCCCCAACATACTTGAGCCAGTGGGTATCTGAATTGTCTCTAGGAAGATGTATCTTTCTGGCCCAGGGAATCCCTCAGGTCTATGAGTTCCATGGGATTGCATACACCCCTTGATGGCTTTGTTCTAATAACTTGTTTGGGTTCTTGGGTGGCAACATCGGGCAGGTATGTTGAACTAACCATATATAGAAATGTAATCTCCTACCCGTCTGCTGTAGCAAACTTTGTGCCAGTGCATCTAGGAAAAATGT
Organism: Cibotium barometz; assembly: GCF_041138505.1. Taxonomy (NCBI): domain Eukaryota; kingdom Viridiplantae; phylum Streptophyta; class Polypodiopsida; order Cyatheales; family Cibotiaceae; genus Cibotium; species Cibotium barometz. The sequence continues at coordinate 23,053,940 of NC_141099.1, forward strand.
CCAAGGTAGCAAGGATATGCATCCAATTCTCAGAGTCTTCTGGCTCTGGGAGAGGTGCACACCCCTTGCTCTCCTAACTTGAAGACCATTGAAGGTTATTGGTAAGGCTGCATTGAGTTCATCACCTTCAAAGTACTGTCCGAGCTTATTCACTCAAACCGTAGGGGTGCCATGTACCTTATGGGGTATAAGAATTAATATTCCTTGGATTCATTAGAGCTTTTAGGCTCCATAGTTTTGTAGGGTTTGATTTTTTTGTGAGCTTTATTTGGCGAGCTTTTTGGAGATAAGATAGTTTTATGCGAGCTTGTAAGAAAAATGATACATTTTGGTGAGCTTTTATATAGTAAGTATTTATGAAAGAGAAATAAATACATTCACATACATACATACATATATACATGTATATTCTCAAACACACCTACCTACCTACCTACCTACCTACATACATACATACATATATACATGTATATTCTCAAACACACCTACCTACCTACCTACCTACCTACCTACATACATACATATATACATGTATATTCTCAAACACACCTACCTACCTACCTTCCTACATATATACATACATATATACACACATTTGTACAATACATGATACATACATGCATGCATACTCCCAAACATATACATGCATGCATACATACATACCTACATACCTACCTACCTACCTTCCTACATATAAACACACATTTTATGTCCAAGAAACTTAAATATAGGCACAAACATACCTATCTATGTACCTTTCTTCCAATGTTTATTTCAACACAAGTCAAAACAAGTATACCGAGCTCATATTTTCTTACAAAAAGATTGAGTTCACATTTCCTTACAAGAAGATATATGGTCGGTACAACTCCTTTACCATAGCGTCGCAAGCTACCTACAATAAGACTTTAGAGTACGTGACAGTATACTCCATCCCAAAGCAAGACAAAAATAATATTGGTTCAAATTTTCTTACAAAAAGAGTGACTTCACATTTCCTTAGAAGCTTAAGTAGGCACAAACATGAGAGGCTTGATTAAAGCTTAAGTAGGCACAAACATGAGAGGCTTGATTAAAGCTTAAGTATAGGCACAAACATCCTTGCTTCAAGGACGTGATAGTATATTGTCCACTTCCTCTAGTGATAGTGTCGGTTGATGCATTACCATATCCTCATTCTTATGTAATCCAAAAACTCACAAGAAGACAAAATAGATATGCTTACATGCAACGTAAGACTTTCCTCTAGATTCTCTTTGCATGAAATCAGGACATGTACACCAAGGTTGTACCTTGATGTGTATAAAATAGTCCTCTCCACTCTCACATGCTAAATGAAAAATAGAGTAGGGGGATGGCTGCATTGCACTCTCATTAAGGACTATCGCTGTCATGGCCTCAGCACTACCAATCCTCTTTTCTGCTTCTTTGGAAATCCAATGCCTATACTTGGTTGATCTCTTTGTATTCTATGTAGCATCATGTGGCCTCTTGTCACTTTCTTTGTTGCCCCGCTGCTTATGTGGACGTTTCTCCCACCCCTAACACAAAAGGTTCTTCATGAGTAACATCTAACTTGAACCTTGTCTTTACTAATTTCTCTACCTCTTGGCTGGTTATGTTGGTCCCAACATCCACTGTCCACATATCTGGGTATGATGGCTTGTCTATTATGTTTGGATCTACATGCCATGTGTGTGAAACATCTGAAGGACAAAACCACATCATTTGAGCCTTTGGCCCTCCCGGACCAAGATGTCGTCGCTCTGAGTAGAAGCCAGGGGAAACAACTCCAATAGAGCTTCCCTCCTGTATGTATGAGTTGCACTTAAGTCTTCCATCAATACCTCCCAAACATTTGACTTTTGAGTTCAATGGGGTTCGTCTACTAATGGCCCACATTGTGCATCCACCAATGGGCTCTTCCTTTACATGCATTTGTCCTCCGCTCATTGTGCCATAATGTTGTCTAGGCTCTTCATGTCCGACATCTTTGTTTCCTCCAGTCATCATTGGACTTTTTGGTCCTCCCCTTGAAGTGTGACTTGCTGCACTGTTTGTTCTAGATCTATCTCCAAAACTTACTCTTCTTACTGTTCCCTCATACATAGGAGTATTAGCTACTGTTTCATGGACCATGCGAGCCACTTGTGGTGGTGTTGGTCTTGACCTTGCTGCCACCCTATCCAGCAACTTGCTCAAGCTTGGTCCCTCAACTTTGTGCTTCCCCATTTGATATGCATATTGCTTTGCACTTTGTAGTAGTAAAGCGTTTGCCATATCTGAAATGCACGCATCATACAAGCTAACCTTTTCCTTGTATCCTTCACCCCAGCAAGCCAACTCCCATGTACACTTTCAGATAAGTTTGTTCGAGGGGTTTGTGCTAAATCCACCAAGCTTAAGACCACCTGCACACAAGAGGTTTCATACATGAATTCACAAAATTGACTCCAATAATGTAACTCATCCACGTATCCATCACACTGATAGTTTTCCCTCATGAACATGTCCATTTCTCCACCACTCATGAATCTCTTTACTTTTTAAGAAAGCTGACTCCTTATTGGTTGCCAATCTCCATTCTTCACACAAGTCAATATGGTGTTGTCGACTTTCTGCCTTCACGCATTGTTTAGCATGCTTCATCAACCTTTGTTTCTAATGGAATAAGCACGTTCGCTCCCAGTCCTCCATAATGTTATGCAGACCCCCATTGAAAACGGTCCTAACTGTACACCAATTAGACCCTGCTTCATTAGCCATAAACCCATAGAAGTGTGCGGGTGCATAACCGCATTGCTCCATTGTGCTATTCAGCATTTCCCAAAATAGTACTTGGCTTTTTGTATCCTCCTCCTTCATTTCGCATGTGGCAATTGTCAAGAGCTCTTGAACACTATAGGATTTTGGAGAGAATTTTTTTCAATCAGCTATCATTCAAGGTAAATGAAAGAAAAGAAAAAATTGAAGTACGTAGTCTCACCTTGGGTCATAAACATGACAAGCCATTGTTGACCAACCAAAAACTCGATGAGTGTGATCAAACAAAACCCAGGACTTTGACAAGTCACCTCCACTATCACACCACATGCGATTCACCAAGTCCACGCCTGATGCTGGTCCTCGCAACAAGGACATCTTAAAGACATAACATTTGTCATCAGGGCAACCTTGTCCTGGGAAATGGCTACCTTGTATAAAAGAATAGCGAGATCTTCTCTGTATAAGAAGGATGCTATCACAGCCCTCTCCTGCTGGCATCAATTTTCTTTTCTCGTGGGATACAATGTGTCTAAACCTAAAAAACATAATTTCACAATAAAGAAAGGACCAAATGTAGAAAAATACATCCAAATATAATTAAGTTACAGAATGAATACTCACCTTTGGTTTTCCACAAGAGGACTCAACTCCTCCAAAAAATTGCAGAGCTCATGATCCCCAATACTTGTAGGTAGCTCATCATTTTGATTCATCTCATGGAGGAAAACAACATATCCTTCACAATATCCATCTGTATTTTTCGAGGACCTGCACTTCTCTGGGCTTTCAACACTTGAGAAACAAACATTTTTACGCGCTCCAACATTGACCTTGAAGTTCCTGGCTGAACTGGATGTTCATGCAGCCCAGTGTGGAGCATCAATCTTGTAATAGTTGTGTCACGAGGCATTACGTAATACACAATACATCTACACACTTGCACACAGTGTGCCGTTTTACGACAAAAGTGACAAACTATTTTAGTTTTCTCATCCTCTGTCAGAAGTCCAATTGCAATCTTTTTTGTCAGATGTCCATGAAAGAAGGTGTTGTTATACCTTTTATTGTCCAAGTAAAAAGGACACCTGAGCCTATGGCACTCAAAAGTACCAACACAATAGCTAATACGCATGGTACAACTTACAGACATGTTTGATGTTACTGGATGTGTCCATAGGTGACCATCATATTTTTGCTCCATTCCATCCATATTTCCTATTTTGCCATATGTTGGTGGAAACTCTAGGATGGAATCACCATCATAATGTCTTGGCACCTCCTAGACTTGGATGACTCGAGTAACTTTTTCCAACAATGAACGTAGAAGAGAAGGTTGCTCCTCCTTATTATGAAGAACTGAAAGTATACTCTGTGAAGCAATACATTCATCTTCAGAGATCTTGTGCTTTGAACCTTTTGGATTGCTTGTGCCTTCACCTGGTTGCAAAACAGTTGCTGAGCCATTCAAGTCACTCTCAGAGGAGGAGCTCGAGATATGAACATGGGTGTTTTGTGTCCCTAATTCTTTATCCACTGAAGTCTCCAAATGTTGGACATCTTGGGCAATGTCATTTAGCACTAGAATCAAGACTATTAGCAGCACAAAGAGGACTACATTGCAGCATATATCGAGATATGAACATGGGTGTTTTGTGTCCTTAATTCTTTATCCACTGAAGTCTCCAAATGTCGGACATCTTGGGCAATGTCATTTAGCACTAGAATCAAGACTATTAGCAGCACAGAGAGGACTACATTGTAGCATATATGTTTTACTTCAAGTAATATCTACGAGGTAGTTTTTATTGCCCTCCATATCATAATGAGCGATGATTTCCTGTAGGCTTCCATCGGTCCTAGTAGCTTTCACTCCAAAAAGGGCATGTGAAGAAGGCAGAAACCCTTGTAGATATCCATGGCTGATGGTCTGGTGGAGAAATATTAAATTTTGAGATTTTTTGCTGCAGCCATCAATTTGTATATTTTTTATATAAAAAAATTTGTCGTGAGACCATTCTCAATCGTGATTGCTCCACCTTGTTTTATCATTTCAACCGCCTACATTCTCAATCGTGATTGCTCCACCTTGTTTTATCATTTCAACCGCCTTCATTCTCAATCGTGATTGCTCCACCTGTTCCTTCGTTTTTATATTTTCATTTCACACTTTGGTCTCTCCTGTCCTTTCTGCATCTTCATATTGCCTTCCCTATGGAGCACACTATCACCTTTGAGTGTATATGTATCTACAAATATATAAAAAAATACACAAATATATACATTTATTGGTTCTAAGTATTATTTTTATAAAAGGCTTGTCTCTTTGTAAATACACACACACACATGTCTATATTTATAAATTATATTGTATATATTTAAGGCTAAGAATCTATTAGGATATATTTAAGGCTAAGAATCTATTAGGATATATGTATTTTAGTGTGTGTGTGTGTGTGCCACACACATGTCTATATTTATAAATTATATTGTATATATTTAAGGCTAAGAATCTATTAGGATATATTTAAGGCTGAGAATCTATTAGGATATATGTATTTTAGTGTGTGTGTGTGTGTGTGTGTGTGTATTTACAAAGAGACTAGCCTTTTATCTATTTTAGGATATATAGATATATTAGACTATATATCTATTAGGCTACACACACACACACCACACACACATTTATTAAAATACATATAGCTTAATATGTGTGTGTGTGTGTGTGTGTAACGTAATAAATACCTAGACTAATATATATATATATATATACATCAATATATATATATGTACATATATACATAGCCTAAACTATATTCTCTCTCTCTTTTGAGCCTAAATGTTTAAAAAAGTTTTAAAAGAGCATGAGTTTTCTCCTTTTTGTAAATCACATATTCTCTCTCTCTCTCTCTCTCTCTCTCTCTCTCTCTCTCTCTCTCTCTCTCTCTCTCTCACACACACACACACACACACACAACCACACATTTTTCAATGGTTCAATATGTGTGGCATACTTTTTTAAAACGTTTCTATTATTTAAGTTATTGAAATTGTATTTCAATGCTTCAATATGTGTGGCATACTTTTTTAAAACTTTTCTATTATTTATGTTATTGTGAAATTATGTGTGTGTGTGTGTGTGTGTGCGCAATAAAATACATACAGCTTAATACATTTTTAGACATATATATGTGTGTGTATATATGTATCTATCTTTAGGCTATATATATATTAGGCCACACACACATATATGGTACACATATTTTAGGGTACATGAAGGAAAAGAGGATACTCTCAACTCAGCAAAGCAGGCGAACGCATGCAGGAAAAGAGGTATGTTCTTTTTCATTTCTTTTCTCTCTGCTGTTCTTTTTTGTTAGAGCCGGCGACGGCGGCTACATTGGAGGTGTCGGGTGGCGGGCGGCGGCTACATTGGAGGTGTCCCGGGCGACAGACACGGAGAGGTGGAGGAGGTGGTGGAGGAAGAGCCGGTGGAGAAGATGGCCCCAGTAGAGAAGAAGCATGCATTGCGCCCGTAGCTCCAGCCTCTCCAGTTTGAGCTTCGGGCAATGGAGGCGTGGTTTTGACACTTTGCCAGGTCGGAGCGGTGGAGGCGGAGCCGATGGAGGCAGTGGAGGCAGAGGCGGTGGAGAAAATGGCCGATGGAGGCAGTGGAGGCGGAGCCGGTGGAGAAGATGGTTGTGTTGGAGACGAAGCATGCCATGCACCCGTAGCTCCAACCTCTCCAGTCCCCCTACAGAGCCGGGGGACTAGAGAGGCTGGAGCTACGGCAATGGAGGCGTGGTTTTGTTGATTTGATAGGCGGTGGCGGTGCTTGGAGGCTTCGGCAGTGGAGAAGATGGCCCGACTATCGACAAACACGGAGAGGTGGAGGAGGTGGAGGAGGTGGCTGTGGTGGAGAAGATGGCCTTGCAATCACAGTGGTTTGCACTAAAGATGGCCCCGTGTAGAGCATGCCTTGCCCCCATTGCTCCTCTCCAGGCCCCTGGCTCTGCCTGGGGCCTGGAGAGGCTGGAGCAATGGGGGCAGAAAGGCATTGAGGTGGCACTTTGAGAGACCGCCCGCGGCGGAGCTGGAGGTGGAAGGCGGTGGCTGGAGGATTTTATGAAGAACCATTAAATCTTTTCACTTTTCCGACGACTCTCCCATTTCAAGAAATGAAGTGGTGCTTGGAGAGGATGGTTAAGATTAAAGAGGTGGACATATAAGATAAATGCCTTTTCTATTTGCATGGAAAACTGGTCAAGCACTTTACGGTTTTTTACATCTGTCGTTGATAGTTTGATCAAATATGCTACAACGTTGATATTACTATAAGCTGAACATACTTGCAATGTTTTGTTTATTTGTGTGGCTTTTGTTTTAACATTGAAGCTTTACCTCCTGTCAATGTATGTAAAACATGTTTCAACCTTATTCGGGCATAGTCTTGCACTGCAGACAAAATATTGAAAGGGGTATATTGCACAATGCTCACTTCTGTTATGATTTTAAGTTTGTTGCTGTGGCACATGTACAGAGATAGGTATTGTTTTTTTATTCAGCATTAGTGTCTAATATATCCAATAATCATAGCCATGCATTATAAGTGTCGTGCATTTTTCAACTTGCGTTGAGCATCCTCTTAAATCTAAGCTCCATTGGGGCTGGTTTGGGCATGGTGGATCCAACACAGTGGGGCCCATTGTTAAAAATACAAGTGAATAGGGTGTGTGCGGGAACAAGCCCTTGGTTAGAGGCTGTAAAAGAGAATGAGTAAATGTGAAAGAACCTGTGAAAAGGTGAGAAGAATCTACTGGGAGAGAATAAAGGGTAGCATGAGAAGATTTAAGAAGTGTGGAGATATTCTGGGAAGTGTGGAGATATTCTGGGAGATATTCTGGGAAAAGTGAAGAGGTGGAGAGAATCAGGGAAAAGTGAAGAGGTGGAGAGAATCAGGGAAAAGAGGTGGAGTGAATCAGTGGGATTTGATGCTTGGTGTAAACTCTATAAATTGAGGCATTGCCCTAATGACAATTTGTTGGTTTTTGAGTATCCCTGTCTACATTAATCTATTTGTTAATTACCCACTAATTACATCTTAATTATTTACTAATCACTTTGTTAATGATGTTGATTCTAGTGTTTGATCCACCATAGCTCATCACAATTCCTCTAATTTCAACATGGTATCAGAACCATGCCTAGAATCCATCATTTTGTGAGCTCATTATCTTGCTAATTATTTTTGCTAATTAGGATTAGTAGAAAATTATAGTTTTCCCTCTTTTTTCAACTCACCTCTATACCCCTAGCCAGTGGAAGAGCTCCCTCTCCTTACACACATAAAATTAGGCCAAATCCTTCTAGCACATGATAGCCAACTCTATGCTCTTCAAGCTCATCTAATCAAAAGTGCAAACCGCCAAGAAACGCAGGAGAAATCGTGAATTTTATTGGCACCTTTTTTTTGAGGAGTTTTTGACATTACTGCTTCATCAAATCAAAGTTCTCTAATTCCTCTTAGCCCAAGGTGTTTTCAAGCATGCTCTACAAGCTGGTGAAGACAGAATTCAGTTTCATCAAGTCTACAGTGAGATCCAAGCTCTTCATCAAATCTGCACAGGTGACTTTGGTAAAACAAAGATTAAGCTTTCAATATTTGGTCAAATCTTGTGTTTATTGGCTTAATCCTCTACTAGACTTATTGCAATTGATGGATTTGAAAGCATTTGAGCTCATTTAAAGTCTAAGGCACCAGATCTGGACTCCTCGCATACTCTGTTTTTTGCACACAAAATAGTTGGATAAATTTGCTAATCAATGATTAATCAATACTAATCACTGTATTTTGGTACAATTGAGGGTTCAAATTAACCATTAGGCATCTAATACAGATCCCTATAACTTCAGATTGCAATTCGGAGTTGGTTTGGTACTCCAACCATTCCGTAGTACAAATTTATTACCCTTGATTTAATGTAATTTCTAGGGTAAAATTGTGCTAATAAATTTGTGAAAATCATCATTTTGCATTTAACCCTTAGATAATGCCTATAAATCTCACTCAAAATCAAGATTATTCATAGCCAGAGTTGCATTTGGGAATGTGCATAAGAATGAATGCTATACGCATTATGTATTGGGCACATTGCATCAGTGTAAAAATGGGATCAGACACTGCCCTTGTCCAGAATAAGGCAAGAGGTAACACCTCCCATATAAATTTGGGTTTGCATTGCATAATGACACAAGATAAATAGAAAAAACCCAAAGGAACTATCAGCAAAACATTTAAATATGTTGCTCACATGGAGCAAAAAGACATGACGGACGAGCTCATGGCCCTAGCCATGAAAGAAGAAGAACATCTCCTTCCAAGAGGAAGATCCACACCAAGAAGATCTAAAGGAAAACATGGACATGAGAAGAGAAGCTGCCCCAAGAAAACTGAAAGAAGAGATGGACACGTGGAGAGAAGCTGCCACGACAAGAAGACTGAAGACGAGAAGATGTGAGGCTCCAAAGAGTGAGGAGCCATGTGAAAATCTCAGAGAGAGAGAGAGAGAGAGAGAGAGAGAGAGAGAGAGAGAGAGAGAGAGAGAGAGACCCCACAACCCAATGTAACCTTCCCCAACAAAGTAAAACCACCTCTGAGCCACCGATGATGTAGGCCACGTGGTAGATGTATGTGTGAGCACTTTAGTCAAGGTCGCGGGCACTTATAGTAGCCTTGGACACATAGAGAGAGAGAGAGAGTGTCAAGGACTAGAGTTTAGGGACTTGAGGCACTAGTCGAGTAAGAGAGAAACTTGGTACAGGGTCCAGGTGTGCTAAGATAACTTGAGGGGAGATGTAGGCACTAGTCGTGGACTATCAAGTAAGGGGAGGCAAACTTGGTATAGGGTCTAGGTGTACTAGGAGTATTCACTTGAGAGGAGGTGTTAAAAATACAAGTGAATAGGGTGTGTGCGGGAACAAGCCCTTGGTTAGAGGCTGTAAAAGAGAATGAGAAAATGTGAAAGAACCAAAGGTGAGAAGAATCTACTAGGAGAGAATAAAGGGTAGCATGAGAAGATTTAGGAAGGGTGGAGATATTCTAGGAAGTGTGGAGATATTTTGGGAGATATTCTGGGAAAAGTGAAGAGGTGGAGAGAATTAGGGAAAAGAGGTGGAGTGAATCATGGAGAAATCAGTGGGATTTGATGCTTGATGTAAACTCTATAAATTGAGGCATTGCCCTAATTGGAATTTGCTAGTTTTTGAGTATCCATGCTTACATTAATCTATTTGTTAATTATCCACTAATTACTTGCTAATCACTTTGTTAATGATGTTGATTCTAGTGTTTGATCCACCATAGCTCATCACAATTCCTCTAATTTCAACACCCATTAGTTGACAATGGGTGAATGTTTCTTTCCTAGAGGTTTCTTTGAATAGGGCCTATAGTTATGGCCCGATCTTGGTTTTGGTATCCGCCCTTGTGAGCTTACTGATCTACTCTTTGAAGTTGTGTGCTAGCCTCTAGAGCTTTCACCATCCTGAATGTTTTCTTAGACATGTGGTAAGGTTTATGTGTGACGTTGATGTTTTCCTATAGACATGAAGTAGGGTTTATGTGTGAGGTTGATCATCTCTATCTGTCATTCAGCTCAAACTTTTTGCTACTCATATTCAGGGTAAAAGAGAGGGAGATGGCTCCAAGAAAAGCAAGAAAACAACAGGCAAAGACTAAGAAAGGTATATGGTGTGAATAGCCAAGATTCTACTAAGATTGTGTTTTAATGTTTTAGATATGCTTACTTGGGCTTGGTGTGTGTGTCTTACAGACAACAGGGGATACTCACTTAGATCTGGGCATGTTTGTTTGACTCTTAGCGAGGAAGCTCAATCACGGACACCTGTGTCCTCACATGTATCTCCTATTAGAGAGGAAACAGAAGTGCATAATTCTCTTGTTCATGAGAAAGAAGCGCTTGTGTTGATGAAGAATGAAATGAGCTCACCTCCTCCAACTCACACGGAGATTCCTGAATCTAGTACTGGTCAAGGGGAGACCCATAGAAGGCTTCTGGGAAAATCTATTGAATTGGGATTGCTTGGTGATGTATTCACTAAGTTTTTTGTGCAACGCAATTCCTCTACCCCATTGGTCCCTTTATGCAAGCTGATTCCAAATGAAGCCATCTGTACAGTTTCTAGCCAACTTGAGGTGTTTCGTGATTCTTTTGACTGCCATGGTTATGTCGAAGCATCTTGTTGCATGATGAATGAAGATCAATGCAAGGATGCAACAAAAAAGACACTTAGGGCTCTTGTAAAGAGTTCCAAGTTGTAGATGACTGTGGGAGAGGGCTTGACAATAATCCCACATGGGAACTTTTGGGAGTTTTAGAGTTTTTGTATAAAAAGTGGCTCATTTGAGAGCTAAAGGAGGACTCTTTGGTCATTTGGTTGAGAGGCTCATAGAGAGAGCTTGCTCCATAGCTCCTTCTCATGTGCTCTCCCAAGGCTCTCGATCTCCATTCTTGCTTCAATCTTGTACTCTCTATTCTCTACGTATTCAATGATTTGAGGTTGCGGTCTACACACTTACTAATCTAGATTTCGTAATGATGTTTTGATGCTAAAATCTGATTTGTGAATTGCAGAGTGCATGTGATGAAGCTTGTGCATGAAATGATGTGTAGTTGAGGCTTGTGTGATAGTTCTTTGCATGTTGGATTCTTTGCATAAGTTGTATTTTTGTGCTTAAGTGTAGCCTAATCTTGATGCACTGATTATGTTAGATTGAGAAGGAATCAACGATTGATTGTTTGATTGTTGAAGAAGGATTGAGTAGGATTAGAAGTTATTAGTGTGTGGTTAACTAATCTTCTCCCATTCGGCATAGCCTCTATGCGCTAACCGGGTCGCATTCACGGATTGACAAAGTGTGTGGGTTGGAGTGTAGCCTCCGCTATGCTATGATGTCCCAAACAATGGCGCCGCTGCCGGGGACGCACACCTAAGTTAGTGAAGGGTGTTAACCATTACTTCATACTAAGTGCTCCATTGATTGCAAAATCGTGGATTAGGGTAGATTAGAGTAGAGTTTGCAACAGGGCATTGAGTGTGTGATCTCAAGGGTGCCTTGTGTGTTTTCTGTTTTTGATTAGAAGCAAAAAAAAATTAAAATTAAAATTAAAACCCCATTGCGGTAGAGTAATCCTGCCATTAAGTAGGTTCAAGTGGTTTCTGTTCTTGTATTTTCCGACGTCGGGCTGTAGGAGGTGTGTCGTTGGAGGCGCAGCAAAGAAAAATATATATATATATATATATATATATATATTTATATATATACGTTGAAGTGGCTGTTGGGCGGCCGGCTGAAAGCGAAGGCGAAGGCTTGTGAAAGCGTGTGGAGGTGGCGGTCGTAGGGCCGTTGGCCGTAAGCAGTGGAGGCGAGCTGTGGGCGGGCTGTAGCAAGAAACGTTGAAAGCGACTGAAAATATATATATATATATATATATATATATATAGTTATATATATATATAGTTATATATATATATAGTTATATATATATATAGTTATATATATATATACGCTGCAGCCTGTAGAAGAGCAGAAGAGAAGGTCGTCGTTGCGTGGGGGCCGGCGGGCTGACAGAAGAAGGCTGAAGGCGAAGAGGTGACCGCGAGTAAGCTGCTGGTGAGGCAATTAGCAGCCGTGAAGCGAGTGCCAGTAGAAGGAGCAAAGCGTGTGGAGGCGGCTTTTTAAAAAAAAAGAAAAAAAAATACACTGAAGGAGGTGCAGCTTGGAGAGGCGCAGTGGGGGGGCGTCTTCATCGGGCGCAGCAGAAGAGGAGGTCGTCGTTGCGTGGAGTTGGAGGTGTGAAGTTGAAGCGCTGCAGCTAGTAGAAGGAGCTTAGGCGACGGCTGGCAGAAGCGTGGAGTGAGCGGCAGCTGAGGAGGTGCCTGGCCGCTGCAGAGAGAGTGAGGAGAAGATAAGATCCGCGGTGCATTGAAGACGCCGGCGAGGCGCACAGAGCTTCGAGCGGATAAGGTTGGTTCATTTTTATTTTTTTATTTTTTTATTTTTTAATTAATTTTTCATGTTTTTGTATTTTTTAAATAAAAAATAATAATAATAAAAAAACAACAAAATAATTAAAAAATATATATATAATTTTTTTTAAAAAAAGAAGAAAAAAAAAAGAGAAAAAAAGAGAGAAAAACAAAAGGAAAAAAATCAAAAAATATATATATATATTTAAAAAAAACAAGAAAACAATTATAGTTTTTGTATTTTGAGTCCATTTTTCATTTTTTAAATTTCTGTAAAATTTTGCATAATTAAAGTAGCTTGCATTTTTTTAGAATTTCTGTAAATTGTGTGCATAATTAGTATTTTTTTTAGTGTAATTCATATTTTTTGTAATTGGAAAAAAAAAGGAAGAAAACAAAAGGCAAGAAATAGAAAATTAAAAAAAAATTCTATAAATTATGTGTTTTTTTTAGGAGTCCATATTCTTGCATATTTTGTAATTTTTTATTTTTTTTGTAATTTTTTACATAATTAGGGTACTTGCATTGTTTTAAAATTTTTGTAATTTTGTGCATAATTAGTTTTTTTTTAGCGTGATTCATATTTTTTGTAATTAGAAAAAAAAAGTAAAAAAATAAAATCATTTAAAAAATAGTAATAATAAAATCAAAAGATAGGTATTTATACACATATTCATTTTAGTTGCATTTAGTGGTTAGGTAGGGTAAAATATATATATATATATATACATATATATATTTATTTATTTATTTATTAAAAAAACAAAAAAAAGAAGAAAAAAAAACATAAAAAACCAAAAAAATTTGACCTTATGCACTTGCGGTCCGGACGTCTTATAGATTCTGCCATAGGGCCTAGGGCACCTTCTAGAGTACCTACGCAGGAAAGTGGGACCCAATCGGTAGGAAATTTGGCAGATATTGCTAAAACCCTTTCCGAATCCCAATCCGACACCCTTTCCTCCAGAACAACTAGTTCATTGTCCATGGACAATCTAGGGCCGTCAAATAGTCATCCCTTAGCCCCAAATAGGACACCCACAAGATCTTTTATCCATTTGAAGCCGACACCATGGGGTTAACACTCAATGTGAGACTCCAATATGTCTACACGAATGCTCAAGGAGCTGAGATTTTTAGGGATCCACAACAACGGTATCTTGTTAAGATCGCAGACATTTTCTCAGAACTTGATAGAGCACCTCTAGTCAATGACCAGGGTAACATGTACATGGGCGGAGATGGTGTTCGCTACGAAGTCACCTACCATCCAGAAAATGTAGACAAATTAGGGGAGCTCTATAAAACCGAGTTCTTAGACTTATCGAAGCTTTCCAAAGCAAGGGAGTCTAGAGATGACTGGCTCATTGATCCAGACATGCCTGGACCATCCAATGCCCAGTCCTTAAAGCCATCCATAGATGATTTACTTCTTGTAGATCTAAATTTGGAAAGGGATAGGAAAGGCAAGAGCAAAATGGATCAGGGGGCTGAGAACCAATGGGAGTTTGTACGACAAATTCCAGTGACAAAGGTCTTACAGGATGACTCACTTCAAGAGGTCTATAAGGACTCTTTAGAGGGATATTATGCCACAACTAGAATGCCAGAGCTAGATCTTCCTCTAGCACTTGTGGTGGTAGTTGAGAAGCTTGCAGGACACATGAACCGAATAATTGATAAATGGGCCAATGAATACCGAACCTTAGATTGGAAGGAGATTCGGGAGCTCACGTGGAAAGGACAACCATTATTCATGGAAGTGTTCTCAACAAATACAGCCAAACCAGGAGAGACAGCCTTTCTTGGAGAAACTGTTGCTCCTCCCCTACGAGAGTTCACTAGAGAGGGACCCTCAACATCAAAGTGGACCACTGCTAGTAGCCCAACTCTAGCACCAAGACATTATCCGACACCAAAAGTGCGACCACAGATCACACCACAACAACATTTTTCTCACTATAACAATCGGAAGGTAGGGAAGCCAGCTCGGCCTCCCATAAATGCACCTCCTGAAATGCGGGTGACAAGATCTTTGGAGGGGTTTGGTGAGGCTGGTAATAGGGGACCCACACTAATTTTGGATGCATGTGGACCATCTTACCAAAGAGAGGAACAATTCCCACTGAGAGTGAGAGGCCGTAGGCCCTATGATGAGTATTCAAGACAAGTAAGGCCATCAACTCTTCAGAAACTGGTAAAGAAGTACGAAGGGTCGGGAGATCCATACGACCATGTAGCAGCATTTAGGCAAGCAGTTCGAGCTGAGCAAGTGGCTGATAAGCATACTCAAATTGAAGGATTTGGACTCACTCTTGAAGGAAAAGCCCTTGCTTGGTTTCAGGCATTAGAGGCTTCAGACAAATCTTCTTTACGAGTTTTGGAAGAGAGATTCATTGCTGCTTTTTCCTTGATGGGAATTCAACATGACACGGTAGCACACATCTACTCTTTCAAGCAAGGTGAGAATGAGAGTGTTAGAGACTGTGTAAATAGAATGAAGCAGTACATTAATCGTTGCCCAGAAGATGAGAAGCCCGCCCAAAGTTGATTAATTTCTCTCTTCTTAAAAGGACTCAAAAATTCAACACTGCATACACATCTCTATGCGAAGAAGCATACAAATTTCAATGAGTGTTGCCATGATGCTATGGATTTCACCGATAACTTCAAATTCCAAGATGGTTCTGGCCCAGAGGTGAAACCTAGAGATCAGTGGGGTGATGACCAAAGTTTAGGGTCTAGCGCGCTAGTAAATCCAGACCAGATAGCTAACCTAGTACTAAGGAGATTGGGACAGACCTATCGCCCCTACCGCCCACCACAACAACAGCAACGAATGAGGAGTGTACTACCTACAGGTCCTCATCTTTGTGGAGCATGTGGTGGTAACCATAAAACTGAAGAATGTAATACCTTTTCTCCTCTAGTCACAAACCAACCCACAAAAAAGTGGTGCCAAGCCTGTGCTTGGAACTTTACCCACACCACACAGGAATGTACTCGCATTGCAAGAATGAGACAGGAGCGTGAGCAGCCAAGGGGTGGAGTGACTCCACAAATGTATCAACAGTATACTAATTTTGAACGTAAGCCACCGATGACACAAGAGCAAGCACGACCTGTTCTTGGTGCTCAACCTCCTGCTCCTGGGACTGCTCCTGTGAGGGTGTTGACTACGACAATTCAAATATGTGTAGAGACTTGGTAAACCCAGGCTATGTGGAGGAGGAATATGCATCATATTCATCCAAGGAAAATCTCTTTGAAAGTCCCGCATACCCAAGCCCAGCACTGGTGGAGACTCAACCAGGGGAACAAAACTCTTTAATGTTGCTAGGCGGCTACCAACCTAGGACTCCAGGCCCCTCAGGTCAATGGCAGCAAAGGAAAGTAGAAGCCAAACTAATGGGCCCCTGTTATGAGTGCGGAGAACCCCATTGGGCTCGTGATTGTCCACATCGCTCAAGGCAAGCATCTCGATCCAATACAACAGTACAACAGTTTCCACCAATTGAAAGATATTGTCTAGGGTGTTGTGTAGAACACTTCCCAAAGGATTGTCTGCTGAAACCACATGAGGAAGGCACCTCTCAACCAAAGGTCTCACTCAACCTTGTAGGGGCAGTTCCATCACCACCTTCATCTGAGAATGAGGATGTCGTGCCACTTAGAGTCATGACTAGATCACAGACACGAAATGCCGAAATACAGACTGATGAGACACCTCGAACTAGGGATGTAAAGACAAATCTAGTGGACAAGACCCTACAGTCCAATAGAAAAAAGACCACTAGGAGGAAGAAGAACCGAAACAAGCAAACTAAAAGTGCATCCACTAGTTCTCAAGAAGCCTCTAAACAAAACATGAGGGATAAAACTTTTACATCCCAAGAAGTGCATGAGGAACATCAACCTCAACCTGGGCCTAGTGCTAAACAAGATGAGACTAGTACGATTGAGGATAGTTCTGGGGGTTCTGTTTTTGTGGATAAGGTGAATGAGACTCTAGATGCCATCATTGATGCTCATAGAAGTCGCATTGCAGCTTTATCTGAGCTACCCAAGAAGCTTCAAGAATACCCAAACCCTCGTGAGGAGAAGATCAATCTAGCTGTACATCAGCAACTCATTAGGGAAGCTCAGTCAATACTTGAGGGACCACCACCACCAATTCCTCGAGGCCCAACCTCTATTAAGCCAACATTAGAAACCATACTGGAAGTATCATCAAGTCGGGAAATGAAAAGTGAGCTCATTTCACAAGCTCATAGCGAAAGGTCTGCACCAATTAACCCAATTGAAAGGAGGTATTCTGCCACCACCTAGCCTTGTCTTCCCATGCAATGATGAAGTTATTGATGCTAATGAGGACATGGCAAATGAGATGTGGGCTGCAGTTCATGAGAAAGTTAATGAGAACATGTCCTCTATTAGTTCGCCTCCATTCTCTGAGGTGGATTTTACCAGGGGCACAGAAAACAATTCTAGTCGACCAAGCATCCAGGAGGAAGTTCATACAATTGTTTCTCCTAGAAGTAAGCATACAATGAAAACCTTACCATCATATCTGGGAGAATATGAGAACTGTTCTCAAACCTTGAGGATACCCTCCATGCATAAACAGTTGACAAAGGAGAAGGATATGAATACCGTGCAAGCTATTTTGTCAACACCAGTGGCTTGTACCTTACCTTTGCTTGATTTGATAAAGCTTCGACCTGAGTTGTGGAATGATATTGCCACATGTTTGTCAGAGCAGGTATTGCTACAAAAGGGTCACCATCATTGTACTATACACCCTGAGACAAAGCATGTTATGCTAGTTCCTATCAACAAAGTAGAAAAATTTTGTGAGGACGATCAGGGAAATGCTACCCTCCCATTAGATGTGCGAAAAGTAGCTTCAACTGCAATACTTGATAGTGGTGCAGGAGTGGGCATTGTGACAAGGTCCATTTGGGAAAAGTGGGGCAAACCAGCTATTAGGAGTACCAGGATACGCTTGCAGCTAGCAGATAGAAGCTTAGAACATCCCCTTGGGCTGCTTGAGAACATATTGGTCACCACATGTGGGATTGAATATGAGCACACCTTTGCAGTAGTGGATTTTGGAAAACATCTAAACTATGAAGTGATAGTGGGTAGACCATTCATGCGACAATTTCAAATGATTCAAGATTGGGGATACAATTATTTGTACCTCCGACATGATTCTGTCATCACAAGAGTCAACCTAAGGAATCACTCATATGGTGATGTAACAAGGTCTCCAATAGATGAGTTTGATTCTGCTTCATCTGAGGGCTCAAGAGTTACATTGTCAAATGGGCGAGAAGATCTATGGATGTGTGGAGCCTCATGTAGGGATTTCAACACTGAGAGACTTAAGGGTAATCGAAGTGTATTAGATGAGGCATACATTCCACAACCCTTCCTTGAGCATTTAATTGATCCACTAGAATGGAGTCATGTCCTTGCAACATTATCGACATGTGCTTTACCTAAGCCAATTCAATTTTGTGACTCAGATGGATATGATATTATTCCTATACGAGTGGTATAACCACATGACCTTCTAGATGATTTGTACTATAGGAATGCATCCACAACAGCACTGCATGTCGAGGAAGTCTCAGTAGAGGATTTAACACTTGAATCTGCTAATGATGCTGATAAGGAAGATGGATGGGACTCTGATTTTGATAATAATGTGATAATCCCTGAGGATGAGTTAGGAAAGGCACGCTTACTCTTGAGAGGAAGGGAGGTTCAAGTAGAGATCCCTCGAAGCCGACCCAAACGTAAATGCTGTAAGAGCCATAAGAGAATCAGTAGACAAGATGAGCGGGAACAACGTGAGAGACTACAAAAAGAAAAGGAGGAGTCTAAGAGTGAACACTCTCGACCACCACCTCACTTCTTAGGAAAGAACGGATATCTATACTATGTCCAAGCACAAGATAGTATCAAAGACCAAGTATCTTGATCTTCTCCTCTAGTTCTGAGCTTGGGCCAAGAAGGTAAGCACTCCAGATTTCCTCCTGTTGTTCTGAGCTGCTTTTGGAGACGACATCTGTGTGGTTCCCATCCCCCTGAGGGGTCCCCATAGCCAGCCGCCCCATGGCCGGCCTGAGGGGGATGGGAGGAGTCCCTGAGGGGGGCTGAGAGGGGCAGTACAAGCCCCTGGCTCTGCCGAGGGCCTTGACTAGCCAGAGCAACGAGGGTAAATTATGAAGATAAGAATGGCGGCGATGGTGAGGGGGAGGAGGCGACGACGGTGGAGGTGGAGATGGAGGTGGAGTTGGAGGGCAAGGGCGGAGGGATCTTTCACTACACGAGCTTGTGTGATTTGCTTAGTGAAAGCAAGGGCCAGACGTCGGAGCAGCTGTGGTGCGATGTGTCGTGCAAGTGGAGCTGAAGAACAAGCTGTTGGAGCAGGCGGCCAGGGTGTGATCCCCCCCTTGCCCCCCGTTGCTCTGGCCAGTCTAGGCCAGAGCAACGGGGGTAAATTATGAAGATAAGAATGGCGGCGATGGTGAGGGGGAGGAGGCAACGGCGGTGGAGGTGGAGATGGAGGTGGAGGTGGAGGTGGAGGTTGAGGGCGAGGGCGGGGGGGGATCTTTCACTACACAAGCTTGCGGGATTTGCTTAGCAAGGGCCAGACACCGGAGCAGCTATGGTGCAACGTGTCGTAGGTGGAGCTAAAGAACAAGCTATTGGAGCAGGCGGCTAGGGTCTACCTCCAAGTAGGTGTGATCCCCCCCTTGCCCCCTGTTGCTCCGGCCAGTCCAGGCCCCCAGCTTTGCCGGGGGTTGCACATCCTGCACATCCTCCCCTTTGCCCCGTGTTTCTCCGGCCAATCCAAGCCTGTACTGCCCCTTTCAGCCCCCTGAGGGACTCCTTGAGGGACTCCTCGCATCCCCCCCATCCCCTTGAGGGGCCCCCACAGCCAGCCGCCATGGCCGGCGAGCGACGACCTGAGAGAGATGTACTGACCTTTCGTCTCCTATCTGTCATTTATCTCAAAGTGTTTGCTACTCATATTCAGGGCAAAAGAGAGAGAGATGGCTCCAAGAAAAGCAAGAAAAAAATAGGCAAAGACTAAGAAAGGTATATGATGTGAATAGCCAAGATTCTACTGAGATTGTGTTTTTATGTTTTTAGATATACTTACTTGGGCTTGGTGTGTGTGTCTTATAGACAACAGGGGATACTCACTTAGCGAGGAAGCTCAATCATGGACACATGTGTCCTCAAAAGCGCATAATTCTCTTGTTCATGAAGAGGAAAAAGTGCTTGTGTTGGAGAACGAAATTGGCTCAATGAGCTCACCTCCTCCAACTCGCACAAAGATGCCTGAATCTAGTACTGGTCAAGGGGAGACCCATAGAAGGCTTCTTGAAAAATCTATTGAATTGGGATTGCTTGGTGATGTATTCACTAAGTTTTTTGTGCAACGCAATTCCTCTACCCCATTGGTCCCTTTATGCCGGCTGATTCCAAATGAAGCCATCCGTACAGTTTCTAGCCAACTTGAGGTGTTTCGTGATTCCTTTGACTGCCATGCCTATGTCAAAGCATGTCCTCCTTTTTTAGTTTCACTTACACATCCCGGAAGCTCTATGTATTTCACGGTCACACAAATAGACTTGCACGAATGGGGACCATACAAGGTGGTACAATATGACAGATTTGAGGATGAAATCAGAGGAACTGAGTCACGGAGGATCTCAGTGGTGGTAAGAAGTTTCTTGTTTGGGATGGCAATCATCCTGTGAAGGCATGGATGTCTCGAGTGCACGAAAGTATGTTCTTTTGAATACCATAGAGTGATTTTATGCAACATTAAAAGTAATATATTGTAATATCTTTATTTTGTTTTCTCTAGCTTGGTCTCATAGCCCCTCATGCCATGTCCGGGTCAAATGTCAATTTTTGGTTGTGGAGAAGAAGCAAGAAGGAGAATTGCTATTAGCTTTGCAATCTCAAAATGAGTAAGTGATCTCTCTCTACTTAATTACGGACATTGTGAAGTCATTTTGTGAAAATCTTGGCTCATTGTGACTCTTTGCAAACAGATTGGTGCGCACTAGTGTCACACCCACATTGTCACATGAGATATTCATGTTTCAACGATTTGGAATGGCAGACAAATCATCCATATTGGACTACCTTGGTGAAGACGTAAGGAGGTGGGATTTAATGGAGCTTAATTTGGAGCGACAAAGTGGAGAGCAATGGTACAATTCTCTAGCTACAATCTTGGCACAGCTTGTGTGGAAGATAGTGTTTGCATTTCCCATCTTTTATTAATAAATGGATTATCAATGTTTTTTAATCGTGTGAGTGATAATGAGTCCTTTTCATTATACGTAGACATCGTTTGAAAATGCGGTGAAGCAAGCTATATCATGCATTGATAGACATGCCATGGGGTTGCAAGAATATGAGACAAAATGTGAGAAAGCCAGACGTGGTGTAGAGCAAACATTTCGAGATAGAGTGTACAAGATGCTCATAATTGCAAACCCATCTAATGGTGATGCATTCTTTCAACTTGTATATAACTATGATTGGTCTAAGAAGGGATTGGTTGCTCTGACCAAAGAAAAGCTCTACACAGTCGCCATATCTCAAATTTCATCTCAAAGGTATGTCACATGTCAATAAACCTCCCTTGACATAACATCTAATCTCTTAATAATGGCTTTGGTATGATGCTAAAATAGGAAGACGGAATTGCTTCAAATGCTTACCGGGAGGGCAAAGGACAAGGTAATTTTGGAGATGTTTGGGGATAACAAAAAGACATTGCTGCATATGAAGAAAGAGTTGTATTGGGAAGAGCTACTAATAGGGGAGGCGGACTCTATTTTGGAGGGTTTATTGGTATATGATGATGTTATCTACACCCCACCATTTATGCAATGGGTGAAAGAGGAGTGATAGAAACACATACCATGGGTCTTCCATGAGGTGTGGGCAAAGATTGGAAAAGTGGAAGGCCAAAAGCAACTTGAGGTGGAGAATGCCGCAAAGAGGGTTGTCTACAGGTATATATCTTCTAATGCCATTCAATTTTTGCAGAAAATACATATATGCATTAAAAAAAAATTTAGTGCTATTTGTTTTATTTTATATATGAAGATGCGTCCAGCTACTCATTGGCCAAGGTCTAATGGACGAAGAGGACGAAGAGACGGAAGCAATCAAAGAATGGGTAGATCCAAACTCCTCTTATCACATTCACATCTCATCTAGTCACATCGTATCCATTCACATCTTATCACATCACATTTACATCTTATCACATCATATCTCCTCTTATCACATTCACATCTCATCTAGTCACATCGTATCCATTTACATTCTGTCACATTCATTTACATTCGTTCGTCTCTACATCACATCTTATCACATCCACTTTTAGTATTGTTTACTACTTTCGATACCGATGGGGCTTTTCTAAGTTTTTGCCAATTGCTTGGCCTAGTTACTTTTTCTCGATGGATATTTTCATATTCTTTCTCAAGTTTCTCAAGTGAAATATATTCAATATTCTTCTTTTGAGTAAAAGATTCATGGGATTTACAAAAATCAATTCTACCCATATTTCCCAATAAAATTAATAATGCTCAAAATTTCACTTTTGATAAATACTCATAATTTGAATTATTCCAAAATTTCCTCTTTACCATTTAATTACTTGGATCTCAAATATCATGGGAATTCCTCTTTTTGCATAAAAATAAATTTACCAAAATTTACTCTTTTCTCATAATCAATTAATTATGCATAATTACAAAAAAAAATATTTCTCATGAATATGATGAAAATCATTCTTTTTGCATAGGATGTCCAATCCTAGAATATGGTAGGAAGTCCTCTTTTAACATTATGCATAAAAAAATAAGATATGTATTATTTTTTAAAAATTTTACCATCGCTTCGCTGCTATTACTGATAATTCTCAATTTTTTCTAAAGAATAAAAGCTTGTAATGAAAATATGATAGTAGTTCCTCTTTTATGCTTAAAATCAAACTATGAATTTAAATCATAATTTTCAATATAAAATTAAACATAACTATGATTATCCCACTAGATTGATCTAATTCCATAATTTCTCTTTTTCCAAATTGATAGGATAATCTATTTCTCATTTATAATCAATCAAAGTAGTTTTTTAACTACTTATAAATAATCTAAAAGAATAACCATTATTTTGTTAACACAAAATCATAAAATTACCATTTTCTTAATCTCTAGCTTATCAAGCCTAGAGTTTAGCTTTGAATTAAGAGACTATCATTGAGAAGCATCCTTTTTCAAGGGATCTAGCCATAAATATGGCTATTCTTTTAGAGAGAGAGAGATTTACTTAAAGAAAGCATTACAATTAAGCATAAAGATTAACTTTCTCTTAATTAAATATTAAGATTTTTAGGGAAAGCTTGATTTGAATTAAAACAATCATTTTGAAAGCTTCTCAAGCTTGAGAGGGGTTGAGAAGAAGAATGTCATTGAGAAAATTGGAAAAAACCATAAAATTTGATTTTACCTCTAAGTTTGGCTTGATTCTCTAATTGCAGTGAAGTCCCCAACCAATCAATTGGCAGAGAGAGCTCCAAGCTCCCAAGAGAGAAAAATTTAAAGGATAATAGAAAATATGATTATTTTAATATAATACTGGCATGGTATAGCTCCAATATTTTATTACAAATGACTAAGGGTCTATTTATAGGTGAGGAAGGCCACTAACCAAGTCCAACTAGGTTCTAGAATTTTTCAGGTTCAGTTTGACTCAATTTGGACAAGATTTAGACCAATTTAGCTCCCTTTTTTATTTGGTTTGATCCAAGAGAGGAGAGATAAAAATATCATATTTTTTTGAATTAAAAACCCTTCCACACATGTGAAAGAGGCGCCTACGTCAAGAGTCCCCCTTTCCTTACCAAGGTGTCAAAAATGCATCATTATTTCAAAATATCTCATTTTTTTAGTAATATCTCATAATTTTTAACTAATAAACCTTGTACTCAGTCAACTCTTCATCTGATGTGAGCATTTAAGGTGGTACCATGGATTCGAAAATTAAACACTCCTCCTCCCCTTATGAACTGACTATCCAAGTGAGCACCCAGTGAAACAAATGCCAAGGCATTATTATAAGAGCATATATTCTTTCTGTATTCCTTACTTGCATTATCATTACCAACAACTCGACCAATGCAGGAGGTGGATTTTCCAATGGCAATAAAGAGACCTTCCCACTTCCATAACAGTGTTTGCCCACATATTCTCCAAGCTTTCTTGTCGCCTCACACTTCCAAATAATTGCACCACAAAAATGACACTTGCAAGAAAGGGATCCTAATGAGTGAAGAGTACAATCTCCAGAATATACTGAAGGGACCTCGGGGTGCTGTGCTGTGCGAGAGAGGAGATGAAGGACAAGAGGAACACACACACAGAATGTGGGTGGGGAGACCTCAAAGTGGCAACCCTCTATACACACTATAGTATATATATGTATAAGATACAATCATCAGTGGCCAAGGCATGGGTGGCCGGGCAAAGGCAATGCGCCTCTGACCCCAACAACCTCTCACTCAGAGGCGAATGTGCCGCTGAATAAGAGAACCTAGTCTAATGACTAATGTACAAGACTGATGAGTGAGAACCACACTTATCCAATGCCCACAGATGGTCTATAATCGTGTGCATCCGGCTGTCCTGCTCCCGTGTAAATCCATACACCACCAGACATATCACACACGTCCTGGCTTTGCTCTATAAGCTTGTTGTTAGGGGCTTTCTTCTAGGCACTGAGCCGTGGACGGACTTTCTCATGCAACAGATTACGAAGTGTGTCCCTGTTCGCACAGGTGACTGGACTCTCAACTCATGCTTTATTTTTTCGGATGCACTTCACTACTCCCCTTCGTCTCCCCTGGTTAGGTCCCTCCTACGGGCCTGGCACTGCCTAAGGAGTTTTTTGGTACACATCCCCCCCGTGTTCAGTGGAGGAAGCTAACCAACAACCCATTCTGTGGAATGATTTGATCTTCGATGTGCATGGTAGGCCTCTTGGGGCAGCTATGCATGTTCTTTGGGCTAGCTGGGAGACCCTATGCCCCACAGTGCTGGCTTGGAAGAGGCTTCAAAGCCTCACCGAGGTGCAGAGAATGGATTTCACACAGCATTTGAGAGGCTCTAGCTGGAGGATTGCAGAGATTGATGCAACCATTCCCAACCATTCTTGGTTTGGGGTTTTTTCTGGGACAGGTGTTCCTCTTCAGGTTATGGGTCTCTCCTTGCCTAGGGAGGATGATGTACCGGTCTTTTTTTCTGTAGAGGATGGATGGCAGCTGGAGAGATGTGATGTGCAGGACCTTATTGATGGCCCCTAGATTCGTCCAGTCAAAGTTGTTGGCAGGTTAGGGAAGCACGTCTTTGTTGATAGGTTAGGGAAGCACGTCTTTGTTGACACCCCCCCTAGATTCGTCCAATCAAAGTTGTGCGGATTATGTCATCTTTAGGCCATTTCAATGGGGATTGTTATGAGGAGGGAGATGGGGTTGAGGTGTTCAATCGAGGCGGTAGGTGAATTGGTGTCATTACAAGACAACAAGTTGTCAATCTATTTTAGAGAATTCGGGTATCAATGAAGCAAGATTGCACGGAAAAGAAGGGGCTATGTGGTTTGAAGGAAAACTTCAATATGTGAACAAGGCTTTTACTTTTGTTGGTTTAGTTATGCACATGTCTAGTTTTCCAGGTTATCTTTATTATACTATTATTACTTCTTCTGTGTATTCTACATTTTTTTTTCTTTGTTTGTTTTTAATGTTTCCCTTCTTTTCAAAAAAGTAATTCATAATTTCATATTCTTCTTGTCTTACCGGTGCCCCACCTGTCCTTTGGACAGGGAGGAATGCATACCATCATGGAGGCAAGCCATAATTTGTAACCCATCGAGCACTTGTGCTGTTGTTGCAAGCATCATTCATTTGCATGTCCACCAAGGCATTGCCCAAGAACCCTTGACAGACAATTGCGTTAGGAATTTGTTTTTCCTTGTCACTTGCTCCTCTATCGCCCACATGCATAAGATGCAAGTGAAGTTGACCATGTCTAGACAGGTTAATGCTAGAAAATTTAAGAATTGTGTATTATAGCTCAAGTTATTGTATTTCAACAAAAATCAAGTTATTGTGTTCCACACTGCTAGTGTACTCTCCATGTCCACTAAGCACTTGTGATTGCTACTCTACATGTGGTGCAGCATCAGCACTTCTTACATATGCATCTTCTGTTGCCTTCATTTTGCTGGTGTATACCAGCTACTCATCTCGTCAAAGGCATCATCTCTACTTATTCCCATCTCACCTCAAAGCATTCTAGCTCTATGATGTGGTCTAGGTAGAATACATCTCTACCACATGGTATATCTAGATCAAATGCAATTCAGACTTTTGACATGTTTAGCTTTTTATCTTTCCCTCCATGAACTATGACCTCACATTTAACATTTATATCTTTATCTAAACTTAGGGAGAAAACAAGAGGTGAGGAGAATGTGGTGAGGTTTCATGCAAGTGTACTATTGATTTCCCTCCATGAACTATGACCTCACATTTAACATTTATATCTTTATCTAAACTTAGGGAGAAAACAAGAGGTGAGGAGAATGTGGTGAGGTTTCATGCAAGTGTACTATTGATTTCAAGAAGTGACCAAAGTAAAATCCCTAACTTTACATCACATCTTTTGGTGGAGATAGCAAGCATATTTAGTTTGGAATCTTTCTAACTTACCTCACATTCCCATGGATTTTAATTAACCCAATATGAGGAGAAGGAAAATGGTTGTAGTACACAAGCACCTGTAAAGGTTTTGTCACATGGAATTGTTTGTTTTTTATGTTAGTGACTTAAAATGGCACATGAAAGCGTATTCTTGGATAGAGAACAATATTTCTATAGAGATGGGTCACAATATGTGAAAGCCTGCATAAAGGTGTTCTTGCATGGAATTGTATGTTTATGATGTTAGTTACTTAAAATGGCACATGAAAACGTATGATTAGATAGAGACCAATATTAATATGGAGATGAGTCATGTAAGATTCCTCCCTCCAACTTTTGAGGTGTAAAGGTGTAAGAACCTCCCCTTCTATTCTTGAAATTATTCCCCTCTCTGAAATAGAAGAAAGATCTTGTTTTACCCTGTTTTGGCCTAGAGAGAGAAAATGTCTAGAGAGAGATAATTCAAAATTAAAATATCTTTAGATATAAAAATCCTCCTATGTCTAAAAGGGATTCCCGTGAAATAGAAGTTCAAAATGAACTTTCCAATGTGCATTAGAAATTAATTGAAAATGGTATAAGAGACCTTAGCCTCAGGGTCTAGATTTTTAGAATTTTTTGGATTATGGTCCAATTAAGGTTCCAATGGGCCAATTGGATTAATCCAAGTGTTGGGATGAGATAAATCCAAAAGAATAAAAGAAAATACACGAGACGGTAGCTTCTCCTCTCTCGCCTCTCTGCAGCGTTCCAGCCCGGGTCCCCCTCTACTCCGACGAAGCGGCCATCTTTGCCTTTCTTCACGCCTTCGCCACCTTTCTGGAACCTCTGCTGGCAAATGAATAAGACCTCCATGTATCTCTTCTAATTATTGGCCACTTGTATCATATTTTATTTATTTTTTTAAAGCTCAATAATGGCCACTAATGCCCTCTACATCACCTTGTTTCAAGTTCAAGTGCGGCATCCACGACTTCCTTCCAGAACAGATGTAAAAAGTGCCCATAGCTCATAGTCAGCAGCATCAACTTACCAAACACATCAATTCCATCGGTGCCATGCACTGCCAATCATCATCACACGCTTGCTAAAAATGGAGTGCCATCCTTGCATCCAGAACCAGCCCTAGATTGACCAACCAAACACATTCGAAGTTCCCAGCACACTTTCACATGCAGGCATCACCATCAGCTCGTAAAAAAAAACCATAAAACCACCCACTCTGTACATTTGCCAGGGCATTCAGGGCAAAGTTTATTCACACACCACGCACACCATATGTACACAGGCATAGGGACTTCTGCTAGCCCTCAGAATGCGTAAAGGCATATATACATCATGTACACTGTGGCACTTAATCCCATGCATCTAGATTTGCATTTAATGGCCTCACATGCATGGTTTCACACCATAGACGTGCCATGGCACGACAGCGTGATGACTTAAACTTCTTTGATGCCATAGTACTTGCCTTTGGTGACTTTGTAAGCACACATCTTCTTAGCACATTATCTTTTCCTAACTTATATAGTTCTCCTGCAATCAGTTGATAAGGTGCAGCAAGCTTGATAAGCCGCCGCATTTTATCTTTGTTCAAAGGTATTTCCCCTATGGAAAACCATGAGCTAGATAATCTGATATTTCCTTGCTCCATTCGGGTACCATGTCCAATTTGAACAAACAAGCATCAGGGAGATCATCTTCAATTTGTTGGTTCCCCATTTGCAATTCTTGACATATGATCGGCTAACACATGCTGTGTTCCATGACTGTAAAGTCAAATTCCAACCATAATAGCAACCATCATGTGGTTCTCCCCGTGGGGCACAAGGTTTATTCACTACGTATAATAAGGCTTGATGGTCCACGAAGAATACGAATTTGTTGGCCAATAGGTAATGTCGATACTTCTTGATGGCGTACACCATGGCCAATTCTTCCCTCTCTGTGGTGGTGTAGTTCACATCTACATCATTTAACTGACAACTAGCAAAGCAGACTAGATAGTCTAATTTGAACTCACCAGGCTGGGCTAGTACGCATCCAATAGCAAAGTTTGATGCATCAATATGCACATGAAATATGAGATCCCAATTGGGGGGTCGTAGAATTAGCGTGCGCCAATGCCTGCTTCAGTCGATCATATGCTTCCTAGCATTCCTCAGTCCATTCAAAGACAATGAGCAACTTGTACAATGGTCTGGCAATTTCATGCTTGACCTAGAATTGGCATTTTAGAGGGTTGAGGAAGATCATGTAAAGCTGGCATCTCTCTAGTTCTTTCCTTAGACACCACAAAAGTAGTACACAAAGGTCATCCATGAAGACTTCAAGGAATTCCGACAGATATTCTTATAGGCTGTGCACATTAGGAGTTGGAAGGTGCCTACTAGGGTGTTGGTTAAGTCAAATGGCATAACTTGATATGCATATGTGCCCCATTTCGTGGTAAAAGCCATTTATGTTGATCTTTTAGGTCGATTAACACTTGGTTATAATCGGAAATTTTGTCAAGGAAATTGTAGGCTTACTTTCTTGCCACTCACACGAGCACATGTTTTGTGAATGGAAGTGGTTGGATAGTGGTCTATGCATTGACCTTTTTTAGGTCTATGTATACTCTCACTTTACCATTCTTTTTGGGTACTATCAGTATGAGTGAAACCCATTCCATGTGCTCTATCTTGTCTATGAGTCATTCAATTTCTTCCCAGACCATCTTGGAGTATTTAGGGTTCATCGGTAGGCCCTCTGCTTTACTAGCTCAACCATAGGAATGGTGTACTTGACCACTTGGAGAGGCACACCCTTCATATCCGTATACTTCCATGTGAAGCAATCTTGGAATTATATGAGAAGAGAGGGGTGAAAGCATGGAATGGTGGAATGCTATAAGAGTTATATAGTTAAATTTCATAGCAAGGGTAAATGCTTAAAACATAGAATTTTTTTTTGTTTGAATGCTATATAGCACAGAAAATGAAATATTAGAAATGTTAGCCAAAAAAAATTTTAAACATACGTTTCAAATAAAATGAACCAAAAAGGTAGTTACCTCTTTATGTCATGATAATGCCCCTCATGCCCCTCTCTTTAGTCTGTTTCAAGTACTGTACTCAAGCCCCGCCGAATTCCATTGTAGCATTCATGCCATTGACTTCCTTGTGCACCAGCACTAATCACAAGCTACTACAAGAGGTGAGTAAAATGATTTCATGCGACGATGAATTTTTTTGAAGGGCTTTGCCCAGCGACCTTGCTTTTCTTTATAAACAGATTGGAAGGGCATATAACTAAATTTCCCAAAACCCTTCCCTTAAGGGGAATTCTATTTCACCCTTCTTATGAAGGTTTTGATGCCCTAGGAAGGCTACGGCAACCTTCAAATTCTAGCTTTTTTACATGTTGAGAGGTTGTGTTTTGGTGCTTTGTTTGCATTTAGTTTTTTGCACTTTGTACAGCTGATATTTGGAGAGGAAAATTGAGATAAAAGAGTTAAGAAATTGAGGATATGTGTAGAAATTGGGTCAATATAGATGCTCTAGCATGTGTAGAGTATTTTTAAATGTTAATGAAGGGTCTGCAAGTCAGCTACTTGCATGTTTGTGCTCTTTTGGGCTGCATGTAGTTTGGTGCAAGATGGGCAAATCAGGATCTTCAAGCCAGCATAATGAAAATTCCACATCCCCACCCTTGCAAAATTGGTTTTGATCATGGCCTTTCCTTAGATGGAGTCAATCATCGATCTCTGCATGGTAAGAATGACATTCTTGATAAAGAGCAGACTACAGTGTTCACATGCTCGAAACCGGTTCAAGGGAGCAATAAGAAGGTGAAAGCTTATTATGTGAAGGCAAAGTTTGTAGAGGCATTAGTTCATCATCATTGGGATGTGTACCAGGAGGGTCCGTTCATGTACAAAGTTGGTCAACAATTTGCAAAGGCTTTTGCCATGGAGAACTGCATTGCGACAAAAAGAACAATTACAACTAAAGTAGATTACACTATTTCCTGTGCTCACTTTGCAGAGAGGGCTATGAAGAGCTCAGAGGAAAGGCATCATATAGCAAACAAATGAAAGAGATGGGAAGAACAAATGCATGCAAAAGTGGGACAATCAAATGGACTTAGGTGGTCCACTAAAATAGATGATGTATGTATGGGTGACCAGGACCACACACCATGAGATTTGATGCAACAAAAATGGACCAGATTTGCAACATGAAATTGGGAGTCCAGGAGAGGCTGATTCTAGCAAAGATCTCCTTCAAAGAAGCAACGAGCATGGTTGAAGCTGCAGTGAGGGATTTGCATAGGGTTGAGGGTGCCCAACAGCATAGCAATTGTGTGAGCCAGCTTCAAGGAGAAATTAACTCCTTGAGTTCAAAATCTGATCGAGAAAGGCTTTTGAAACTAATGGATAAGTTTCAAAAGACAGATCAGGAGAGCATCGCACAATCAGAGGAAAAGGTTGCAAATACAAAGGTATAACACTTAGCTAGCTAGCCTTTAAGATTACATAGCTTGGTCTTGTAGGTATATTAGCTTTTGTGTATTATATATGGTAGTCCCAATAACACAATAACATAGAGGAAATGTGGTTTATAGTATTTCTTATTTATCATGAAGTGTGTGCTATTGCTATGTGGTGTATACTATGCTATATAGGTATGTAGTGTAAACTGTGCTATATAGCTAACATTGGGCTATATAGCTCACTGCTTGGTGCTATATAGCTTAGATTGAGCGATACAGTGATTTATATACTATGTGGTGTATACTATGCTATATAGGTATGTAGTGTAAACTGTGCTATATAGCTAACATTGGGCTATATAGCTTAGATTGAGCGATACAGTGATTTATGCTATATAAATGAAGATGCAATGCTATATTCGACTATATAGGTCAGTGCTTTATGGTTTGTTCTAGCTCAGTGATTATGCTATATAGCTAAGCCTAGGTTGTGTAGCTCAGTGCTTTGTGTTATATTCCTTAGATTGAGATATATAGCAAAGATTAGGCTATATAGCTAACTGCTTTATCCTATATAGTTGAAAATGCATGTCTTTTATGCTATATTAGGCTATATAGCTCAGTGAATGTGCTATATAGCTAAGATCTGGCGATGTAACTAACTACTTCATGCTATATAGCTGAAAATGCATGTCTTTTATGCTATATTAGGCTATATAGCTCAGTGAATATGCTATATAGCTAGGATCTGGCTATGTAGCCCAGCGCTTTCAGCTATATAGCTAGGATCTGGCTATGTAGCCTAGCGCTTTCAGCTATATAGCTAATATTGGGCTATATATCTTATAATAGGCTGTATGCTTAATTGCTCAATGCTATATAGCTGAAGATAAAGGTGCTTTATGCTATATTAGGCTATATATATAAGTGGTTATGCTTTATGCTATATAGCTAAGACTAAGCTATGTAGCATAATGCCTTCTTGAGCTATATAGAAATTTCAATAATACAAG
Organism: Cibotium barometz; assembly: GCF_041138505.1. Lineage (NCBI taxonomy): Eukaryota > Viridiplantae > Streptophyta > Polypodiopsida > Cyatheales > Cibotiaceae > Cibotium > Cibotium barometz. The sequence goes on from NC_141099.1 coordinate 23,086,055, forward strand.
ACTAGTACTCATAACCTCTTGGAGCATTTGTTATGAACCTAGTGCAAGGCCAATTTTTCTTCTATATAGCTAAGATGATCTCTATATTGTCCCATGCTATGTAGCTTACTTTATGCTATATAGCTTAGATAATGTTATATAGCTCACTGATTTTGCTGTATGGAATCTGCCTATAGGATATAGGTCAGATTGTGCTATATAGCTCATAGCTTTGGATTTAAAGATTTCCACATGTGCTATATAGCAAGATCAATAATAAATGGTATAAATACATGAATACTAGCATGAATGTTCAATGGAATAAATACATGAATACTGATATAATTTTGGACTTGTTTCTTGTTTCCTCAGAGATGGTTGGCAGAAACTGAGTTGGAGTTTCTTAAGGAAACTGATCATCTCAAGTTTTGTTAAACTATGGAGGTGACATTTGACCATAGGGGAAAGTGTACATTTTTACCTCTCCCCCCAATGTGTAGTTGAAGACTTTAGCAAGAGAGCCTTAGTTGGGGACTCCTTTCTTTGCACAGGTTGTGGGTTCCCATTTGATGCTACTACCCTTGGCATATTTTCATTGCCTTGCCATGTGTACCATATGTTATGCTTTGTTCATACATGCCGAGAATATGGAAGTTGTATTGCTCCTAATTGTAAACATGTCATCCCTGAGAGGGAAAAGGGTATGATGTGGCTAAATCACGAAGCTCCCAAGAAAGAATATAGCACTATGATAAGGGATACACATGATATCTTACTATTTGCTATATAACTGATGGTTCAAGTGTAAAATCTGACATGTGATTTTCACATATAGAAAAAGGAACATTTGGGTTTGTGGTCAAAGAGCCTATGGGAGCTCCATCACAAATATCCATGCAAGCCCACAGGTAACTATACTATGTTATTTTATACTTAAAGTTAACTTGCAATACTAAATTTAGTTATCAATTATGTATCCACATGTGTTATTTTAGAACAATTCTCACATGTCGGCCCAACAAAGATGGTCAATTCTATTACCCAAGATGACCCGACAATGCCGATGGTGCATAGGGAAAGTGAAGCGGAGTCAACACTTAGTGCTGATTTGAAAGAAATGTTGGCAAGGATACGTGTGAAAGCTAACTTTTTGAAGGGAAATCCATCGCCAAGGCTAAAGAAGCCAACCCCGAAGCGCACGAGATCAACCCCCCCAAGCCTAGGTGGTGATGAACTAGATGTACCCCTTAGTCATTTTGTAAAGAAGAAAAACCATCTGCCAAGCAGAAATTGTACTCTAGTGATAAGTCTAAGCACTCTAATGATGCTAATTAACGATGTGGCTTTTGGTCAATATTGTTTGAAAATGGATTTTGCATTCTAATTTAGTCATTTCGTTCTCTACATTTGTATCTTTTCCTTTTTGCATACTGTTTAAACACTTGCACCATTTATTGTATACTTTACACTACATGGTTAACATATAGATTGTTTGAAAATGGATTTTGTCTTCTAATTTAGTCGTTCTGTTCTCTACATTTGTATCTTTTCCTTATTCAATATTGTTTAAACACTTGCACCATTTATTATACACTTCACACTACATGGTTAAGGTATAGAGTTCAAAAATGTGTATTGTTAATTATTTTCTAATTGTGCATGTTATAGATATGCCAAATACGTCAACCATCATCAAAAGGGGACCAAAAACACGCTCAGTTACATCATCTAGTAGTGCGGTCTCTCTTGACGATGATGTGCAAGATGTCCTTCACAAACAACCATTAAAAAAAGTACAAAAGATCCATCCAAGTACAAAAGATGATGTGTAGGATGTCCTTCACAAACGACCATTTAAAAAAAAGAACAAAAGATCCATCTAAGTACAAAGTTCCAAAGGGTAAGAGTGCTTCCGGCTAAAAGTTGAAGAGAGCTGTAAAGATTGCTAAAGCAGGATATATGGCAGGGGTTGCAGATACAAAAACTTGCAACCCAGGTGCAAGCAACAGATAATTGGATTGCAATTACAGACAATTGGAATGCAATTACAGACAATTGGGATGCAATTCCTCTAGCACAAACCTCTTTTCTTGTTGGTCATTTGATGCAACATAAGAAATATGTTGATGTGCAAGTTTTTGATGCTGGGGCAGATGATGACACACAAGAAAAATGGCTCATACAAAACCCCCTGCACTAGTGGATGATGTGCAAGATGTACATCTTTGGGCCTTAGCTGACATGGTAAGCAAGATGGCTGATACAACATCCCCTACATTAGTTGATGATGCACAAGATGTACTTCTTGGGGAAGATGTTGACACAGCAAGCAAGATGGCTTATGGTATTTCCCCTGATGATTAAGTGGATGATGCACAAAATTGTGGGGTAGATGCTGATAGGGAAAGGAATTGCCATGTTGGGGATGCTACTAATGCTCATGCAACTGCTATTGAAGCTGCCACATGTGGAGTTGTGAATGATAAAATTATCGTTGAGATTGCTATGGCTGATATAAATGCTGAAAGGTTGAAGATGATGCAACTGAAATATTACCCCATGTGATGCCTTTGTAGGTTATTGTGCCACTTGTATCCTTGAAGGATAAATGTTAGATTCTTGAACTCAATGGGCTTTTGCTAAAAAGATACAGAATTACCTACATTCAAGGAATGGGAAGGGGATGAGTGACTGGTGACATAAGCAACTTGTATAAGGTCATCAACCCCCCAAAGGTTTGTGGACAAGCACATTTTCAGTATGTTGTAAGACCTGATGCACTACAATTTCTTCAAGGCTGTGGGTAGAGTTTCAATCGTGTGTTATGGAGTAGCTGCATGAAGGAAAATTTGGATACAACCATGCAAATATGTTTTCCAGCTCTAAGTAGAGGCTTCTTTCTTGATGTCATTGCATAGGATAGGTGTAGAGAAGCTAGTAAGCCCATATTTCTTAAGTGTTTGGCAAACTTTTGGTGATATTTTACAAACTTTAATAATGACAACACACTTCTTGTTTGTATAGATGATACACAATACAAGAGCATAATTTGTATCATACGGTTCCTATTGCTAGTATCGTGCAATGTCAGATGTACTAATTTTTTTGGCTTTTTGGAGGCCTTCGTGGTAGAAATTTATGGCCTTGATTTGTGGTAGAGTCTCTAACATTTAAAAGTTTTCAATATTTGAGTTTAAAGGTGTTTGTTAAAAAAACCATATTTATCAGGGGTGCTATCTTTTATTTGTGCACCAGTAACTGTGCTTAAGGTTCATTGACAGCCCACTTGTGCCAATTTTCTCTATCCTATATAGCACACAGTAGATTGTGTTTATTAATTGCTTAAGGTTCATTGTCAGTGTGCTCTATGCTATATACCATAGGCTATGCTATATAGCACTTAGTAAATTATGTTTATTCATTGCTTAAGATTCATTTACATCCCCCTTGTGCCCAGGTGCTATATGCTATATATCACAGACTGTGCTATATAGCACTCAGTAAATTGTGTTTATTCATTGCTTAAGGTTCATTTACATCCCCCTTTGTGCCTAGGTGCTATGTGCTATATAGCACAGAATGTGCTATATAGCACATAATATATTGTGTTTATTCGTTGCTTAAGGTTCGTTAACATCCCACTAGTGGCCATGTGCTATGTGCTATATATAGCACATACTGTTCTATATTTTTTGTGCTTCATAGCATGCAGAGAAGAATGTGTTTACTCATAATAACAAACAATTGCAGACTTCAAGCCATGCATAATGAAGTGGGAAGAAAAAGAGATATTCCATTAATGAACTTAATTTCCAGTGAGGAACCCTTGTACAGAGGGTAAAAAATGACCTAGATACAAAGTCTAGGACAAATGTTCTGGCAGTTGTCAAGCTGCCTCATAGGGCGTGGCATTGTAAATGGACTCATGGAGTGTAGGGGACAAGTAGTATGTCTTTAAGGTAGCATCTAGCAAGGGCATGTCAAACTTAATTGCCCTAACAAGGTGAGAGTACATGTTATTAGCACCCATGTTGTCAAGTAGAGTGTAGTACTAAGGGTTCTCCTTTTGTTGTTTGAAATCATACCCTGTATTAATATATGTGCCTCTTGAACACATGTTATTACATTGATCTTTAAGAGCTCTGTATGTCTTCCACTTTGGCTTTAACCATTTCAGAAGATAGACCTCTACATCTTCTTCATTGTTTTCCTCTACATTCACATCGTAGTTGTCACTTTCATTGAGTAATTCACTTAGCATATCCAAGAATCCCTCAAACATACTTGTGTCATCTTGACACTCTCCTCTCGTACCACACTAGCATGTAATTCGTGTTCCAGTGATGCGGGAAATGATTCTTCTGATAGAGGCTTCAATTTGAGATGTGCCCACTTCTGAACATATGAATTGTTACAACAAGACCTCCAATGACCTCTAATGCATGCAATGCAAAAACATGATAGAATTCTTGTCTTGACTTGATTAGGGTCCAATAGCAAAACCTAGAAATGTTGTGCAATGCTCCAGTTCCTTTTACCGTCTCACCCCCATGCCTTGGACCTATCTACATCACCAATATTACCAACCAAAATTTTCTTTTTATGTTAGGGGTTGCCTTAGTGGACTATGCATAGGAGCTAGATACACCATTGGACATTGCTTTGTCAAAAACTCAACAACATCAGCAGCCTGCCTATACAGAACACCATCACTCTTAAGTTGTTCATGTGTTAGGGCCCTCTTTACTATAGCGCCACCGCCATCATGCTCCCCCTTGTCATGGCCTAATCCAAAAAAATTCCATGTCATCTCAACACCTGTTAGTTGGTAAAATTGCTCTATAAAGTAGAATGGTCTTGCAGCTTTGAACTGTGAAGCCACACCATCTGACCACACCCTTCTTGAAATTCAAGCCCTGGTCTTTAAGCCATCAGTTACAAAGAAGAAAATAGTGCTATAGACAAAGAGTGTATCATGCTGCTTCTTGAAATTCAAACCCTTCTCTTTAAGCCACTGCTCTTCAAACTCGGTGCTTCTTGAAATTCAAACCCTACTCGTTAAGCCACTGGTTATTACAAAGAAGAAAACAGTGTTGGACAAAGAGTGTATCATGCTACTTATCATCAAAAATGTAGAAATGCATCTCCTTGACAGTATTGTCATCCTTACTGCTAAGCCAATACGTAATATGAACAAGAATTATGCACTAATCTGTATGCCAATGCAGGGATTGTATCTCATTTTTCTCTTTGAATGAGTAGTTTTCAGCAAAATCTACTACTGATACAATGGTATCTGAAGGAAAGATCTTTAAGCACTCTATGTATTTATCAGCCTGCCATTTATAAGTGAAATTGTGGTTGATGAAGATTTTAGTGCGGTCATGTATCATCTTCGTCACCTCACTAAAAGCCACATGCTTGAGGGATAACACTTTCCGTTTACTTTGACCATGCTTGTTTTGAACTTGAATTTCCTCAAAGAATTAAATTGGAACTATCTTTGTTGTCTCCTCTTATTCGTCGTGGACAGAAGTAAAGCTTTTTCAAACCACATTCATTACACTAGCCCATAATACACTTGTATTGGTGAAATCTTGAATCCCGCTCCTTTTTACATACACTCAGTTTCCACAATTGTGTAATCCTTGAGAAAGAGTGCTCAACAGCAAGACATTTAGCCCCAATCCCACAGATGATTTGCAAGCATTGCACTCACATGTACATGAATTCCCATGAAAACCAAAAGTATCTGAGCGCATAATATTAAATGCATCTTTTAAAAACATCACTTGTATGTGGTACACACAACAACACGTGTTCCGATCTTTAAACTTCCATACAAACCATGGCTTGAGCTTCTCAAAGGACCTTTGCCCACAATTTGCACATGTGGGTGGGTGTCTCTAAACTTCAAAAAATAATAAGTCTGAAAAAGCCAAGAATCTAGTAAAAAACTTACAATCATAGCTTTAAAAGCCACAAACAAAATCATTAAAAATACCACACAAATTTATTCACAGGTATGAATTGCAAAAAGGTAACTATCCATATCTATAAAGCATAAGAAGACACACATAGCTATATACCATAGATTGTGCTATATAGAAGAGATAGAGTAAGTTAGACATATTTTTGAATATTTGTGAGCACTATATAGCACAGACAGAGTAAGATTAAAATATTAATAGCTATATAGCATAGCAAATACAAATGCATGCTATATTTCTGATGTGTAGTTCATATCACACATAAGTGTATGTAAATGTGTTGTTTTGTCTATTCATGTGCTATATAGCAGAGGTACATGTAAGTCTTTGTGGACTAGCTATATAGCATACACATAGCTGTATAGAAGAGACATATCTATATAGCATAGACAAGGTATTTTTAAATATTAATAGCTATATTGCACATACAAATGCATGCTATATTTTTTAAGTATATTTCATAGCACATATAATTATGTATTGCTGTGTTATTAATATATACAGTTGTGTTATATAGCATAGATAATGACACATAGCACAGACTGAGTTATCGTGCATAGATAATGCCATATAGCACAGACTGAGTTACTATGCTATTAATATATACAGTTGTGCTATATAACACAAATAATGCCATATAGCACAGACTGAGTTATTAGCTCATTGGCAGTAATTATAACACATGTATATTCAAAGTCAATATGCTATATAGCTAGTTTGTTTACTGTATAGCCCAGAGAGCTTTAGCAACATAGCTATATATAGGAGATTGTCTCTACTATATATATCACAAGGACATATACACCATTAAGATTGTGCAATGAAGAAAATATGCATGATATATGTATTATGTGTAGTTCATAGCACATATTAGCAAAAGTTTTTATGCTATATAGCATAGAGACATACACGAATAAAGCTATTCCTCAATGTTTGTGCACTAGCTATATAGCACTGACAATGCTATATATGATGATAGATAGAGTTAGATAGCATAAGAAGAGCTTGATAGCTCATAGGCAATACCATGTGGTATGTACAATTTGTGTGTGCAGTGAATAACATTGAAGACATTGTATGGGATATGTTTATACTTGAGATTCATCAAGTAAGTGCATCGGATGCTCGATGTATTGCTTGTAGCCAACCAACAAATGTCTTTCTTATTTGGAGACACCCTAGTGTGCTCTGTCTAGAATCTAACAACTATCTACTTCAATTCATGAGATAAACTACCATAAGTGTACTTTCTTTTACATAAGTCCAATGCCAACATGCTCGAAGATGTAGCATCACTCTTAACTCTACCCAAAGAAGAATAAAGATTCCTTGGATGAATATTAAGAAGTCTTGTAGCTTGAGAAAGACTAAGTTCTCTCCCAGGGGTCTCATTAACATGCATTAAGCCATTGACAAGCATGCTTAGCACGCTGTGTTTCAAGAAAAGCTCATCATTAGATTTTGGATTCTTCAACACTCGTAAGGAGCTTCTAAATGTAAAAACAAGGCCCATAGATTGGAAAAGTATATCATCTGTGCATTGTGCAAAATGCGCTCATCATTTAGAATTTCCTGGCAATATTTCATTCTTGTCATCTTTCCCATAATGACTCAACTTTGTCAAAATGTGCTCAACAATATTCTTAACAGTATGCCTTTTCCTTTCTTCAATGTCTTTATCTTTAGTGCTTCTGATTTCTACTTGCTTCCGTTTGCAACATCATTGTCAATACTCTCGCTTGACATGTGCTTCATACTTCCTCACTGAGCTAACTTTGTCCTCATCGTTAAGATATTTCTTCCTTTTGAAATTCACGTGTGCCTGCACCACAAGGGTTGCCTCAAAGACCTATTTTCCATGCGGCTCAATAGAACATTCTTCCCTACCCAATGGGGCTGATCTGGAAAGTCTCCAAAAAGGTGTCCTTGTGTGAATAATTATCTAGTTCCTGTTCCAGTAATGAATCTGCTTTAATAGCATGGATATTTTGTGAATAATCAACTTTCATAATGTGCATCCCTTGTTGTGAGTTTCTAGCTTCCATTGAATGTAGTTCTTCCATAGATGAAACTCAATGAGAGAGAGAGAGAGAGAGAGAGAGAGAGAAAGAGAGAGAGAGAGAGAGAGAGAGAGAGAGAGAGAGAGAGAGAGAGAGAGGCCCATAATCACTTCTCAAAGTAATGAAGTCGTGAGATTGTTTCAGTTCATTTTAATGGAGACTCATTAGCAGCACACAGAGAATAGAGGGGGAGGCACATAGAAAAGAAAAAGAAGCCCTTTTTAAGGTCATAGGAACAATCGCAAGAGACCAAATATGATTTATTCAACGAGAGTAAGATTCAAACACAAGACATGTTGAGAGAGAGAGAGAGAGAGAGAGAGACCCATAATCACTTCTCAGACTGGTGGAGTCGTGAGACCGTTTCAGTTTGTTTCTTTTTCCCCATTTTCCTTTAATTTTACTGCTTTTTCAAGTCCTTTTTTACACACTAATATTCTAACTATGTTTCAAGTGATAGCTCAATATAGTTGGTGTCCATCTACACTAGCTATTGAGCCACCACTCCATGCTTTAACCCAGAGATGAGATCTTTTTCTTCTTTTGCAGAGAGGTCTTGCCCTATGTAGATGGGTCTAGGATCTTCCCCTGGGCCTGCTAAGTTAATTTTTGTGACTTGGGCCGTACCATCATAAGATGTTTTTGACTTCCCATCGTGTGTTCTTTCGGCCTTGTCATATTGTACAAAAAAATATCCAACCTTGTGGGCCCTAGAGTGTTGGGGGACTTGTTCAGTCTCCTCAGCTTTAGTGTTTTCTTCCTCCATTAGCCTTTTTGGCTTCTTTTTCAACTCTAGCCAGTTTTTTGTTACATGATTTGCCTGTAGAGTGGCAAAGCTTTTAGGGTTCATCATGGGAATTGATTGTTTCTTCGAGTTTTGTGGTTTTGGTTACAGTAGTGTTAACTAGAATGGGAAACTCGTCAAGCTTCTTTTGCTAGACTTGGCTAGACTTGGCAGAAGTAGGAATGTATGTTGAAAACTTCAATGTATCTCAACCAATGCTCTTCCGATTATATTGGAAAGACGTATGCCTCTTTTCTTGGGAAGCCGTTGGGTTTATGTGTGTTCTTTCGGCCTTGTCATATTGTACAAAAAAATATCCAACCTTGTGGGCCCTAGAGTGTTGGGGGACTTGTTCAGTCTCCTCAGCTTTAGTGTTTTCTTCCTCCATTAGCCTTTTTGGCTTCTTTTTCAACTCTAGCCAGTTTTTTGTTACATGATTTGCCTGTAGAGTGGCAAAGCTTTTAGGGTTCATCATGGGAATTGATTGTTTCTTCGAGTTTTGTGGTTTTGGTTACAGTAGTGTTAACTAGAATGGGAAACTCGTCAAGCTTCTTTTGCTAGACTTGGCTAGACTTGGCAGAAGTAGGAATGTATGTTGAAAACTTCAATGTATCTCAACCAATGCTCTTCCGATTATATTGGAAAGACGTATGCCTCTTTTCTTGGGAAGCCGTTGGGTTTATGTGTGTTCTTTCGGCCTTGTCATATTGTACAAAAAAATATCCAACCTTGTGGGCCCTAGAGTGTTGGGGGACTTGTTCAGTCTCCTCAGCTTTAGTGTTTTCTTCCTCCATTAGCCTTTTTGGCTTCTTTTTCAACTCTAGCCAGTTTTTTGTTACATGATTTGCCTGTAGAGTGGCAAAGCTTTTAGGGTTCATCATGGGAATTGATTGTTTCTTCGAGTTTTGTGGTTTTGGTTACAGTAGTGTTAACTAGAATGGGAAACTCGTCAAGCTTCTTTTGCTAGACTTGGCTAGACTTGGCAGAAGTAGGAATGTATGTTGAAAACTTCAATGTATCTCAACCAATGCTCTTCCGATTATATTGGAAAGACGTATGCCTCTTTTCTTGGGAAGCCGTTGGGTTTATGTGTTTTGCAAGGGCAGTTTCCTCATAAACGATCTTTCCACTATGATGCTCACATGTTCCTAGCTTCTTGTAGCATCAGGTATGCATGCGGCACTAAGCGTGTACATGGATGTGATTTCTTGCCCATCAGCTACCGTGGCAAATCTGGTACCTGTATGTTTTTGAAGTATGTCAAAGGTAGCAAGGATATGTATCCAATTTTCAGAGTCTTCCGGCTATGTGATGGGTGCAAATTACACACTACCCGTTCTTCATCTAGCATTTTATAGCATGTTTGACACAAGTGGACTGTTGTGGATTTGGCCATCATTACTGAATCCTGCAAAGGACCTCCCACTCATAGGATGGACCTTCCAAGTGCACAAGTTGACCTTTAACGTTTGGTCTTTCTATCGAATGTAGATATGATCTGTGTCCCAGTCATGGATCATTTTGGTTTCCCTCATGTGAAGAGACATCCTAGGATGCAATTATAAGAGACAGACTGGTGTGGATTTGGCCATCATTACTAAATCCTGCAAAGGACCTCCCACTCATAGGATGGACCTTCAAAGTGCACAAGTTGACCTTTAACGTTTGGTCTTTCTATCGAATGTAGATATGATCTTTGTCCCAGTCATGGATCATTTTGGTTTCCCTCATGTGAAGAGACATCCTAGGATGCAATCATAAGAGACAGACTGGTGGCCAAAGTTCACCACCACCACGAAGGTGTGTCAGACGTTGGTTTCGAGAATCTTAATTCTCAAATTCTACAAAAGACCTATGGGTTTCACGATGGCTCCATCAACAAGTTTCACGAAGAGTAAAGCTATGTCATCCATGGGAGATTCTCCCCATTTCTCCCAGTATTGTTTCGTAACAATGCTCACTCCTTCCCCACCGCTATTACTTGAAGGTCATCAAAAGTTAAGGGCAATGTTTGCGTTAAGTTCATCTCCTTCAAAGTACTTCCCTAACTTGTTTACTCAGAGCATGGGAATGCTGATGATTCTATTTGGCTCTATGGATCCTTCCTCATCAGCCTCATCGTTCGAAACTCCCTAGTTCTGCCAGTTCTTCCATTCTTGCTCCAAGCCGTCCTTCCATCCAATCTTTCAAATCTTTCCATAAACTTGGGCTTCCTTAGAGTAAGGCACCAATAGGATTTTGGATTTGTGAAGAAAGGAAGGAGGAAAGACCTATAATGTCTCTTGAAATGGATGCAGGTTCCTGAGTTGGATTATCCCTATTCGTGATGATTAGGCTTTTTTGGGTGTAGGGTATCACAATATGAGATTTCATGGGGCCATTCTTTTTGGGTGATCGTTTCTCAGGTTTTTGAGGTAGGATCGACCTTGTGCAGGGCCACCCCACCATGTTACATACATATTTTGCTCTTAAAGAGAACATTTCTTAATACTTGCTTTTCAAAAATCAGCTAGGTGATCGCCTTTTTTTTTAATCAAAAAAGTAGTACTGTTCATAGTTGATGTTCATATTGAAAAGTAGTACTACTCATAGTTGATGTTCATATTACCAAAAGAGGCCGTGCCTTTAGACAACAACAAGCCACTGATAGCAGCAAAAGGGAGGCAACAACATAGAGACGACGACCAACGGTAGGCTGTGGGAAGAAGAAGCCGTGTGGGTTTGCACATGATCATGGTAGAAAATTGGCAAATAAAAGAGGAGATGGGCACAGTCATAGTTGATACAAGGCAATCACCTCAAACAAGTCTAGCCAGCTGCATCAAGAAGCAAAGCACTAGGCAACCCAACAAAGTGCTCATAGGCAAAAAGGCAAAATGCATCAACGGCAAGAATAGGCTCCACCCTTCGTTAGCTAGAGCTACAAGAAAGATTCAAAGAGGAGAATAACTTCACTGCAACTAAGGTACCAAATTTGTAGATGCACTAGTTTGTTGTATATGTCTTGGCTCCCAAGTGATCTCATCTTTGCTCCTTGACAAGCATTGTTATAATTGTTGGTCCTATCTTTTAAGTGTGTTGTCTCCTTGCAAAAAACGATCCCAGCGGGGCAACAACGGAACCAATGTTAAGGCCTAGCCAACTAGCTCTCCGGGGGTCCACACATCAATGAAAGATGCATAGAAGGCAACCACCCAAGTGTGTTGCCTCCTTGTTGCGCACGACCCTGGCAACAACAGAACCAATGTTAAGGCCTAGCCAACTAGCTCTCCCGGGGTCCACGCATCGATAGAAGATGCATAGAAGGCAACCACCCAACTGCTCTGGTGCCACTCCAACGCTTGACGGGGGAAAGTACAAGGAGAGGAGAGAGGGGGTAAGGGTAACTAAATGAAGATGACAAGAAGTGTGAACGGAAGAGAGGGGGTAAAGTAACAAGAATGAACTTGAAAAGGGATAAGGTAACAAGAGAAGAATGAAATAACATAAATGGGATAAATAGAAATAACTCATGTAAGGATTCTATGAACAAAACAAGGACAAACTCTAATGCTCTCACCCAATTTGTTGTAATATTCAAAAGGTACATCTCAACTCGCACATAGATAGGTTACCTCTCCATGCATAAGGAAACACACCCCCATCTCTCTTATCACATGCAAACTAAAGACATTAATCACATGAGCATAAAGCATCTCACACATACCATAGCTCTAATGTAAGACTCAACCTAGCAAGCAACAGTAGCCAAATCCATCAAGAATGTCAACCACACAAGCATACAAGCATATGTCACATGTAAGAGCTTCTAGTGAAAGACCTCACCTAGAAAGCAAGAGCTAGAGAGATTTCCCAAAATGACACCAATGTGGTGGATTCCAACTTGGGCTAGAGGGAATACCTTGTCTCTCACCCTATGCTTCTTTAGGAAAATGAGGCTCATCTCCTTGCCACATGGCAAGCATAGAGTGATCCCACATGGCAAGCATAGAGGCTCATCTCCTTGCCACATGGCAAGCATAGAGTGATCCCACATGTTACAACAACCAATAGGGTGTGGGCATACCCATCACCCCTCAAACCATCCAAAATATGTTCACAAAGTAATAAAAATTGTGTGCAATGTTTGCACACAAATGAGTGCAATGTGGTCTATCCAAGGGAAAAAAACCTCATGGGAAAAAGTGCCCTTGGATGAATACAAGAAGCTAAATGTGAGGTGAGCGATAAGAGAGAGGGATAAGTATAGGGGTTAACAAGTACCCTCGTGCAATTCTCAAGAATGAGTTCCCTTGAAATTATCCTCAAAATCCATGGCACTCTTGCAGCATTGCTCAAAGGAAGTGTGGATTAGAGTGTACAGGGAGTTATGTAGGACTACATCTTCAAGGCTTACTAGGAATCGCCAGAGCAATATTTCGTCAGAGAACTTTTCTCTATCGTTAACAACAAGAATGGAGATATCTCACCTGGTTGATATAGTCCCGGATTGATTCACCACCTCCTTGTTTTACATTGTGTAACTGTTCAATCGGACTCCGTTGAGTTCCTTGTCTCAAATATCCTACTTTGAAAGCCTCTTTCAAGGTGTCAAATGTAGCCTTGTCTTCCACCTTCACTGAAACCATTGTCTTGCTTTTCCATCCAAGAGGTGAGGCCAAAGGCACTCACCTTAACTTGAACATCTACATGGCCAAATGCCTTATAAATCTAGTTGAACATTTCCAGATGGAGTATGCGGTCTCCAATCCTGTCAAACTTAGTAATCAGTTTAGAAATGTGGGCAGGTTTATTCCTCTCTTGTGTTGGCCCTTGCACTAGCTAAGTAGGTGTCAGTGGTGCGATCCTGAAGCTACTCCCCTCCCTATTTCATAGCTATCCTCAACCTTTTTGGTATCAGTCCTCTACCATGGCTGGTGCTAGTGCAGGTTGGGGTAGAGCTAGGTTAGGAGGATAGTATCCCATCTATGGTCCTTGCCTCAGTGGTGGTAGACCAATATGTGCTTTGTAGGGATCGACGTGGTATCCGAGATACATTTCTCAAGGTGGATAGCTATTATACATTTGTGCCATGTGCTAGTTAGAATGTTCTAGGTAGGCTCTTTCCTTTTGATTGCAAGGTCTCTGGACCTTAGTGGTGAGCTGGCTCCTAACCTAGGTTTGGTGATGTTCTATGGTCTTGGTATGATTCTTCCATTTACACAACAGTCGGTATAGTTCCCTAGACTGTTGGATTAGTCTGGATTAGGTTATTGGGGATCTGCCCCACCTCTAGTCTAGGGTCTAGCGGTGGTGTGGCCACTCTCTTTGGCTGGCGTTCCATGCATGTGTCCCTAGGGTGAGGATCTTTGCGCATTTCCCAAGATAAAGTTCCTTAGTCTCGAGGCAAGACTTCTTTGTGAATGTGCAGGAGATTCAAGATCGTGTTTGAGGATTGATGGTCTATCCATGCACTGGGCAGCCAATCCTCCAACCTCTAGGTCAAGGGTAGTGCATCCCGTGCTAGGATGTTCTTCACTCTCACTGGTGTTGTTAAGGACTAACATCGTTTGACCCCACACTCTATTGACCGAAGGGTCTGATCTCACAAGTGATTGTGCATAGGATGGTTCATCATCATTAAATAGAGGATTGTTTCACTCCAATTTCCTTTGAACGTAGGTGCATGAATATCGGGAATGATAGTGCAGGATCACACTTGGGATAGGGGATGTTTTTTTTTTGCTTAGGTATGGTCGTATGTCTGTGAAGGAACGGGTGTGGCTTAGTGTAAGGTATGGGCATACATTAAAGTTGCTATGGTCGTGTGGATCTAGAAGGGAACGGGCATATGCTGGTGAAGGTACAACCATTTACCTGTGATGATAGGAATGGGAGTTCTCACTAGCTCTAGAAGTGTATGACCATGGATATGGCAGAGAGCGGGCGTACACTTCCAGAGGTATGGGTGTGGCTTAGAGAAGCTAAAGCCATTCACTTGTAAGGGAACGGATGTTCCCTTGCTAAGGTATGGTCATATGTCAGGTATGGGCATATGCTTATAGGTACTGGCAAAGTGTCTTGAATACACTGGAATGACATGTCTTCTGAACACCTGCCCTCTAATATTCCCCTGAAAATACAATTGTACCCTCTTTATACCCCTTTTCAATGCTCTTTATGCTCCCTTTAATGCACTTTATTCTTTTTTAATGCTCACTTCTCTCATTGATGAGGTAGATTTAGGAGGATCTTTCCAGGAGAAGCAAATAGTCGTGGCTAAGAAACGTACGGCCGTACATCTGAGAAGTGAAAGGTTCTTTACTTCTCAGAAAAACTGGCCGAAACTGAATGCGCCCAATTTTTCCTCTAGATTCTCTATGATTTCAGCCCTTCCTTGATGATTTTTTATGTTTTTCTTTTAGCTTAGGATAACCCCAAGCTATCCAATGATGCCTAGAATTCCTAATTAAACCTAATGACCCAAGATTAATTATGTGATTAAGCTACTTTTATGAAATTTTTTAGCTAGCTTGAAAGAAAACAAAAAAATAATGGACTCGAGAGTAAGATTAGGACACTTACTTGCAACTCCCGCTTTTAATGTAGCTTCCCAAGATCCTTATGCTCCATTGAACTCCATTAGTACAGAACAAACATGCATATCATAACATACAACTACCGGTGGATTTGCATTGTAACCAAGCAAATCAAGACTCTATAAAGTGATAGAATATGGAGGACCCTAAGCTAAATGCATTCCCGGTAGTAGCACCAAAGATTTTCACCAAAATAAACATGCTTCCTTGCACAAGAGAAAGAAGAGAGGAGAAAGAAGACTATGCAAGGGTTAGTTTGGTAAACTAGAAAATAGCTAACCCTAATGACGGTTATCTCCTCAATGTGAAGCCACTAGGAGCTTACTCCACCACCACTTGTAGAGAGGACAAAGAAGACTATGCAAGGGTTAGTTTGGTAAACTAGAAATTAGCTAACCCTAATGAGGGTTATCTCCTCAATGTGAAGCCACTAGGGGCTCACTCCACCACCACTTGTGTCATGCAAGTGGAGGTTTCCACAAGCTAGGTTAGGATCAAAGAGAGAAGGAGCTATGGAGAGCTCAACTCTCCTACTCATTTCCTTCATGTGTGTAAGAGTGGAAGAGAGAGAGAGAGAGTAAGGAGAACTAGAAGAAGACGCAAGCAGTGAGAACCTCACCTACATGCACACACCACAATCAAGCAAGCAAGCATAGATGCATATAAGCTTACCACATAGCCACAATAGTAGAGGAAGAGAGGGAGAGAGAGGAAAACTGAATTGGGATTCTCCCTTTTCGTATTTCATAAGTCACTTATATACATGAGCTCTCTTTTTACAATGGCCGGCTGCCCATTCTACGCTTGGGGTCCCAAAACTGATTGTTCTAGCTCTATATACACCTAAGATTATCCTCATGGCTAGCATCACACAAGTTGTAAGCTCAACGGTTACATAAAAATGAGGTAAATAAAGAGTAACCATGCTTGAAAATAATGTTAACCAGTGTGGTTTAACAGGAATGGTTTAATGAGAAGCTCAAAGACAAAGAAATCAAAGTTAGGTTCTCATGTTCATCACAAAGAACCAAAAGTGCAAACTAAAGTATAAGGAAATGGGCCATTCCTACTAGTGTGCAAACTCACCCCTCAAAGATATGCATGCATCAAAACACTTGAATGTGTGAAGATGAAAGGATTCTTCAATGGTAGCAAACTTAGACACTACTATGGCCCATTAACTTTACGAATACTTTGAAAGCCATTCACCAAAATAAATAGTAAAAAATAAAGGAGGCTATAATGAAACAAGGCACAGCATGAAGCTAAGGCTAGGCAAGACAAATTGCACAACCGTCACATCTCCATTAACATGGCCCAAGTCGACTTAAAAGAGAAAGTTTGGGAAGTGAAGCTTACCAAACTTTGGCTAGGCATGACCATAGAAACTAGTCTAAAACAAAATCTAGCATGCTTATCTCAACATGGGTGTTAGCCACCATAACCTGATGTTGTTGATTCCCACAAAAGCACAAGTGGAAAGAGTAAACATGTTAAAAACCACATACATGGGTCAATCCACTGCCATTTTTCACATTGGGAATAACCCTTATAGGAAGGTAATTTCTATGTCATGCTTTTGCAGGTATCATGTGTGAAGAAGTTCTTCTTGGATGAGGATGGATGGGGCACAATAGATGCCAAATAGACTGGGACTCATGAACTGCTACCTTGCAAAACTAGCCTCGAGACATGTAACTATTTTGATGAGGATCCCATGTCTTGCAAAATCTCAACACCTAATAACCATTATCCCATTAAGTCCCTAGAGGGAACCCCCCATACTCCGACCATTAACCCATTAAGTCCCTAGAGGGAACCCCCCATACTCCGACCATGCCACTCAAAAAGAGGCCTGTCCTTCACTTGACACCCACAGGGTAAGTAACCAAGTTCCATCAAAAGCCTTGTCCACACGAGATCAACCATCATCATCTATAGCCTCTCCAAGAACTAAACTAACTAATGTCTAGTCTACTAACCTTTCTAACATTGTAGAATCACAACCTCATGTGTGCCCAAGCCCACTAGTCCCCAACCGCACCAATGTTTCCATAATTGGGTGATAAATGGTGGGTACCAAAAGAAATAGTCTGAGCACACAAGGTCACTCCAAAGGGAAAAAGAAACTCTAGATACCCAAGATAAAGGTCTAACGTATGCCAGTCAGCCCACCATGCCACCAAAAGGATTGTATTGTAAGACAACAAAACCCATCTCTAAACCAAAAACCTTGTTTGTGAGAAGTGAGTTGTTAAAATCCCACCAAGGATACTATCCAAGTCACACATACCTCTGGTGGGGCTACTTAAAGTAGGGTAGTCAAAACAAACCTATCAAAGAAGGTAACCTCGATAGAGGAATGCTACCAAAAGATGGTCGGGCACCTCTAACACTCTTCTAGTGGCCCAAGGATAATCACACCATCATTACCCCCAACTTCTTCAGCCACCGTGCCAAGGAAAAATGGCAATGGAAACCCAAAGCTTTCAAGGCTACTAGAACCCCATAAACAACCTTAGCAAAGGGTAAATGAAAGATTGAAGAGTTTATGGAGCCATGTGACCATCACCAAACACACCATGAATAAGATATACCTTCTCCATTGACCTCAAGGGCCTATGCAAGCTAAGAAACACTAATCTCCCTATCACAAAGCAATAGCATCATCGGCATCATTCTCACAAGCCTAGCTAAATGGGCCAAACACATATTATGTAAATGGTGCTCTAATCATTAGCTTTCTAGTTACATCTTAGGATGGGGGGCCATGGTTGGTGAAAACCTAGTCCATGGTACGGCCCATTATCGCCAAGATCACTAATGATCAAAATACCACTAACTAAAGCACTCACACATGCACAACCTAACACCACACCTGTATGTTCAATAAGGGCCTTCTTGTATGCAAAATCTCTAAAAACTTTGCATCTTTAAGATGTGTATGCACGTTCCAATCCATGCATGCACATCCACTTCTATGCACATACGTTTTATCTATTTATGCATATTCCAATCTACACATGCATGTTCACTTCTATGCACGCACATTCTAATATATGTACATACATTTCCACATTTCATCTATGCACACACATTCTAATCTGTGCATGCATGTACATTTCCACATTTCATATGTGCATGCATGATCACTTCTACGCATGTGCATTTCCACATTTCATCTGTGCATGCTACATATTCTAACATATACACATATGTTTCCATGTTTCATTTGTGCATATGTGTTCCCTGATTTGCATGTACATTCAGTGTTAGGATTGCACATACACTGCTCTATATATACACATTTTCAAGAATAATCTACAAACATACATACCAACTTGCATACGTATGTTCCTAAGATAAACCTTTAAAGTTGGGGCCCTCCTCTCATTTCCCTTTTGGACTCAAATTGGCCCTTTAAGGATTTCTACACATTCTCTCGCTGCAAAAATGGGTGCATGGTGAAATTTTTGCAAATCAACTTAGAAGTGAGAGGAGTTTAGACATTTGGAATCTACTCTTCGAGACCTTTCCAATGATATATAGCATGATGGAAAATTTTGCATATTCAAGAAGTCCCCAAATCTGGTGATGACATGGCATGTTACAAATTTGGGGACTTCTTGAATATGTAAAATTGCTCATCATGCTATATATCATTGGAAAGGTCTCAAGTAGATTCTAGATGTCCAAACTTTGCTCACTTGGCATTGATTCGCAAAAATTTCAATGTGTAGAAATCCTTAAAGGGCCCAATTTGAGTCCAAATTTTCCCTCATGCAAGATAAACCTATAAAGTTGGGGCCCTCCTCTCATTTCCCAGACTAAATCAATATAAGTTGGGACCCTCTTCTCATTTTCCATTATTCACTCTCCAACTAGCTAGACTCTTGCCATTTTTTATACAAAAATCCTCCAACAACCTCACAACCCTCTACCCATTCCTCTCCCCCCATTGACATCATGGCAGCTCTATAGTAGTGCATCAAAGACCTCATCTAACATAGTGCTGCTTACACGAAGAAGATCAAGGGCACAAAAGTCCACAAACACTTGGAGTACCAAGTGGTAGCCCCAACTTCTCCCTAATAGGAGTGGAACTACTTCGAGAAGTCAAAGGACACATGATCCACAGTAGGATCCAGTCATAGAAGATGGTGGAGCACAAGCTCACCTATCACACTTAGGAATGCTACCAAGTAGTAGAGGCCATGGAGCATATAGAAAAACTTGGACTCGGCAAGGCTGGTACCTGGGATCAGCGGATCTTAACACATGCTTCTGATTCATTTCTTTTCAAAGTCCAAGTAATGTGTTAGCTGAGCTATTCAACATTGATAATGTACTTGGAAGCCTAGCAAGTGTTAGTGTTGGTGCTAGTGCTAGTGGTGGCCACTTACAAGGTGCTCATGGTGGTGACTTAGATGGAGGCATCACCCAGGAGGATGCACAAGACTTATCTTAGTGACATAAACTCTTTTTTAGATATTTTTTGTAGACTCAAAAACATTTAGTTGTAAAAGATGATTTAAATCTATAATAGCAATCTCTGTTTTTGAAAATATATACTCGTAAAAATTTGATGTTAGATTACATGTTATTTCGTAAGTATTTCAAGTTGCATTACATGTTAGTAAGTGATTATTTCAAGTTGCATATGATTTTTAGTGAGTGAAAACACATGTTGATGAGTACAAGTACATTATTCTTCCACTAGCACTAGCACTATATCATCAACTTCATCCATATTTGAGGCATCTAATCGTACTTCCCATTCATCTCCTCATCTTCACTAAATCTCTCTTCTGCAATTGCATTAGTAAGTCAAAAGACAATGGCATACAAGATTGTACAGCACGAGTAGCTATATTCAGAGGCATGTATGTAACATTATTATATTGTAAAATACGTATACTGAGTCGGCTGCATGTGATGCCTTCAATTGATTTTGTTGGCTGCATGTGATGCCTTTAATTGATTTCGTCGGCTGCATGTGATGCCTTCAATTGATTTCGTGGGCTGGTGTGAATGAAATTGAATGTAGCCCAATTTCTTTCACAACTTCCTAGCGAGGCTGCACTGAACGCATACATGTGGCTACATACTACAGCTCGAATGTTTCACTGCCATACTCTTTCCACCACATTTGAGCACTCAACTTCTTTATTGCATCCACGTGCCATGGATCCCTAAAGCTACCAATTCTATTAGAGAACTTCACACGTTGGTGGAAGGCTTCTTTCCCATCATCACCTGGCAATAGTTGACCACCACATACTGTTTTAAAATTACGACCACTTCATTGTTCGCTGCTGAGAATGGGTTTGAAAGCAAGGCTCCAAGGCAAAAGTAGCCCCATGCAAAGGTGTATGCAATTGAAGTCATTTTTTTTATTAGCCTAGTTTGCCATTTGTGCCTTCTCCCTAATAGTGAATTGGTTGAATTCTTTTATATGCCGTATAGCTTTAGACATTAACCTATATACTTTACCAATGTCACTGTCCACAATCCTAAGAAATTCTACAGGAGGCTTAGTAATGTTGATAATTTTATCAACATCGCACCAAAATGTTAGAGAGTGTATTAAATTTTGGCACCTAGTTACAGCAACATCACGTTTTGAGTTCTTGGCTATCCAAAGATCCCACCTACTATCTACCACTATCTCATTCAATGCTAGAAAAACTAATAACAACCTTTGCAATACATAATATTTTGTAGCAAATCTAATGGCACAAAATATTTGCAACCCCTTATTAGGTGACTTTGAACGAAACAAAGCATGTGAAAATTGGTGCTCTCTAATAAACTTCACCACATGGTTTGCATCTAATAAATTGGGTTGAATGAATGGAATTTTTCTAATATTCTTTAACAACAAGTTTATAGTATGAGGAGCACATGACACCCATGTTATCTCAGAATGCTTTATTGATATGGAATCCTGTAATTTGATACATTGTCTATGACTATTGCTGTCACATTTTTCGGCCCACACACCCTTTCAATTGACTGTTCATAGATTTTTTGAATGTACGAAGAGGTCTTCTCCTTCAACGAGGTGTGTAAAGCCTCTAGAAACACAAAACCTTTAGGACATATGTATATAATATTAATCAAGGGCTTCTTTTGACAGCTAGTCTACCCATCAATTGCAATTGTACAACCAAATATAGGCACAATCATGTGCTATTGATTCATGTGTCACACCACAATATGGCATCCATTCACTTGTAGACACATGTGTATTATCTTCTTTGACTGTTTCCATTGGTCATACTACAAAGCCCGATTTCCTTTTTATATTTATATCCCCTTTGACCTTAAGCTTTGCTATATACTTATGTAGTTTAGTATGTAAGTCAGCAAGGGTACTATGCAATGTGTTGAGATAATGATGTTAGCATGCCTATGATGAGCAAATGTGCACTAGAGCATAAGTAAAAAGAATGGAAATTGAATGGTTGTAAAGGGGGTCCAATAGCATTCTTTGAAAATAGAAGAGTCCAATAGGAGGAAGCTAATGTCCAAATGGCACCAATGATTGTAAAGGGGGTCCAATAGCATTCTTTGAGAATAGAAGAGTCCAATAGGAGGAAGCTAATGTCCAAATGGCACCAACGATTGTAAAGGGGATTAATGTATGAAGCCTATATTAAGAGGCTTTTGTTAATGCAAGTGATATCCTTTTCCCTTTTTTTTTTTCTTTGGTCCACATCTTGGTGACTAGTGGGTGGTCATTTTCCTATCTTCAATCTAACAAGTAACAAGTTACCAACAATGAATGGAATTCTTCCATCGCATCTCTCTCTCTCTTAGCTATAGCGACCTTAATTTCTTGATGTCGCGTCCGCATAGCTGAGGGAAACAAACCCTATCTCTTCCTCAACTTCTTGCTCTGCTGCTGCTGACGTGCCTGCTTATCTTTTCCTCAACTTCTGCTGCTGTCGGCTTTGTTGAGTCTCTACCTCTACAACAACAGTTGTCGTGCATGGTGATAGGCTTAATCAAGATCCTAAGGGCCAAGGTCACTAGTGGTGCGCAAGATCAATCAAAAAAGTGCTTTTCTTCTCTTATTTTACTAACTTTTTGCCTTACCTTGCCTTATTAGTCCCATCTTTAAATTTAAGAGTTGAGTTAATTTTAAAAAAACTACGTTTGCTTAACTCCTTTCTCATCGTAAGCCTTGGCACCTACTATTGAGGTTGATAAGTTCAACAGCTTCGGATTCCACACTTGGCAATCCAAGTTTATGTACTTACTTATGAGAAAAAATCTATGGAGATTAGTCAAAGGGAGACAAACCAAGGAAAATTTGGGAGAACTCTAGGTTGAGAGAAATGAGAAAGCCTTAGGCACCATAGCTTCAGCATTAGGGGATGAAGTAATACATAACATTATGGGTATTACTAATGCTAAGGAGGCATGGGAGGAACTAGAGATGATTTTTGGCACTGAATCTAAGCACTATAAGGTTAAGCTGCTTATATAATTATATAATCTCAATCTTAAACCGAATGATGATATGATGAGTCACATAAATAAGTACAAGAGAATTAATCAACAACAACTTACTTCCATAGACAAATCTTGAAGAAGATGAATCCAAAGTCATTCTCCTATAGAGAGTTGTGACATTGAAGGGTATAGTGATCTTGTGGAATATCTATCAAACATGGACAACCTCTCAATGCATGACATAGAGGCTTCTCTTCTTGACAAAGAAGCCAAACTAAAGAATTCAGGAGAAGATTCTACGTCAAATATTGAGTGGGCCTTCTATTCAAGAGGAGGTAGAGCATCGACATCACAAGGGCAAGGACGAGGATGAGGACAATCACAAAATATTGAGTGGGCCTTCTATTCAAGAGGAGGTAGAGCATCGACATCACAAGAGCAAGGACAAGGACAAGCACCATCAAGAAGCACATGTGACTTTTGTGGCATGCAAGGACACATAGTGAAGTTTTGTCGCACAAGGGAAAGCCCCAATGTAAGAGATGTAACAAATTTGGTCACAATGAATCCAATTGTTGGTCTGAAAATTATGTGAAATTTCAATCCAACAATGTAATTAATCCACCCCAGGACATGTTATTTTAAGGCTTATGAGCTATAAGACTTATGATTCTATCTTGTTATCCTTTTCTTTGTAAGAATCCTACACCTGCCGAAAGTGACACCACAATACTAAATGCCTAAGTGGGCACTAAGTGGGGGATTTTCACCTCTCAAGTATGGTAATGACCATGCACACATCAAGGGGGGGTGTTGAGATAATGACGTTAGCATGCCTAGGATGGGCAAATCTGCACTAGAGCATAAGTAAAAAGAATGGAAATTGAATGGTTGTAAAGGGGGTCCAATAGCATTCTTTGAGAAATAAAAGAGTCCAATAGGAGGAAGATAATGTCCAAGTGGCACCAATGATTGTAAAGGGGATTTATGTATGAAGCCTAAATTAAGAAGCTTGTGTTAATAGAAGTGATAACCTTTTCCTTTTCTTTTTCTTTGGTCCACATCTTGCTGACTAGTGCGTGGTACTTTTCTTATCTTCAATCTATCTTATCAACAATGAATGGTGTGAGGTGAAAAAAAGAAAAAAGACCATGCCTCTATAGCCCTTCACCTCCCAAACTTTGAAAATACGAACACGAACGGGGGCACCACCAGCCACCACCGGCTGGAACACTTCTCTCAATTCACCACACCACCCACACCAATAAGACAGCACAAAACAGGGGCACCATAGACAAAGTAAACACCCAGCAATATATTTCCAATAGACACCACCCACACCAATAAGACAGCACAAAACAGGGGCACCATAGACAAAGTAAACACCCAACAATATATTTCCAGTAAACACTTCATATAAGCTTCTCCCGACACAGAAGCCTTACTCACACAACCATACAAACACTCACTCAGGCCTGGATTTACTGTCAAGGGAATTCCACCACGGCCACACCACCTCAGGAATTGCAACCTTGCATCTGACGACCAAGCCTCTTCAACCACACGACCTCAACACTCTGACCTGTCACTGTCGAGGATACACCACATCCTCAATCACCGCAAACCTCTCACCTGCATGCTGTGCCAATCACACCAGAAAGAACCCGGCCACTTCTCTCTTCAGAGGGTGCCCCACCAGCTAACCCTCAACTCTCTCTGTAGTCCATCACTTCTGTGTGTGTCGCCAGCAGAAGCAGCTACCCAAACATCTCTCTCTCTCTCTCTCTCTGCTGATAGCTCACAACAAACACAAGCACCACCTGTCCCTTGAACCCCTGTCTTTGATGTGCTATCAGCCCCACCAGCCTCTGCACGATCCTTTTTACAGCCACACGTGCCCTCTTCACAGCTCCCTCTTTGCCACCCTGTCTTCAGCAACTACCTGTGCTTCCACTTCCAACTTCACCTAGCGGCCCACACCAGCCTCACTCTTTGTGCCAACACCTCAAAGGCGGCCTCCCAACAGCTCTGCGCCAGCGTGTCCCGCTGCTCCAGTCACCCTTCAGCACACTTCCCTCTACTATCACCAGCTCTGCCGACTTCAGCTGCAGCCACGTAGGCGGCTCCCCTTCTCACACCTGCGGGCTGCGCCCCAGCTGCTCTCCTTGCGCTGTCAGCCACGCCATCCGCTGCAGTGCTTGACTTCACACAACCATCTACAAGGCCACCACCAAGCACCCGCAACTCTCCCCGCAGTATCTACACAACGGCCTTCAACTCCCAACCTCGGCTCTGTCCACTCACTGTAGTTCCCGGCTGCGCCTAGCCACACAAAACCAAAGGCCCTTCCAAGGGCTGCGCCCCTCTGCTCTTCGCCTGCAGCCAGCCTCCGTCCTTCTCTCCGACGGCTTCACCCACGCTAGCCATGTCTGCTGTGCTGCGGCTGCCTCTTCTGGTTGCAGCTCCCGAAGAAGTCTCTCCTTTGTGTGTGCCTGCGGCTACGCCCCCAGAGCAAAAACCAACAAGGCTGCCCCCCACTTTTCTTTCCTGCAGGGCAACGCATCACCCGCCGACTTACTTCTTCGCCAACCTTCCACAGCTTCTCTTTCACGTGCTGGCCAACGATGTAAAGCTCCCACGTGGCTATTCTCATTAGTGGCCATGTTTATTATGTATTTTATTCTTTATCTTAAGGCTTAGAAAATGGCCACAATAACATTCCTTTTCACACCAAATTCAAGGCTACCTTGGCCCCTTCAATCTTTAATTGCCCATGCTTTCCACACACCTTCGAGATGCAACTTTCCCCAATGCCCACTTTATTTTGGACGCATACACATACGAGCTACCGAACAGCTGATACCACCTGCAGGCCTGACCTTACTCTAGACACAAGCCCAACACAAAACCATCCACCCTGTACACCTGCCAATGCATTCCATAGCAAAGCCCTCCACATGCCATGCATTCCATATGTACATAAGCCCAAAACACCTTTCAGAAAAACGCCTGATATACTTTGCCAACCCCCCCATCTGCTAGAGCATTCATGCTCAGCAGCAAAAAGATAAAGTCCAATAGCTATCCACCAGGATCAAAAGGAAACAGCTATAACTAACCATCCCATTTCCCAGCATCTGTTAAAACCAAAGGCTGTATCACTACATACCAAACATCAACCATATGTGCCACAAAATCATCCACGTCCACTTCACCCACAACAAACCTCCTCGTCTTCAAAACCTGTGGCATTACGACATCTAGCATCCAATTTATCAACACAAGTGAAGGCCAAGTTCCAGCATTTTGATCTTTCTGCACACAAAAATCTAGATCCTTTCCATCAGCAGTGTCTACAAGCACTTCCAGCTCTTGTACTTCAGGCATCTCTTCACAACCATACAACTCAGCTGGTTCAGAATCCTTGTCATCCATAGACTTTGCCTTTAGCATTTCAGCAACACGCAAAGAAGCCTTAGCTACATTCTCAACCATATCTGCATCCATGTCTATCTCTGGCTCCTGTTCATCAAGGCTAGCAACTTCCCATATATCATCCTCAAGCACAATACCCACATCACAACGCTCTTCATCAGCCAAATCTACATGCATACCTTCTTGAGTGCTGCCAACCCCCCTGGTATCATCGTCCAAAGACTCCCCAGCACATAATGCATCAAATGGAAAAACATCCATATCATTCATTGTTGCAGGTACCATACCATCATCAATCTATCCAAGAAAATCCATAATAATAGGATCTTCCTCCACACTCTCCACATCCGCATTGCAAACCATCTTCACTTCATCATCACAAGTCTCTACCCCATCCTCCTCCCTTGTAGAATCTGACAAAGAATCATCCTCAAAGCATCCTGTATCCAGCTCCTCTTCCTTCTTATCATCAGCCAATCCCAAGGCATCATCCTCTTTGCTTCCATGTGCATGCATATCATCCAAATCCAAATGCAAATGATCTTCAATAGAGCCTACCAAATCACTGTCCTGTACAACCATGACGTCCCAATCCAAAGAAGAATCCACTGGCAACTCCTCATCTGCAAAAGTTTCAAACCTTGACCCAGATTCCTCATCCTGCTTTTCATCCTGCTTAGCTTCAATTTCATCCTGCTTAGCTTCAATTCCTCATCCTGCTTTTCATCCTGCTTAGCTTCAATTGCATCATGCATCCAACACAGATCTTCACTTTGCTCCTTCACCTGCTTCTCATCCACCTTCACCTGCTTTAAAGACTTTGGAAAAAAATCAGAAGGCACATAGAACATCCCCCTTTGCACCTGTATAGGCCTTTGAGGCTCCTGTCTAATCAAACTTTGCATAGAACTCTTATCCACCTCAACCAAATTTACATCCATATCCCTTGTTGTAGACACAACACCTTCATACGGATAAATGCCCATCTCCATTTGCTTCAAAACCTTGCCTTCCTTTTCCCTAGCAACCCTAACTGCATCATCAAATGACTTGGGATTCTTCAACTCAACCCTAACCTTTAAATGGGGTAGCAAACCATCAATAAATAAGCTCTTCTTCAGAAACATAGGAGGAACTTCCTGCTTCAATGTCATACACCACTTACTCCACAAACATGTAAATACCTTCACAAAATCATCCAGTGACTGCCCATGGACTTGCTTCAAGATGCTCAACTCCTGCCAAAGCACACTAGAACCTTCCACTTGCTGAAAACGCTCCAAAAGGCCTTCTTTCAACCTGTCTAAGGTCAAAACACCATGTACCTCACATGCCGCACCTTGTGCTTCAAAATCCTTCAGCCAGCTTCGGGTATCTCCCTTCAAGAAAATCTTTATCAGCTTCAGAACCTACTCTTCATCTGTAACATGATTGCTAATGCATGCCAACTCCATTTGCTCCAAGAAATCAACCACATCCTCACCCTTCCTGCCATAAAATTCTAGATAAGACCACATCATGAAAACCTGTAACAATCCCAGAGCTCTCCTCAGTTGGACATACGCCCTTTTAAGCAAAGAACAACACCAGAGCTATCCTCTGTGGGGGCACCAGAAAGAATGTGAGGTGAAAAAAAGAAAAAAAACCATGCCTCTATAGACCTTCACCTCCCAAACTTTGAAAATACGAACACGAACGGGGGCACCACCAGCCACCGGCTGGAACACTTCTCTCAGTTCACCACACCACCCACACTAATAAGACAGCACAAAACAGGGGCACCATAGACAAAATAAACACCCAACAATATATTTCCAGTAAACACTTCATACAAGCTTCTCCCGACACAGAAGCCTTACTCACACAGCCATACAAACACTCACTCAGGCCTGGATTTACTGCCAAGGGAATTCCACCACGGCCACACCACCTCAGGAATTGCAACCTTGCATCTGACGATGACCAAGCCTCTTCAACCACACAACCTCAACACTCTAACCTGTTCACTGTGCCGAGGATACACCACATCCTCAATCATCGCGAACCTCTCGCCTGCATGCTGTGCCAATCACACCAGAAAGAACCCGGCCACTTCTCTCTTCAGAGGGCGCCCCACCAGCTAACCCTCAACTCTCTCTCTGCAGCCCATCACTTTTGTGTGTGTCACCAGCAGCAGCAGCTACCCAAACATCTCTCTCTCTCTCTCTGTGCTGATCCTCTGTCAGCTCACAACAAACACAAGCACCACCTGTCCCTTGAACCCCTGTCTTTGACGTGCTATCAGCCCCACCAGCCCCACCAGCCTCTGCACGATCCTTTTTTACGACCACACGTGCCCTCTTCACAGCTCCCTCTTTGCCACCCTGTCTTCAGCACCTACCTGTGCTTCCACTTCCAGCTTCACCTAGCGGCCCACACCAGCCTCACTCTTTGTGCCAACACCTCAAAGGAGGCCTCCCAAAACAGCTCTGCGCCAGCCTGTCCCGCTGCTCCAGGCCCTTTACCCGCATCACTAAAGAAGTACCCAAAGATGTTGGGTGTGCATTTCGCTTCCATCAGCCAATTCTCCAGTTCATATGAAGCCATGCGGAGAACACTATAAACACATAGGTGGATACAAGTCCATCTCACCTTAGCTCTCTGCTGATAGGTTTCTCAAGGGCCACCCTAAACTCTTCATGGCCACCTTCTAGAAGTTATTTCCACATTGATTTTATTCTATGATCCACAACCTTGCAGGGCACATGATAAGAGTTTATGGTTGGCTAAACAGACAGAGCAAACCAACGTAGCCTTCTTATAAAAAAGCCAATTGTGCCCAAGTGTAAGCTCTCGAGGCCAATACTAGGATCCACCACACCTACAGTAGCAAGAGCTTGATGTTATGCATACACAGAGGTGGAGGCGGCTAGCGCAGCAAGCAAGACTCAAGAGGAGATCACACAGGTAAATCACTACACTGTAAAGGGCTGAAATAATGGCACAAAACAATAGACAAAACCTAGTTGATGAAGTCAACAACAAACTTTTTGAGCATAAAAAGGACTTTAGAAAGAGACATAGCTCCCTAGGACCCCTCTTCAAATGCACCCACCCCATATGCTTCTTCCAAAGGCAAGGCCAAAGAACTTCACACCCAACCCTCAATATCAGGTCCCCTCCCCCTATCATCTCCACCTCCACTCCTACTACTACACCCAAAATTACACCCCCTACCTCTCCAACACCACCATCCCTCATTTTATCTCCCAAACCACCTCCACCATTTACCTCTTTAGGGGACATCCTAAATGCACTAGCAAGGCCTCAGCATTGCAAGATGACTACAATCCCCACTAACGCCATATGCAGTAGCCTCACCTTTGGGAGTGTTAGAAGAAGGTGAATTCCCAGCAACCCCCCATCATAGAGTATGAAGAATAATTCTCCCCTAACCTCCAATTCAAATGGAGAGATCCTCTTGGTGACATTGCATTGACACAACCATTGGGATCATGGAACAAAGGTAGCAGCCTTATCTCACACACCAAATATCAACATGATCAAAGTTTATCTACTCGAAGAGAGAAGTTCCAACCAATGGTCAACTCATCATAAGAGAGACCAGGGGGGATATAAGTGACCATAAGATAGAGGCGCCCCCCCAATCATGTTCAAACTCACGGGTGAACAACCTGTACCTTTTCTAGGCCAAGTATTAGAAACAGAGAAGTTCAAGCAATGGTCAACAACTATGTATCTTAGATTCATCCCAATGAATGAAGATGGGCCTAGGGCCTTTGGGACAGCTTCCGGCCCCGGAAGGTGACGCTTTTTCTCTGGCTTACAACGCATAGAGGACTGGCTGTGGGGGCTTGGCTAGCTTTTGGCAGACACCCAGCGTCCTGCCCTCGGTGCGGCCATGCACAGGAGTTGCAGCGGCACTACTTATGGGATTGCCCACAGGCACAGCAGGTCTGGCAGCGCGCTCTCAAGATGGTTTTTGCAGGCTCGCCAGGTGAGATGATGGTGACGTGGGGTGCGGTGGCTTGGGCCACGGACAGCGGCCCGTCCCTTGGATACGAGGACGTCCCTGGCAGTGTGACCATCCAGGTCTCTGACAGGGCGATGGCGGTGGTTCTGACGCCAGACTTCTCTTCGGCAGTCTCCCAGGAGGGGGACGGGCACAGATGGGAGATGATCAGCAGCATGACGGCTTGGCACATATGGAGAGCCCGATGCAGGGAGGCCATAGACCGCCAGGCGATTCCACCGACGGAGGTCATACAGGCTCTCTGGGTGGACATCATTCACACCTTGAGAGGACTCAGGGCGACTCAGATCGCATGAGAGATCGCCGCAAGGTGTTCCTCCGCACTTGGCAGCCTGGCCCTTTCCTCACCGCGAGGGGCGAGGATGTCACTTGGCACTACAGGCCTCCGGTTTGGCTCTTCTCACCTCCCGCATGTACTACTAGCCCCCCCGCCAGCCCACAGGGGTGGAGCTTCGATGTTCACTGTATATATTATCCCTCCTTGTGAGGTGAGCTTTGTAGCCTTATGGCGTCTTCTCATTAACTAATAGAAGGATCGTTTTTCCCCAAAAAAAAAAACCCGAACTACAATTCAGCTTTCCCTGGATACCTCCACCTCGACCACATATCCTTCTCCATGAAGACTAGATGCTTTCCAAAATGTGCAAGTTCATCCAAAAGATTATAAAGAGGTGCCTAACCCTGACATAGTCATCACTATTTGCATTTTTTGCCTCATCATTATTCTACTGGTGGAGTTTCTAGAATGGCATGGTTTTGATGAGTGTCTTCTGGGCATGCCTTTTGACATCAATAAGGGTCTTACTCTACAATAGAGATATTTAGCTACTATAAGGCTAGATAATGCTCACTATTCATGTTTTTTGCCTCATGCTCATTTTGGTGGTGGAGTTTGCAGAATGACATGCTTTTGAAGAAAGTCTCTAGGGTGGCTTTTGACATCAATAAGGACCCTACTCTATGACAAATACTTGTGTACTATGAGTGAGTATAGTGGATGTAAGGCTAGAGGATGCTCACATTCAAAGATATGTTCAAATTTACCTTTTGGACATCCTACAAGGCATTCCACTACACCACCATATGAAGTCCCATTTTGACTTACTTAGCGCAGGCAACTTCTACCATTGACTCCCATGGAGCTTCAGTGTGCCGATGGAGGAACCATGATTAGGAAGAGGGTTATGTTAACCACATTGGTTGACTTTAGCATGGTTAGAGGAATGTTTTACACCTTGACTTTCGCATTGCGGCCAAAAGTTAAGCTGATGCCACATGGAACCGGTGGCCTACATTGCCACATGGCACACATAACCTTTTTTAGGTTCTTTTTTTGAGTGATGATGTGGCACTTAATGCCATGTGGCACTTTGGGCCATGTATTGCCGCATGGGACATGCCAGCCCTAATTTATTTAAGTTTATGTGTGTGTGTGTGTGTGTGTGTGTGTGTGCATGGAAATTTTCTTCAACAGAAGAGGTGTTTCAAAACTATAGGGGAAGGAAATTCAAAGTATATATGGGGGAGAGAGGGGGGAGAGCTTTAGATGAGGGTTGTGTGTATGTATGTGCATGTATATGCATATGTTACCATGTGTAAAGAGAGTGCACACCTGAGCAAGGGTGTGTATATGTGTTGTGTGCATGTAGGTGCATATGCATGTTTTTAAAGTTTGGTCAATTTTAGTTTTGTTTGGGCTTTAAGTTTAATCATTCCTAGGTATATTTGTGTGTACAATTAAATAGAAAGTGCTCTCTTACATATATACAATGGGGTTTTCAGTTTTTGGCTTACCATGTGACCTTTAGTGAGTGAAGGCAAAGTTGCTTACCCATCCAATGAGACAAAAACCTTGATGTCATTGGCTACCATTGGCTTTGCTAAAGCACATGATTAAGCTTTGTCTTTCCAATTCCAACTGGCGAGTTGGTGTTACGATGTGACACACATGGGTGTTCTAGGGTTGTGGTGATCTTTTTGAGCCTTGGGATTACTTGGCATGCTAGAGAAGTGTGTGAACAACACTCTTTGGGGTTTGGCACCGTTGGGTGGCGTTTCTTTAATGGGGACAAGGAATGAGTAAGGCTGCTACACAACATGGGCAAGGTACTACCTCTTGCTGCTTGGCATTGGACTCCTCCAACTTCTTTGAACGTGATGTCATCACATGAATTGAGGTGAAACCCACCACCATACATTCTTGGTTAAGCTTTGGGGTTGTCATTGGAGGCATGGCTTTTAGTCTCCACTCCATCTTTAGTCTAGTGTTAGAGAGGCCTGTTTTCTTAACTTCAAAATCCAAGTATAGTGGTTCTCTTTGTTGTAGAAGCTTTGTGTTTCTAATAGCCTAGTTTTCTTCACTTTGGAACCCAAATGTAGGGGTTCCCTTAGTAACAGCCTTGTTCTTCTAACAGCCTAGTTGGAACATCAACAGAATGTTGGCTGTTGGGCTCGAAATGGTGTTGGGCCACCTCGCAACTCTCTTTAGATTTGGAGATTGGGGTGGGGTTTCATGAGGTTTTTGGGACCCAAACAAAAGGGTTTCCATCATTAAAAAAACCTTAAGCTTCTAACATCTTAACATGGATCTAGGGGGTTTCACGAGGCTCTCGCTTTATAGATCTCTATACATAGGTACTACTCTTATGGCTAAATGGTGTCTACTAGGTCTTTACTTAGGTATCACAATTTCCTTGGTTAACACAACGAGGGTACCTACTTCTCTTTTGTGGCCTCCCTGAAAGGTTGTTAATGTTGAGGTTTGGGAGAGTGATATTTGGTAAGTTTTTAGATCTCCATAATGGTTTTAAGGAGGTGGTTAGAAGGTAAGAGGAGTGTTGAGTGTTAAGGGTTACCTTATGGTGATGGCTTGTAAGTGAAGAATAAGTCTTGGGGTGTTGATAGGTGTAGGGTTCCCTCATCTACCGAGGGTATGAGATAACCATTCCATGGGGGGAAAGCTTGAGTTTTGTAGCTCTTTTCTACCATAGGCTACACAATGGAGGCAATCTATCCCCAAGGATGGATTGCAAGGGGAAACTTGAGTGTTGTTGCTCTTTTCTACTAAAACTAACTACACAATCAATGTGGATGCAATCCATCCCCTCCCAATGATGATTCTCTCTTTCATTGTACCTATGAGGGTCACATAAAACTTGCAAGGTGCAGGTTTAGTTCCAAAATAAAATTCAGCTTTAAAACAATCAAAATTGTTTACCATGGTAACGGTCATTGAAGATAGTGCGAGGGATGTAGTGGCCTAATAAGGTCCATGTTTGTAAAGATAACGCATTGTGGCTAGCCTCGATCTCAACCAAGGTGGGACATGTAGCTAGCAGCCTTTTTAGGGACTCTTTCTAAAAATGAGCAAATTCCATCACTTAATTTGTTTTAAATACATTGATCACCCATAGGGATGTGATTTTACCCTACCATCCAATCGTGCAAATATTGTCTCAAGCTTTTGTGGAAGAGTATCCATGGTTTCCAAACATGAATACAATCCTTAGATACACACGCTCATCTTCACCATCTCACATCTTGTTTATAGGCTCTATAGATATTAATTGGCATGATCCAAGTTCTTATATCAAACTCATTGATGAGAATATCTTGTTCCATGGGGGGATGAGTCTTCTTTTGAAGGACTAGTTACCTTTGTGTATGTAAATGTGATTGGTTTCCCAATCATGAGAACAAATCATGAGAACATACCTTACATCTCTCATGTAAGGCCTTTAAAGGATCATGGTGTATGACCTTGAGCATACCCAATATATATGGCCACATTGTCAATACTTTGAAGAACATTCCAAAACCAACAACATTGGAAGAGGTGATCACATCACTCCAAGAACAAAAGAGAAAGTTCCAAAGAAAGGAAGAAGGGGAAGACTTAAATAGTGCATACTTCTCCAACAATAACTCTAATAAAGGACCTAAAGGTCTAACAAAGCAACGGGCAAACTCAAGTACAACTACTACTAGAGAACCAATCACTTAGAGAAGGATTGCTTCTTTTAAAAGAAGTCTCTCAAAGCAATGGGAAAACTCAAATACAACTACTACTAGAGAACCTATCACTTAGAGAAGGATTGCCTCTTTTAAAAGAACTCTCAAGCCAACCTTAAGAAGGGAAACCTACCTGTCTCAAGCCAACTTTGAAACCAATGAAGAAGAAGGGAAGCCTACCTCAAGCTTGGAAGAAGGGATAAACCTTGCCAAAGATGATTGGGCATTCTAAAGCACCAAAGGTCTTTAGGCCACCTCCAACTCTTAATTGTGTAAAACTTTGCCCATTTTTAAATGTATCAAAATATGTTAAATCCATATGTCAAAGTGATCGATAACACCACTTGAGGGGGAGTATGTTGGGACTGCAACCATTACCCATCACCAGGAGGAGCCATTTAGCCAAAGTTATATTAGTCCAACAATCTTAGAGTCACTTAAGCTTTCTAAAAGGGAGTAAGCAAGTAAAAGCCATCATTTCTACCTAGGAATCTCTACAAAATCAAGTCGGAGAAAGAGAAAATGAGCCCACCTTGAATCTAGCTAAAGGCCTACAATCTAGAAGAGAAAAATGGGTTAAAGAGAGAGAATAGTGGGGAAATTCTAGGGGAATCAGAATTGTCTCCTTATGCTTATAATGTGCCTATAAAAGAGGCTCATTTTTATGAATGAAGTGATAAAGTTTATGCTCTAAATCTCCTATGAGGTTGATTAGTACTCTATTAAGGTTAATCATCATTCTTATCTCTTAATCATGTTGCTAATCATGATATCCTCTTTTTATGATCCACGTACTCATTATGCTCCACAATCTTCCACACTTTCTTGGTGGGAATCTTCAGCTTAGGCTCCAAGAACCTCTCCCTAATGTGGGCCATGTGCAAAGAACCTCTCCCTAATGTGGGCCATGTGCAAAGAAGTCATGTGGCTTAAACATATCACGTAAAGAGTCAATAGGATCTTCCTCTCATGAGTGAATAGGGGAATGGGGATCAAGACTTCTAGAGGCAGCAGTTGTTATGTTTGCTTGGGTGAGAGGTGCATGGAAAGTTAAAGGTTCCTCCATGGTTGGCCTTGGTGAGAAAATTGTGGGGTCTCGGGATGTCTCTAGCTTTTGCCTCTTCAAGGAAATTTAAGGCTTGGGTAGGCACTGCTTCATTATCTAAAAAATGGTTAGGGAAGGCACAAGGGATGGAATCTTTTTACCGATGGCATGATAAAAAATCTTTATAAGCATGTGGACACATTGGACCTTGCACATCGACAAGTTCTTTCACAAGCCTTGGAGTTCAGTTAGTAAAGGCTTTGACCCAATTTCTTGGTTATCCTAAAAGTAGCCTAACAAGGATGGTGAATGACTCCCTTTTGTGATGGTGGTCTCTAGCCTTCTACTGTGAGTGAGGAAAGTGAGCACATAGGCTGGGTTCATTAATTGAAATACTACGATGTCTTCAAAGTATCCTCAAAGGCCTCATTTGGTGGCCAAGTGTGCCAATAGCTCCCTTCTCTTGCTACTATGGAATTTTGATGAGGTTGTATGGCTCTTTTAACAATATCTTTGGTGAGAGGGATTTGACGATGCAAGCCATCCAAAAGCTCGACCTCCCCTAAATTATATATGTTGTGGTGGGATGACTCAATGAAGTACAAGGTGAGAAGAAATCTGGGCCCTAAAATGATCGGTTCCAGAAGGACACATGACATAGACCTTCTTGAGGTAAGGGGCTACTTGAGTATATGGAAGATGACATGACATTCTGCCAATGGATAAGTGAATCGAAAGTGGTTTCCAAGGGGGGCGATTTACTTAGGCATGAATGAGGGCTTCTCAAACTTTACAGAGCATGTCAGTGTCTAGGGATCATAAATTATCCCTAATGATTATTGCTATGGAAAAATGGATTAAATAAGATCTAAAGGCCACTTTCTAGGTTCCCTCCGCTCCATCAACTATGGGGATTCTGCATGGATGTTCCTTGTGTAGGGATTAAAAGTCCTTAGCTTTAGTGTATGTGTAGTCATTTTGTGTGAAGTGCACTTGCACAGGGAAGAGGGCTTGAAGTGGCAAAAAACAAGACTCAATGAATGGATAAGAGCTCTATGATGTAAGTGGGGTCTATATATTGGAGCTTGGAATGGACTTTTTGCACTAAGCAATTCCCCTACTATACTAAAGTGGACTTATTATTCTCATTGACTTGCAGTGCATCAAATTCAGAGCTCATGATAAACAGGTGGCTTATGATCGGGAGGTAGAATACCTTCTCGCAAGCCAGCAACAACAGAAAGCTCTTGGTTGATTATGCGATTAGGATCGGTTGGTCCAAGTGAAGGAACAATGCCATGTTGTCTCATATGCACATCGGACCACACTCTCACCTCTGGGGTGTCAAAAGTCACTAGTGCTGGTGGAACATGATGGGAGGTGCCGAAAGTATTATAACCATTGTAGTTATTACTGATGATAGTCCTAAAATAAAATAACACTAAATTAAAGGATGGAGTTGGTTGATGAGAGTAAAACAACACTAAATTAAATTATCGCGACAGACCGCGAGTTAGTGCAGTGGATAAAGGTGTTTCTTGGAAGTCCCAAGGGGATGGGTTCAAAGCCCTCATTGTGCTCAGTGCACGCTTGGAAGGTTGACCTTTATTACTAGTCTTAAGCAACTATATACACAAAGTCCTTAGACTTTCCCTATTTGACATTAAGCATAAGGTAAGTGCCCGTTCGAGCATGTAAGATGGAAAAGCGCCTTATGGTAGGTCGGGTAGGTGAAACTTATGTTAATCTACGAAGTGGTTGACATACCCCCCTTGTCATCCTCGCATCACCTAAGTGGATGATGAAGTTACTGCCCAGGTGGAAAGGTGTAGATGGTCCAGGATGTGCCACATGAAGTTGGCATGCGAGAATCACATGGTGATAAGCGGAAGAGACACTTCTCCTCCGGCTGGCCGCTCTTTGAGGAGAAGGATATCTCATATGGGGGGGGAGGAACAACCACACAGGTGGTCTGTAGTAGTGCCAATGGGATCACCACCTCTATCTCTGAGAAAAGGGCCAGGCTTCCAGAGCCTCAAGAAAGCCTCCCACCGCTTCCGCATGCCACCAGAACCTCCCTGAAGCTTCCCCCACTGACCGCCCGTGGAGGGTATGAATGATGTCGATCCAAATGCTCATGATGGACTTAGTAGCGGAGTATGGGTACCCTCGATGTCCTCGCTACATCTAGCTTGCCAAATGTGCCAAGCTGCAATGCTGTTGTAAATCTCCCATCTCTGGCATGAGCATGGTTGCTAGTGATCTGTAGGTGGGGCTCTGAATGGTACTGCCAATATACTATAGTGAGAGACCTGAAGGGCTAGCCCTCCCCCATCCTCGTCATAAGCCTTGACCACCACAGCCTATGCGGCCCAAGTGACAGTGCCCTATGTAATGATCCAAGTAGAGGCTCTATCCATAGTGAAGATGCGGAGAATCCGCTGCCAGATCCGCTGAGCCTTCGGGCAATCCCAGAGACAATGTCACTGAGACTCCTGAGGGTGGTCGTACTCAGGCAAGCTATTGGCCTACCTCCAACTAGTACCACCAAGTGCCAACTGCCAAGCTCCTGTGTGCCATCATCCAAAGAAAGAGGATGAGGCCGGAAACTATCCCATAGCCTCTTCCAAAAATCTGAAAGGAAACGCCGTGAGTGTGATTGCCAATGTGTTGCTATACTGTCGGGGTGCAATCAATCTCTAGCATCTGGATCCTACGGCCTAGACGCACAGTATATGCAAAGAAGGGGGCATCCAGAGTCTCCTCCCGATCAGTAAGGTCATGCCAAGTCCACTTCCCCCGGGTCCCACTGTAGGTGCATGAGAGGTCGGCACTCCCATATCCATAGTCGCCATAATCTCTCCTTAACTAGCTGCTCCTCTGAGGCTATGTTGTCGAGTGATTGCTACCCAATAACCCACTGAGTGTCTCTAGTTATGTGCACAACAATACACCAACTTGATATAGAAAACATACAAAGAAAGACGAGGAAAAATAGCATAAATGATTTACAAGAGATGCGACACTGAATGATTATACAAAAGACAGATCAACTTGTAGGTATTACCTGATTGAAAACATAAACAAAAAAGACTTAAAAAGACAGATATACATAATGGTAGAAGAGACGGATATACAAAATGTTAGAAATTTGATTAATACCCCTGAGCTAGCAACAACCCGTGTACAAATTTTCATTACATCTTTATACTACTTAATGTGCAGTTTTATGGAGTAGTACAAAGATGGCATCGTGCTCTGAGCACAGCTGAGTTACATTCCATAATGGCCTATTAACCAGTTGGTCCATTACTGTTACCCGACTGAGCCACAACGGTGGTGTTAAATGCATCGAACTAGGCCATGACTCTGACGTTCTGGCTTGCCAACACTCTAGCTGGCCTGTTGTCCATCCCTAGCACCTGGCACGCCGTGTGGGTCAGATTCAAAATCCGACCACCCGAACCTTTAGTCTTCCCAAATCACCCAGAGATAGGGACCATGTTAGATGCTCCTTATCCCAGACTCCATATGTGGGTGTTCGACTATGCACATCTGTGGTTCTCATTGTCTTGTGAGAGCAGACTTCTTAACCCTGACCTGCTTGGGCATTTTCCTGATCCCGCAGGTCCGGAGGCTCTAGTCTTCAACTCCACCCATCTCATCATCATCATTGCCATCAGGAGAAGGTTGGTTTGGATTGTTCAAGCTGGGTGGAGCTGAGGCGAGGTTGGGGAGGGGTCATGGTCGAGGGAACGCTACAGCAGAAAGGTGTCCATCCTCCTCCAGGCTTGAGATTCGAGTAGGTTAGCACAACAATGGCACCCGCTAGGATCTGCATGTAGTAATAACCCTCGCGGATTGTTTGCGTGAGGTTGCCCTATTGCTGAATTGCTGCTTGTTGGACTTTAGTGAGCTCGGGTATCGAGAGATGCGAGTTCCACATCCTCGTGTGTGGGCCTCTTCCCTACCACCTTGGACTTTAGCTCATCAATGTGAGCTTGCATTTTCCCCCTGTCCTCCATGGCCCGCTGATGTCAGTCTTTGTAGGCCATCTTCTAGGTGCCATCTTATCTTCTAGCTCGTCATAGTTCTTCTGGAGGGCCACTGCCACATGATCTTTCAGTAGGGCCATGGCCGAGTCTTCCCTTGATGTGGCTGCCTTGGAGACTGGCACCAATGCCAGTTGGAGGTTCTGCACGTAGATCAGCTCCTCCGGTTCCTAGAGAGGCCTCTTGCCCAGATCTCTTTGTACCAAGTGAGCTCTTGCTCTAGTTGCTCCATCTTCAGCCAGAGATTGTCATGGTCCACGGACAAAGCCAGTTCCTTCAGTAGGGACTGGGTCAGACTTGTCGGGCTCTCAGCACTACCAACTGCTATTGGGCGGGCGTTCGGCCCAATGTTCTAGATTGAGCATCCCCTTCGTCATCCAAGTTGGCATCCTCCCTAGGTTGGATTGCAGGCTGCTTGCACTGGCCCATGAGGATCATGTGGAGCTCGTCCATGAGGTGCTCCCATAGATGACTCAGGTCATTCTGTAGCATGTTAGAGAGCTTGAATAGGACTTTTGTGTTGGTCTTGATGGTATTGGAGGGGCCGGTGTGCGCGTTTAGTTGGGCTTCCAGAAAGCTTATTTGCATTTTGCCTTTGAGGACTTGGTCTTTGAGCGAGTCCAAGAAGCCACTGAAGTGGGCGGCGACGTGGCTTTCTGCTTCCTCAGCCCCACAGGCATCCACCACCTGCTCTCTCAAGTTGATGTTCTCCAGCTGGAGTCGATTAATGTTTTCTTGCAGGCAGAGCATCTGGGCCTCATCTTGGCATGTGCTGAATGGATCCTCCCCCTCGAAGCACTGGGCCAGGTACTTGGGATACCGTCTGACCGTGGGGATGTTGATGGGCACGCATTGGGTTTAGAGACACACTCGGCTGGAGACCACCACCGACTGTACAGGGGCACTTGGAGCTATTGGAGGTCTATCAGCCGGCTTCATGGTCGACAGCTCCACCAGGACTCATTGCTTCTTTTCTTGGGACGCTTAGGAGGCCAGCACCCAGCTTACACTTGAACTGGGACACCATGGCCATTGATCGGGTTCTTCTCATCTCGGAGGTCATGCTAATCGTCCTTTCCAAGCTGACCACCTCGATTGGAATTTCTGCAGTCTGTGGCTCCGACCGTGGTCACTTTGTAGGGGATCAACCACATCAACAGGGCAGTCACTTTTTGCAGGGGAGGTAACAGGAGAAGGAAGATCCTCCAAGCAGGCCTCTGGTGGCCGTCTATACTTGGCAATGCCTACAAATAGGCCAAACAATGTGATGTGTGCCAAAGACTCAATGTGATGTGTTCCAAAGACTAAGCCACACGACTGATAGAGATCGGATGTCTCACAATCTGATCCTCCAATACTTCTGCTATGTCCACTCCAGCCAGCTTGACTTGGATCATCGGGATGGCTTCATGATAGATCCAGGATTCCTTCAGCAAAGTCTCTGTCTTCTCAATGTGCAAAGCTTCCAGAGTCTGTGATAGTCCCGTCCTCTCCTCCCGGGACATCAGGCTACTCTCTAACGTTCGGCACTAATGTGAGGAGCTATTCCACTGACATATGGATCGGCTGCTACTTTATATCTTCCCACCACAGATCATAAGGCAACGTTTCTCCCTCCGCGAGCCTGCTCTAACTTTCCTCCTACTTCGGTGCCTCCGCACCTTTCTCCTGCCTTGGTGCCTTCGCACCTTTTTGAGGGTTTTCCTTTGCCCGTGTCGAGGACACTTCTCCTCCCCAGTCTGTTTGTTGGACTAGATTAATCGGCTGTATGGTGATTTCTACTTCGTGCCAATAGATCAGTCGAGGCCTTTCTGGCTTCTCCTACCACAACACTTCTCGAGCTTGCTGCTTCTCCACCCAATTGAACACCTCCGTGCAAACCTTGTGTTGCTCCTTGTTAGGGGCTCATCCCTAACAAGTAACTGTGTGCAAAGAAAAGGGAAAAAAACACAGAAAAAGAAAGAGATGAGGAAGAAGACAGAGCTTTCCATTGCAGCCAGATATCCATAGTTGTGAATGCTTACCATACAAGAACCACAAAAGCATAAGGTAGGTGCTAATCCAAAGTAGGTGAAGGACGGCCGTCAAGGTAGGTGAAGGTGGCAGTTAAGGGTAGGTAAAGGTTATGGTGGCTAAGGGTGGTTCACATGGAGTGCACACATACGGGCTAACACTTGGCACACCCCATGGGTCACATTCCCAATCCAACGACTCGAACCCTCAAGTATAGGGCCATGCAGTGTCGTGCACATAACATGTATCTAGTGCAAGTACAGTGCAACCATTTTATGGCAACACGCCAGGGCTGGGAATCCATCAAATACAATGCCATCCACCCATGATCATATAAAATGAAAACATAAAACCTTGTCTTCACAAGTATGTCCACACTCCACTGGCACGGAGTAGACACAGGGTAGGCATAACATTGCCCATCAAAAAGATATATCAATGAAGCTCCAACATGTGCTACACGCTTATGTACCCCAAATGGCACAATGCCTCGAGCTCGAATCGCTGAACATGGCACATCATCTATGAAGAAATTTGCTAAATAGCACAGGAGTGTGTGCATAAGTAACCAATTAAGCATTGCATCCGCATCTTCATCATGCTTTGTAGGCTCAACAAGAACATCAATCCATGATCTACTAGATCTTGCATGCAAGCATAATCTGCATGATCCACATCCCCGAGCTTCTTTGGTTTTGTGGCTTTTAGACGAGTATCTGCTTCCAACAAGGAGTTAAACCAAGCTGCATCCACCTCTGCAAGGCTATCACCATGGACAGGCACTCCGTCATTGGCAAGCATGTCAAACCAGTCTATGTCATCATCTTGACCAAAACTGAAAACTAGATTTTCCAGACTATCTGCACCATGAGGGAAACTTGATGTAAGGTTATCGACATCCAAGGGGCATCACCTGGCTCTTCTGGCCTTCATGCTCCTTCCATGCTCCCTCACCCCACACCATAAGCATCCCATCATCATGGCTAGAAATACCATCTGGATCATCTGAGCATAAACATCCGAGCATAAACTGCATATTGGTGATTCACCTGCTTATCCATCCAAGGGGTCTTAGCATGTGAAGGCTTCTCCAAGCTACGCAGCCACTATGCTCCTCCCCAACCTCACCCTTGTCCTTATGCATCCAAGCATCTTGGAGATTGTCCTCCATGCTTTCCTGCATATCCTTCTGAGGAGTCTCGACATGCAAGGGCATTCTTGGGCTCTCTTGGCCACACAGCTCCTCCACTGGCTCACCGTTAAAACCCTAAGATCTCTCTAGATAATTGTTATGCATAAACATGCATAAATCAGGCATAAACTCAACCACCCAACCACCCTCGAGCCCAAGGGATGCACACATGAATTATAAATGAAATACATCATACCTCTACCTTGATGTCCCATACCATCAAGAGGTATAACTCCAATCCAATAGCATGTTGCTATAGTATGAAATGGTAGATGAGTAGATATGGACCTCTACACAAGAGACCATAGCATAAGTCTCCAAGCCCCCAAGCCTCCCTTGAGTGTGCCCCATGCCTCTATTATATAGGAGGGCCCTCAAGTGACTCTTGACTTTCCATTTCCCATGTGTGACCCTTGGATGCCTGACCCTAAACTTAACCCTTAAGGTTAGTCCTAACCCATGCTCCATTAGAACTTATTCCCATGCTCCCATGCTCACAAGCCTAATGTGGGTTAGCCTCCTAGTATATGCACACATAATGTGCATATAACATACTTTCCCTCTCTCAAAACATTGCACTCTTGCAATGAAAAGAAGAAGAACTGCACTGAACAATATCAATTGACTCCCAAGTCGAATCCTCTATTTCCCTATCTTTCCACCTGAATTTGACCTCAGGGATTAGTCAACTACAAAGTTTCCTTTCCTTGAATTCAAGTACCATATCAGGTTCATGTGGAACATAGGATAAATCTTCGACTTCAACTAGTTCTTGAGGAGTAACTCTGTTATCCTCACCTCCCAGTTTCCCTTTCAATCTATTGATATAAAAGACTGGATGGACTCTAACATGTGGAGGTAGTTTTAAGTTCAAACGCAACCGTGCCAATCCGATGTATAATTCGAAAATGGACCACAATATC
This sequence comes from Cibotium barometz, assembly GCF_041138505.1. NCBI lineage: Eukaryota > Viridiplantae > Streptophyta > Polypodiopsida > Cyatheales > Cibotiaceae > Cibotium > Cibotium barometz. The sequence continues at coordinate 23,129,611 of NC_141099.1, forward strand.
TAGGAGATAAATTTGAGCATTTTTCTTTTGACAAAGTCTAAGAATCTTTAGGAACATTAAAATAAACCAACGCTCCTGGTTCAAAAGACCAAGATGAGCGTCCCCTATCAGTATAAAATCGTACCCTATCTTGAGCACTCCTGATAGAATCCTAAGCTTCAGTCAGTATTTCCTGCATATCACGCAAAGAATCCCTCGATGCATCAAGCTCGATGTCCTTAAGACCGACATCAATAGGTACCCTGGGTTGATACCCATACATAAGTATGCACGGACAAAAACCAATAGTCGTATATTTAAAACTGTTATAGGCAAATTCCATCATTGGAAGATATTTTTCCCAATATGATGATTTTCTAGAGACATGCACAAAGCATATACTCTACAATTTGATTCATATGCTCTGATTTGTCCATCAGACTACAGATGATCAAAGCAATTCACATTCAAAGTAACTTCCTTGTTGTAAACCATTCAGAATAAAGTACGAAAACATGACATTATAACAACAAAAACCACGGATTCATCGACGCCCCGACATACCCACATCTGCATATGGAATAATCAACGTCTCCCGAGTTATCCATATCAACATACAGAGTCATCAGAGTCTCGATGAGTCACATATGTCCATCCGTAAAACAATCAGGTTGACTATATAACTCACCTAAAGTATGGAACTAGAGAAAGAAATACCAACAAAGGAACAATCTAAATTTCCTTATCCGAACACAACAAGATAAACTTGTTTGAACTCTAAAGAAAGAGATTTCAACAAGTGAAAATGCCGACGAGATTACACTCATCAAAACATGCAGGCTATAGATAAAAGAAGTTTATCTAGAGAATGCCCACACTATAACTTCTAGTGAATTTAGAAAATGAGATTGTCTTTGAATATTGAGGTCAACATGCTAAGTGATACAAGCAAAGCAACAATCTTGAGCCTAAATTATCCCATAAGATAATATATGTGAGGGATCACTAGCATCCCATACCACCATGATACCACCCATACATACCTTAACAATTCGAAACTCCCTAGTATGCCGTCTAAGAAATATGAATAAAATTCTGTATAAAAGAAATAAGATGGCCTTATCCAGACTTTCACATACTAAAACCTGTCTCTATATATTTGAGACTACATCAAGGAATAACCCTTATCAAGTACATCATTAGAAAAGAATTTTGAGTTATTGACGCTTTTCTAATCATAACTACCCAAAACACAATAAAGTTAGGGTAGAAAAATAACTCACCTAGATACATAAGCAACTAGGTATCCGAGTTGAAATATGTACAAGAGTACAAGGAACATAGTCCAAAATTACATGCAAAAAATGAAGGTAAATGCTACCTTCAAAGCACATGAAATTATGCAAAAGATCAAAAGATCCTTATAACACCATGGATAAAAGCATAGAAGCTCCTCGAATCCATAAAGACTATAGTTGAATCATGCCAAAAGAAGCATTAAAATTGGTGGCCAACTACACACCTTGTTTTCACACCTTCCTGTACAACCATACCACTCTCTTCCCATGGCCTAGGTCAACATAAGCGAAGATCATTACATTCCAAGAGACTGCATCTCGGACTAACAGTTTATCAAATACATCTTATGCTTCCAAGTAAGCTACCTGGACATCTTCGTCCTCCACCCCCTTCCATGCACACACCACTTGCCCACCATATATCTTATTAGCTAACCAACCAGATGCATAAAAAACCTTGGCACATCGAGAAAACATGCATCATTGGCTAATCCGGACATGCTAGCTGTTGTGGTAGCATCCGCTCCAATAAGTTTCCCTCCAACCATGCAAATTTGGCCTGATGAGGTAGTCTGCTTTCCTTCTACAGATAGGGTCAGGCCGTCAAGGTCAGCTTCCATTTGCTTCTCCACATCTTCCGGATGAACTACCAAGTCATCGGAATCATCGAGAACCACTTCATGAGCATTTGCCAACTACTGCGTGGAACCGGGGCATCTCCATGTGGGCTGCCAGTGCCATCGGGTTGTCATCAACCAAATCGAAAGGGTCCTAAGTCAAACCTTCCCCACAGACATCATGTGCATCTGCAGCAAGAGCCTCCTCTGGATCGTGCAGTAAATCCACCATCAACTATACATAGGATGGAGACTCTACAAACGTTTGCTTTGACAGACTGTTGGCCATAGGATGGTCATCCTCATGTACATGATCGTCATCCGCCACATTGGGACATTGTCCACTCAGCAACACCTGCTCCAAGGCTAGGCCGAAACCCAATCTAGATTGATCATGCGGATGTCGGTATGGAGGAGGTACAAAGCCACAAGCCGGAAACATCTCAACCCAGGTGTTCATGACCTCTACTACCCCGCTTGGCGAGAACATGTGACATACATCTGTTTCAATATTGGTATGAGCTTTTGCCTGGTTTGATACATCATGATCTTCATCGTGAAGAGGAACAAGCTTCTCATTCAGCTTATACCATGTACCATCACTAACATGGAGGATATAATCAATGTGCTACTGCTGATCATCACCATGCTCTTCAAGGACATTTTGGGTAGCCAAAAGCTCCTCCTTTGGATGCTCAATCGCAGGCAGATCCGCTCCATTATCATGGCAACCATAGTCAACGTTCAAATCAGTATCAAAAGCCTCAGAGTCACTTAGCTATTGTTCGAACTACTGTCTTCATCCTCGAGGTTTGCAATCGCATGCTTGACATCGGACAAGAGGTGTCATGTTGCAATTATTGTCCATGCCATATCCTGCAACAAAGAGTCTCCTCTTCAAGGGTGTTAGGACCTGGAAAAGATGTACTTAATAATGATGTGAAATGAAAGTACAAGTGAGTACTCAAGGGCCTAGGGCAAAGTGCCCAACACACATAAGTGTGTTCACACGCATTCCACAGACAAGGCAGCATCTTTGAGAAACCACTTTAGCTCCTTTTCACTCTTCGGAAGGCAATCAATATCATGTGCATTCCTCCGCTTGACCCACCTCTGCTTCTTCAAGGCCAGGTAGGTATCGGGGTACCAAGCGAATAGTTCAGGTTATGCCACTGCCATCCATCTTGCCAGCAAATGCTCAAAACTCCGTCACCTCAGATTCCGCGGGGCCATAGCACCATCAGCTATCATAAGCGGGCAACAAGCAAGGAGTAAAGGAATCTCATTGGGGATGGGTGCAGGGAACGTACATATGCATCTCTCTCTGATTGATGCACGGTGGATTGGACTCGACTGTGAGAAGACTGTTTGGGTGGCCGGTTACTGGATCTGGATACCAGCATGATGAAGGGTGCTCCGCTTGACCCGTCGGAATGCCTTCCGGATCAACAAGCGGAATACTTATTCGCTTTACAGATTCAGCTAGTCGGGGAGGGTTGGAGCGTGGAGGGCGGAATCGGCGTGGGATGGAATGCGGAATCAGAGTGGGATGGAGTGTGGAATGCGGAATGCGGAATGCGGAATGCATAACCATCGTGGGATGGAGTGCGGAAGTCGGAAGTCGGTTGGCGTGCGGAATCCGGAAGTCAGGCTGGTTACGCTGCTAGCTCCAGATTCGAAGACCTTCACAACATCTTTGACTCGGGCTCGTACTTGCCTTATGTATGTGCCCAGTAGCGGAATAGAGTGCCGTGCACCTACTTCCACCGGCAAGAGAAGAGAAGACGGCAGCAACTAAAGCTTCTCCAGTTGTCCACCCACATCAATTACCCCCCGCAGCCAATCTAAGAGTCACGCTGCGGAGCATTTTTGTGAAGATATAGCTGCTGTCACCTCTTCCTCCACTTTGAGCAGCCCTATATTCGCAAGAAGGCAACCAGTGTTGAAGCCTCAGAACGAGCTTTCCAAGAGAGTAGGCAATGTCGAAGCTCGTGTTGAAAGCGATGGCTTTCCCTTTCTGCAACTCTGCGTCTGCTTCCCATCGAGCTTCATCTCCAACAAGTGCCTGCTAACATCATGGTCGCCAATGTGTTAGGGACTCAGCCCTAACAAGGAAATGTGTGCAAAGAAAAGGGAAAAAAACTTAGAAAGTAAGAGATGAGGAAGAAGACAGAGCTTTCCATGGCAGCCAGATATCCAATGTCGTGAATGCTCACCATACAACCACCACAAAAACATAAGGTAGGTGCCAGCGGCCGTCAGGGTAGGTGAAGGCAATAGTTAAGGGTAGGTAAAGGTTATAGCGGCTAAGGGTGGTTCATATGGAGTGCACGCGGGCTAACACTCCTACCAGGTGACCACCTTTTGCTTCCCCTTCTTATCCGAGCTCGGCTCTTTCCAACTGCAGAGTCTCACGTTACATGGACCTCGTCACTGCCATGGCTAATGATTCTACCACCTCTGTGGTCGGCTTGATTCTTTCATGCTCGTCCAAAGCTTGGATTTCAAAGGCATTCACCGCCAGCGGGCCATATGTTGAAGCTTGGGCTCCTTCCACCTCGGCCTTATGCTTCCTTTAGATCTCGCAGTCGAATTTCTGATAACCTGGTGCATGGCAATAGAAGCATGTGACAATATAGACCGTTGAGCACTTGGCCAATCCTTGGGAGGAAAATTTCCCTATGGCGGAATGATGACATTCTATATGGATCATACGGAGCCATCGGTGGGGCGGGTTGAACTGCCACTGGGGGTGTACCACAGGTTGTTGAGGTGCTCTCCTCCCATTGTATTAAGACCCAATGAATGAGTCATGAATTTACCCATTGTTTATATATATCAAGACATGTTATTAACTCAATGTTTGAACAAAACTCCCTTGGTCATTCTTGTTCCATCTATATATGTGAATAGAAGGTTACGACAACCACTTAAAAGAGGGAATTTGTTTTAGATCCTCTACGACAACAAAACCTTAAGCTAATTCATATTTCTTTAATTCAAGCAAGAATCTTCACAACATCTTGGTGTCTTAGTTTGCTCTTACACACTAATTCATGTAATGTTTTTTACTCTCTTTTTGACATAGAAAACAAGCACGTTACATTTTATTTGCACGTCTTTCTCACAAATGCCATGTTATTCTTCCTCTCAATCTTGATAATGTACTCAGTTCTCCCATGGGCAAACAATTTTGGAACACGAGAGTTAAATTCACAAACCAGAAGTAGGTATTAAGATGGAGGCAAGAAAATACTCTTGATAAAAGGATGGCAAATGCCAATAGGACGAAAATATGTGCCGAGAATGTCTAGTAGCTCTTGTGGATGCTTTGTTGCTATTTACATGAATGATTCATTCATAAATACAATCAAAGAGATGGAGTAAGCAAGGAAAGCCGTGTACTAGTATCCGTGTTCTGCAGACTCATTGAAGTGTAGCTTGATGCTGAGATGCTTTGAAACTACGTGTGAGGCTTTGAAATTACATGACTACTAGACTTGCATGACATAGGTGTGTACAATTTATTCTCATGATAATTCTATGTATGTGTGACCTTTCCATACATGTATGTATGAAGTCCCTTTGGAAGGGAACTGTGTATGTATAATATATATCAACAAATGCAACCTTAAAGCCACACAAAATCCAGGGCCATTGATCCACTGCAGTGAAGCAATTGCAGCCCCTGGAAGTGGTAACGCTATTGCAGTCCCTGGCGTCGTGCTTTGAGGCAACAAGCAAGTAGTTGTAGTACTAAGCATGCTCCTCATGCAACCCTTAATCCTCTAAGAATTTCACACAATATTTATTGCAGAGGGCTTACATGGAGCCAGAATCCGCACCATTGCAATCCATCCAATGTCCTAGAACACGTGCTTTTTCCTGTTCAAATTGCACCAATTGCATCCTCAAGCTGCGTTCCTCTACCTGTCCTCATCAATGAGCCTGTTAGATATTTTCATCCCAGGAAGACCACCCACTCTTATGCATACACATGTTAAGGAAGTAAGAGAAACAAGAACTGACCTCAAGTGAGGAAGCAATCAAGAGCAAATCTCCACATTCCTCTAGCAGTGTCCTCTCTCGATCAGCTACTTGCGCAAGCTCTGACATCAGTCCATTTGTCTTCTTCATCTGAGGTGTAATAATATATGATCAGGTTAGGCGGAGCTTGTATGCATTGCTACAATTCAGACTAAGAAGCTCCATGGTTCCTTGACTTTCATTTCATTACTTCATGATAAGATATATACAGCAAGTACACATATATATATAATTCACAGGCTTGACTTTCGTTTCATTCCTTAATGATAAGATAGATACTCCAGCAAGCACACGCACGCTGCTCTGTATCAAAGATAAACGATACAGAAATTACATATTAAAAGAACTTCCAAGATGCTGTGCAACTTCATCTCTTGCAGAAAAGTGTGGTAGAAAGATACCCAGCCCAGGCAGAAAGACAATGGACGAAACATGTAACACGTGGAAGCTCTGGGGGTCTTCTTTCAGCCCTAAACACCACTGGAAACAAACTGATGCAAAACGCAGACATGAAGAGAATAGAGAGAGAGAGAGATATGCTGGAAATTCAGTATATTCCTATGGTACAAAAAGGTGCCTAATTCAGTATATTCCTATGGTACAAAAAGGTACCTAATTCTGCAGCCCTAGGCTGCCTTCGTACAAAAGGTGAACATCACCAAAATCTAGTCCCTACTTGGACCCTAAGGACCCATCCCCATAAAGGAATGAATGAATCCAATGAACAGCACATGTGGCCTTTTACAGCCCTCTTGGAACATTGGAGTGCTGGCCGACCAGCAATCGGCCAGCTGACTGGTCACAAATCCTTATAAACTTTAACGCCTGCAGCTGCCTTACTCTCCAGTTCAGTCGACCACTCTTGTAAGCAGTCGACAGCTTCTTGCTTGATTCTGGTACAGCCGACAAGCCTTCCTCTTCATGCCCTCCAGCCTTGCTCCACCATTTCAACAAATGGTTCATGATATTTTCTATGATTACTTAGTCACTTTCATGAGAGTATTCTAAGATGATTTTAGTGTCTTCGGAAAAATGGTGGAGCATCTTCTGTTTCTGGCACTCTGTCTCGTCCACACTAGTGTGCACCTTGTGCTCCAAATCCTAGCTCTAATCTGTTTTTCTTGGCTGCCCCTTCTGGATTAGCTCTGGAAATGTTCATGGCAATGCTTGCACATGGCATCCCCCTCTGCTAAACTTGATGACGGGATTCCAACCTGCTCTTGGATGACTGTCATCATCCCATTCTTTTCCCGAAGTCCCTCTATCATCCATCCATCCCTAGCAACCCTTTTCTCTGAAAACCTGGCCCGGTCTCCAAAACCACTCTGTCTCTAAATAAGATCTATGCATCTGTTCACTCCAGTCCCCAACCATTCTTTCCCTAACTCTGAACATTGTCTTGGTCTTCATTCCTGAGAAATGAGTCTGGCACTCTCACATCACCCCCCTTGGAGGATAATCCTCCCTTGGGACCATTGCCCGAGAACCTATCTGGCTCACAGGACTGCAATCCCCTCTAGCTTTGTGGAACACCACCAACAAACCTCCTGGGATGTCCGATTCTGTGTTCCTTGCCTTGGGCTTCGTATCCGTGTACTTTCCTATACCTTGGACCTGTACACCATCATATGGGACTGAATCAGTTTTTAGCTTTGCTGAGCCTGATGCTATGATACCAATGTAACATGCGGAAGCTCTGGGGGTCTTCTTTCAGCCCTACACACCACTAGAAATAAACAAATGCAAAACGCAGACATGAGAGAGTAGAGAGAGAGATATGCTGGAAGTTCAGTATATTCCTATGGTACAAAAAGGTACCTAATTCAATATGTTCCTATAGTACAAAAAGATACCTGATTCTGCAGCCCTAGGTTGCATTCATACAAAAGGTTAACATCACCAAAATCTAGTCCCTACTTGGATCCTAAAAACCCATCCCCATAAAGGAATGAATGAATCCAATGAACAGCACATGTGGCCTTTTATAGCCCTCTTGGAACATTGGAGTGCTGGCCGACTGGTCACAAATCCTTATAAACTTCCGACTGGTCACAAATCCTTATAAACTTTAACGCCTGCAGCCGCCTTACTCTCCAGTTCAGTCGACCACTCCTGTAAAGCAGCCGACAGCTTCTTGCTTGATTTTGGTACAACCGACGGGCCTTCCTCTTCATGCCCTCCAGCCTTGCTCCAAGTCCACACTAACCTGCACCTTGTGCTCCAAATCCTAGCTCTAATCTGTTTTTCTTAGCTGCCCCTTTTGGATTAGCTCTGGAAATGTTCATGGCAATGCTTGCACATGACATCCCCCTCTGCTAAACTTGATGACGGGATTCCAACCTGCTCTTGGATGACTGTCATCATCCCATTCTTTTCCCGAAGTCCCTCTGTCATCCATCCATCCCTGGCAACCCTTTTCTCTAAAAACCTGGCCCAGTCTCCAAAACCACTCTATCTCTGAATAAGATCTATGCATCTGTTCCCTCCAATCCCCAATCCATTCTTGCCCTGACTCTGAACACTGTCTTGGTCTTCATTCCTGAGAAATGAGTCTGGCACCCTCACATCACCCCTTGGAGGATAATCCTTCCTTGGGACCGTTGCCCGAGAACCTATCTGGCTCACAGGACTGCCATCCCCTCTGGCTTTGTGGAACACCACCAACAAACCTCCTGGGAGCTCTTCCCGATTCTGTGTTCCTTGCCTTGGGCTTCGTATCCGTGTACTTTCCTGTACCTTGGACCTGTACACCATCATATGGGACTGAATCAGTGTTTAGCTTTGCTGAGCCTGATGCTCTAATACCAATGTAACACGCGGAAGCTCTGGGGGTCTTCTTTCAGCCCTAAACACCACTAGAAACAAACTGATGCGAAACGCAGACATGAAGAGAGAGAAGAGAGAGAGAGAGAGAGATATATGCTGGAAATTCAATATATTCCTATGGTACAAAAAGGTACCTAATTCAATATATTCCTATGGTACAAAAAGGTACCTAATTCTACAGCCCTAGGCTGCCTTCATACAAAAGGTGAACATCACCAAAATCTAGTTGCTACTTGGACCCTAAGGACCCATCCCCATAAAGGAATGAATGAATCCAATGAACAGCACATGTGGCCTTTTATAGCCCTCTTGGAACATTGGAGTGATGGCCGACCAGCAGTCGGCCAGCCGACTGGTCACAAATCCTTATAAACTTTAACGCCTGCAGCTGCCTTACTCTCCAGTACAGTCGACCACTCCTGTAAGAAGCCGACACCTTCTTGCTTGATTCTGGTACAGCCGACAGGCCTTCCTCTTCATGACCTCCAGCCTTGCTCCAAGTCCACACTGGCCTGCACCTTGTGCTCCAAATCCTAGCTCTAATCTGTTTTTCTTGGCTGCCCCTTCTGGATTAGCTCTGGAAATGTTCACGGCAATGCTTGCACATGACAAAACAAGCTCGCCAAAAGAGTGCTCATGGGACTCAGAATCCACGAGTGCCTCACACACATGGAACCATCAATGAAGTAGGGGTGTTACCTTAGAAAAGAGAAGGTCCCCCCTCCTCTCAGATACAGAACATCCGCCCATCAGGTTCTGGTCTCATAGGGTCTCATAGACCCATTAGGTCTTTGGTACGTTATCTATATACGTATATACGTGTGTGCGCACATGTGCATCTAGAGATAGACCAAGAGGTTGATCTCACAAAGAAGTAGAGAACTTGGGTATTAATGATATTTTGGACGGAGACAAAGGAACATGCTATATTTCATTGTTTACCGCTAAGCATACTAAGATTCCATAGCGCCACCATTGTTTCTTCAAAGAAGGCTTCGATCCCTCTACACAAGTATGAGAACCAAGGCATGTGGTTCTCTACTTGGATGAAAATTGTAGGCATAGAAAGAGTGTAGACTCTTCTGTGGCACACCTACAATCAGACAACTCCACCAAAGCACTCCTTGATTCTTCCTTTCCGCAGACTCTGAATGATAAATGACACAAGCACACCAAACGACCTAGTCAGAGGATTGAGACCCAGCAATGTTACAACAATTTGATTTGAGTTCCTTTATTGCAAAAAGAGTAAGCATACATGGCCTCCCCCTATAACAGATTCTATACACATGGTACATTTTCAGTCTCATAGGCCATTTCTGCCTTCCATTGACGGTAGGAAACGTGGGATGGCTCAAGAAATGGAAGCACGGAAAGTAGAGCAATGGGCAGTCTGCAGAGCTGGCAGTGTCATCATTACTGAACAACGCCCCACATAGAGATGTGGGGTCTATGGGACCACAAATGCTTGCATATGGTTACAAGGAACTGCAACCGGACACTGATCAGATCCTGGTGGGTTTGCAGAGACATTTACAGGACGAGATGTGATAATCTACAGATGGATGCACCAAAGCCGTAGGATAAGACTACGTAGGTGTCAAAGTACTTGAGGGAGACGGCCTATAAAGGTCATACTCGTCCTGTGGTGGCTACAAGGTTCAAGAGTGGCTATATTTTTCATGCTTCACCTGCGTAAGGTGCTCACAGTGGTTTAGACCGGATGAGGAGGAGTAGTTCATGGGATATGCATAGCTCTACCACGAGCTAAGACATTATACATTGCAGTATTCTACTTCCCACCTGAGACGTAGGTCTTTGTATGGGATTTGTTAGAGGGTGGCGAGTCATCATATGACCCTACTTTTGTAGACATTGTGGATGTTTCCCAACAAGACCTCCAGATGGTCACGACTGATCCTCAATCTAGACGGCACAAGAGGGGACACAGATCATGGGAGACGGCAGTTTTCACTGGTAGTACAACCTGAGCCTCAAGCATGCGGGCCCCCCACGTTCATGTGGAGTCCTCATCCTCACAGAGAAAGAACAGTCCCTCCAAAAAGCCAAATGTCTTTGTGTCTAGAGATCCAGGCCCTCCTCCCATTAGCTTTAGGTCCGGGACATCCTTCACATGGACTACATGTACAACCTTGTACCTTTAGACCCACGAGATAGCCCTGACCTGGATACCCCTACTCGACGGACCAGGCAGCGTACAGTGACAGCACATGTGCAACAGATGCCACCCCGCCTCCCTAGACAGAGTGATTCAGGTGTAGCGAGCTATGTGCAACAGATGCCACCCCGCCTCCCTAGACAGAGTGATTCAGGTGTAGCGAGCGAGACGGCCGGAGGAGATCTCCACCCCACAGCTTCAGATCTCACAGATTCAGGAGTGCCCCCCCACAGGCAGTGGATGTTGAGAGCCTCTATATGTCGAGGACCCACTTGGATCCGCTCACATTATATCATTGTAGCATTGTACCAGTGGCACTTACAGGGCTGTTGTTTCTTCTCTTAGCTCTAGTTGGGGTTTGTTTATCATGTTTTGATTTTGTCACTTCGTGGACACATTGTAACACCTTCAATCTCATGTAGAATTTAAGAACTCTCTCTCTCTCGCCAGGTTTGTATACACGCCCGCACCAGGCTGTAGTAGTCTGTGTTACAACACATGCACAGTGTTGGCAAATGTTACGTGGCAATTTCTTCTTGCTAATCTCTTGTGGCTGCATCTCAGGCATTGAAGAGGATAACCTGCCAACGCAAATTGCACCCAGCCACTACAGTATGCCCAAGAAGACTAATTTGGATCAAAATGGCACAAAGAAGTCAACAATCCCACAAGCAGGCCTCATTGTTTTACCGACAAAATAATGGGTCCTTAAAAACTTGTCATCCTCCAGGTGCATTTTGCAGAAAAGAATCTGCTTTCCCTTTCCTTAAAAGGACTCATTTGCCCTTGCTTCCCCAAACACGCATACACAAGCACAAGTTGACACCAATTGGAACAAGACAATGAGGCAAAGGACCAGAGCGGAATGGCCAAGGTTTCAAGTCAGCCTATGTTACCATAGAAAAGAGACCTTCATCTCTTCTTGCTAATCTCTTGTGGCTGCATCTCAGGCATTGAAGAGGATAACCTGCCAAGGCAACGGCCACTACAGTATGCTCACGAAGACTAATTTGGATCACAATGGCACCAAGAAGTCGGAAATCCCACACACTAACAGAAGCCCTGCTGAATCTTACGGTATAAGGAGGCCCTCATTGTTTTACCGACAAAAGAATGGGTACTTAAAAACTTGTCATCCTCCAGGTGCATTTTGCAGAAAAGAATCTGCTTTCCCTTCCTTAAAAAACTCCTTTGCCCTTGCTTCCCCAAACACGCTTACACAAGCACAAGCTGGCACCAATTGGTACAAGACAATCAGGCAAAGGACCAGAGCGGAATGGCCAAGGTCTCAAGTCAGCCTATGTTACCATAGAAAGGAGACCTTCAATACAACACTACCTTGGGCAGTAAACGATTGACAGAGGACTCCACTGCATGCACCAAATCAACTGCAGAGATCATCGCTTCTTTCACTGCTTGGGTATCTGCCTGCACAAAGAAAAACGAACCTGATATAAGGCATAGAGAATCAGACTTCAAAGCCATGCACGCTACAAAAGTTAACGATCCAATCCATGTGAACATTGGCAAGCAGAAAAATGCCACATCATACCTTGACACCCTCGTTGACAGGAACTCTCAAAACAGCAGCCTCCAAAGCTTCAACAACTCCTGACAAAGCATTGCTATGATCCTGCTGAAAACTGGACCAATCTTCTAGCTTTGATCCCTAAACATTCACAGTAAATGCAAATGTATATGTTTTGTCCTTGCTTTGAAATTACACATGGTTTACATACTCGTGTTTCATTGGTGAATCAAGATGGCAAGACAAACTCAAGTCCACTGTTATCAAGTCCACTGTTAGCCTGCAAATCTAGAACTCAACTCTCAGCCAGAGGCTAGAAACTTTTTGCCAAGTAGCCCCGAAAGCAGCTTGCAAGATAATCTCTCATCAAAGATAGCAGAACTGGTTTTTAGGGTTTCCTTGTCAGCCAACAGCTGGCTCCAGGTTGTTTTTATATGTATGTCCTGGTACAACCATTTCTTCGGTACTTCCACTTGTAATCCAAGTGATGCCACAGGACCTGCGCACTTTGAGATCGCTGGCAGTTAGTGCTACGCTACCTCTAAGGATCAATGCCCTTGGACTAGTTCCGTCGTTCTTAAGGTCTTCTGTTGGCTGCTCCAAAAGAATAGCCTACTTCCATTAAATCGCTTTAGTTGTATTATTCCCACTCTGACTCACGTTAATTTTAGCACCTCTAAGCACGTTGCCTCGCTGGGCTCGTTTCTCTGCTAGCCCTAATGGCAGAAGCGGAATATAGAGGTATGTAATGCTTCCAAAATTAACCGAGATTGCTGCGTGGAAAGCCATATAGCCAGGTGGTGGAGCTATTTGAAGCTGGTACAAGACGTTCTGATGTGTGGAATGCGGCTTTAGATCAAGGATCGAACTCGGTTGCAGTCATGATCCTTCAAAAGAATCATCCAATAGAGGATCTGCTATTGGGAGCTAGGAAACAAAAGGAGAAGGAGGAGGAGACGGAAAAAAAGGGGCTAGAAAATGGGTGTGCTCTTCGAGGGCCAAGATATACGCCTTCTACTCTTCCAATTTGGTGCTCTATTCTGCGATTGCTCGCATCATCTGCTGGAACATATCATGCACACTCATGTCTTCTGCCCTCGAAGGACTACATGGTGCTCTTTGTTCCGTAGTTCGTCGTTCTCTCTCTTCGTCGAAGCTCGCCATAGCGGAAAAATGCACTTCCTTTTTGGAGCACAATTCGACCATCCACGATGCATGTGGGAGACTTCCGGAGGCTAAAAACCAACCGTCCTTCTAGGGAACGGAGTCACACCGAAAGAGATGGTCCATTGGAGTCTAGAAACCAACCACACAAGTGAGAAAAAAAAAATCTTCCTTTTTTCTGGTTTTTTGGCTGAATCTTCACACTTGAAGAAGACTTTTATACCATTGTTGTTGAAATTATATGCTCATGATAGAGATAAGGTGTGTGTATAGCAAGACATCTCAGGAGATAAGGCTTGCGTGTAGCAAACCCTAGCCTAGAAGCTATAAAGGGGTCAACTCTCTCTCGAGAGGAGAAAGGCATTTTATAAGTCTTTATTTTAGCTAAAGCATGTGATAAGCTTTATGCTACATGGCTCTCTCTCTCTCTCCACGTAATCCTTCTCTTTTTTCTTCCGTTGCGCTCATCTATATTTTGTCACATGGTATCAGAGCACTTCTATAGAAGTCGTGCCAATCGTGCTGCACCCGTCCTCAACAAGCAGCGGCTTATTTCAAGCTGTGCACAAGCGCTTCTGCAGGAGTCCTCACCAACAAGCAGCAGGCTATTAGGGAGCAAGTTCGGTCTTGATCTTGTCCCTGGCACTTCCAGGGTAGAAGTCGGGAGGTGGCTTGAGCTGCAGACAACTGTCAACTCCCAAACGAAGTTGCTAGTTGGTGTCCAACCAAGCAGACACACACTCCACACACACACACACACACACATAAGAGCATATATTCACACAAAGCCCTTCGTACTGAGTTTTTGTCAAACCTCCGAAGATGCAAGGCAAACTCAGCCATAATGAAGCCTAGCACTAAGGGAAGTAGCAAATAGAAAGAATTAGTACAGCAAATAAGTAGTTGATAGAACAAATGCACCACTAAAAATAGAAAGAATCAGCACAATATTAACTGGCCGCAACTCGGACGAAAACTTCACAATGTGAAATCTGCATGTCCGCCAATACGGCTAAATTATATACTTAGATGAATCCAAGAACATACCCAAATTCACCTTTTAGGAACGTGCAAATGACTAAAGCCTTTTTCACATGTCCATGCCTTGATTGGATTCAAGGCTTTAATCATATGCAATTCTTTATTGTGTTTCGCCATAAGCAATTGTTTTTGCAATCATTAAGCTAGCTTTTCCTCTCTCATGTTGGAACAACCGGTTTGTAAAGGAGCGAGACACTCCTCTTGCCATTCTATAAGGCAAGTAATAAGACCTCTTCTTCCTCCCCATCATCATCATGTCGAAGAATACACATGCCATTGACAAGTTCGATGGAGAAGGATTTCGGACTTGGTAAGTCTAAGTTCAATATGCTCTCATGAGCAAGGGTTCATGGCCTTTAGTGAAAGGCACAAAGGTGGTGGATTTTGTTGATTCTGAAGTGTGGAAGATGATGAACAAGTTCAGTTCATTATAGCTCTAAAAGCTCATCCATCATGTACCCCACATGAAGACCGCGAAGGAATGTGGGATGAGATGGCAAAGTTGTATGGAGAAAAGGACAAGCGCTCCCGTGTTTCTCTCAAGGTGAAATTTTTTGGTCTTAAAATGAAGTGAAGAGTCCCCTGGAGGCTTCATAAGCAACATGAAGAGCATAATGGAACAACTTGCAAGCATTAATGCAAGAATCGAAGAGAAGGACTCCGTAACGGTTCTTCTCAAGGCGATGTCCGATGAGTTTTCCAACCTCATCACCTCCCTAAAGCACCTTCCTAACCCTACCTTCGAAGACATCGAGGTGGCTCTCCTTGAAGAAGATCAACGACTACGTGTGAAAAATGGAGGATCTACATCGACTTCTCCTTCTACATCAAATGAGCTTCTTGTCATGAAACACAACCTTAAATGCTCTTACTGTAACAAAAAAGGGCATACGGCTTATTAATGTTTCAAAAGATATTCCCATAAGCTCAAATGTAGTTAGTAAGTGTGGAGAGCAAGGGCACACTACTTCAAGGTATCCACAACATGCTTCAAAACAAGAGACGAGAAACTTTGTATCCAATACATAGTCACAGGGGACGGTGGGGACGGCGCCTAGGAACGCGGGGACGCCGACACGGGACGGCGCAGGGACGGGGACGGACGGGGACGGACGGACGTCCCCTGACTGGCGTTTCAAACCGGGGACGGCGCAGGGACGGGGGACGGCTTGTGCGGGGACGGCAGATAGCCGTTGCGCCTGCTCGTTTCTGGCCGTTGCCCCGTTTCTGGCCGTTGCGCCAGCGTGCCGCGTGCCTGCCCCACTGTAGCCGTTTATGGCTGTTGGGCTTGGGCTCTACTAGCCGTTTATGGCTGTTGGGCCTTGGCCCTCTCTCTCTCTCTTGCCTATCTATATAAGAGCCCACCTCTACAAGGCTACAAGCTGCCACACACAAGTTCATTGCTCATTGCTCAAGCTTCTTGAATCTTCTCAAGTTCTCTCGAGTCTCTTCCAACTTCCAAGTTCCAAGCTCTAGGGCCTAGGCTCTCACCTCTCCCTCAAGCCTCTTGAGTCTTGACTCTTCCAACTTCCAAGCCTCTAGGCTCTCTCTCTCTCTCTCTCTCTCTCTCTCACTCCTCAAGGCAGTCAAGCGGCAAGCCATCTTCAACCATGGCATCCTCCTCACATGCCGGGGCTTCTCGTAGAAGGACAACGGGATGGACATGGTGGGAGGAGGTAAACTACACCACATCCGTTCATGGAGGCGGTTCTCGGCCATGGGTATGTACTATGCAAGCTTTGCCCGTACCGGCGAACGGGTGGCGCCGACAAAGTGCGAGCCCACCTCTTGCATGAGAGTGGGCATGAGGTGAGGTTTTGCACGAATGTCACGCCCGAGAAGAGACGGGAACTTCTTGACAAGCTTAGCGTCTACGAAGCGGTCGAAGCGACAAGAAGGACACCACGAGTGGCCGTGGATCCCGCGACGATGGGGAGAGGAACTCAAGCCTCTACCATGGAGTCATGTGGTGGATCGGGATCATGCACACCATCACCTTCGCCATCAAGTCGGAATGTTACTCCATCCACGACACCGGCACCCTCCATCTCCACGGCCTCTCAATCATTACGTGGCCCACGGCGACAATCTACACTTGGGGAGAATTGGAACCCCAAGTTGGAGGAGGAGGTGGATATGGCGGTGGCCCGCTTCTTCTTCCACGACCACATTGCCTTTCAAGCGGCTAGGTAAGTGCAATCGATCATTGCCAATTCATCATTCATGTTTTCATCATCCTAGTCTCCTTCTCATTAGTAAATTACTTTCTTGAATAGGTCGGAATACTTCAAGGTAATGGTTAAGAAGATTGGGGAGTATGGCTCAACCTATACGCCCCCCTCATCCGAGAGCTTGCGCACTACATTGCTCGACAAGGAGAAGCGCATTGTAGAGCAAGCGGCCGACAACACAAAGCGGCAATGGGAGAGGAACGGAGTCTCCCTCATTGTGGATGGATGGAGTGACACCCGCAAGAGGAGTATTCACGGCATGGTTGCATATTCCCGTGGAGAGATGTACTTCATCTCATCTCATGATGCATCCGGCACTGGGAAGAGCGCGGATGTGCTTGCGGCGGAGTGGGCTACCACCATGGAGATCGTTGGCCCCGAGCATGTAGTGGGCTTTGTTGCGGATGGGGAGCCTTCCAATAGGGCGGCGGGAGCTATTCTCCAAGGTATGTATGGACATGTCACGGTGTCCTTTTGTATGGCTCATTGCCTAAACAACCTCCTCAAGGACATCGGGGCATTACCATGGATCAGCCCGCTCATTGAGGAGGCCAACACCATGGTCTCCTTTGTCCTCAACCACCAAAGACTTCGGCATGAGTTCAACAAGAGGTCCTGTCTCTCTCTTCTCAAATATTCCGACACCCGGTTCGCCTACAACTTTCTCATGTTGGGCCGGTTGAAGGATTGTAGTGGTGCTTTGAGGGGGCTTTTCCTTAGGACGAGTTTGTCGCCATGCAAGAGTCCCATACAAACACTGGCCAAGAGTGTAGGCTACGGGCGGATGACGCCTCTTGGTGGGAGCGTGTGAAGACCACAGATGCTATGGTGAGGCCCGATCAGGGACCAGCTTTCGATGTACAGGTCGTTTCATGGCTCCTATGGCTGTCATGATGCACAGGTTGACCGCTCCAAAGTTGGTGCTGCTCTATGGTGGGAGGACTTTGGTTCAGATGGACCGGAGCTGCAGCAGCTTGCCATCCGCATACTTAGCCAGGCCGTCAGCTCCTCTTGCTTGGAGCAACTTTGGAGTACCTACAGCCACATTGCCTCTAGGAAGAGGAACCGACTCGGGGTAGAGCGTGCCAATGACCTTGTCTTCGTCAGCGCGAACTTGCGAATGCTTTGCAAGAGCATGACCAAGAAGGCAGATTCCTTCACCGAGTGGGAGATGAGTCAACAAGAAGAGCAACGGGAGGATGAGGTGCAGGAGCAGCATGCCAGTGAGCCTGAGGATGAGACTGAGGATGAGCTTGATGCTTCTTTGGCAGCCGCACAAGCTACCCATGACCATGAGGCGAGCACTTCACGTGGATGATCATTCATGGATCATGATTCATGGGCCTTACTACTTAGCTCTAGCCTCTAGCCTCTCGTCTTCAGCACTTTTTTGTCATTGACTCATTTGAGTCCGTCCTTGTATTTTGCCTCCTTAAGGCTCCTGAGTCCTGACTCTTGAGTCATGACTCATTTTGTATCTACTTAATTATTATCTTTGACTCAAAATCTTAGCATTTTAGTGTAAATTTGTGCTCATTTTGATGTGCTTCCAAAGTAGAATAAGTGCAGAGTAGAAAATTTAAAAAAAAAAGTATTTTTTGAGTGCCGTTCCCTCCCCCGTCCCCGTTCCCTACTTATGGCCGTCCCCCGTCCCGTCCCCGTCACCGTCCCCCGTCCCTTGTGACTATGATCCAATACCTCTACTCCTAATGATGGACTCCTATGCTCATGAGTCATGATAGAGATAAGGTGTGTGTAGCAAAGCATCTCATGTTAGAGATAAGGTTTGTGTACAGCAAACCCTAGACTAGAAGCTATTAAGGGATCAACTCTCTCTCAATGTTGTGTGAAAGGAGAAAGGCATTTTATAAGTCTTTATTTTAGCTAAAGCATGTGATAAGCTTTTTGTTACATGGCTCTCTCTCTCTCCATGTAATCCTTCTCTCTTTTTTTTTCTTCCATTGTACCCATCTACTATTCGTCACATAGTGGATGAGCACAACGGAAGAAAAAAAAGAGTATTACGTGGAGAGAGAGAGAGAGAGAGAGAGAAACATATAGTAAAAAGCTTATCACATGCTTTAGCTAAAATAAAGACTTACAAAATGCCTTTCTCCTCTCACACAACATTAAGAAAGAGTTGACCCCTTTATAGCAAACCATCTCCAACATGAGATGGTTTGCTACACACACACACATTATCTCTATCATGAGCATATAATTTTAACACCCTACTCAATGCTAACCATGGGACATGGGACATGAAGAGGCATTGGACATACTCATACACCAAAAACAAGGAGAAACCCTTTATAACATAGGCTTGTACAAGAATTGGCTTGTAAGTTACAATGTGTGCTTATTACAACACTCCTTTATCGTAGGAGTCCATCATTAGGAGTAGAGATGTTGGATACAAAGTTCCTCGCCTCTTGTTTTGAAGCATGTTGTGGACACCTTGAAGTAGTGTGTCCTGGCTCTCCACACTTACTACATTTGAGCTTATGGGAATACCTTTTGAAACATTGATCAGTCGTATGCCACATGGGACATGGGACATGAAGAGACATTGGACATACTCATACACCAAAAACAAGGAGAAACCCTTTATAACATAGGCTTCTACAAGAATTGGCTTGTGAGTTACAATGTGTGCTTATTACAACACTCCTTTATCGTAGGAGTCCATCATTAGGAGTAGAGATATTGGATACAAAGTTCTCCGCCTCTTGTTTTGAAGTATGTTGTGGACACCTTGAAGTAGTGTGTCCTTGCTCTCCACACTTACTACATTTGAGCTTATGGGAATACCTTTTGAAACATTGATGAGTCGTATGCTCCTTTTTGTTACAATAAGAGCATTTAAGGTTATGCTTCATGACAAGAGCCTCATTTAATGTAGAAGGAGAAGTCGATATAGATCCTCCATTCTTTACACGTAGTCGTTGATCATCTTCAAGGATAGCCGCCTCGATGCCTTCGAAGATAGGGTTGGGAAGGTGCTTTAGGGTGGTGACGAGGTTGGAGAACTCATCGGGTATTACCTTAACAAGAACTACCACGGTGTCCTGCTCTTCAATTCTTGCATCGATGCTTGCAAGTTGTCCCATTATGCTCTTCATGTTGCTTATAAAGCCTCCAAGGAACCCTCCACTCTACATTTCAAGGCTAAAAAAACTCACTTGAGAGAAATACGGGAGTGCTTGTCCTTTGCTCCATACAACTTTGCCATCTCATCCCACATTGCCTTCGCGGTCTTCGGCCACATGATGAATGAGCTTTTTGTCCATATTTAGAGCTATAATGGATTGAGCTCGTTCATCATCTTCCATAACTTCGGAATCATCAAAATCCACCACCTTCGTGTCTTTCACTAAAGGCCACAAACCCTTGCTCATGACAGCATACCGAACTTGGACTTGCTAAGTGTGAAACCCTTCTCCATCGAACTTGTCGATGGCATGTGTATCCTTCGACATGATGATGATAGTGAGGAAGGAGAGGTCTTACTGCTTGCCTTATAGAATGGCAAGAGTAGTGTCTAACTCCTTTACAAACCAAGTATTCCAACACGAGAGAGGAAAAAAAAAAGCAAGCTTAATAATTGCAAACAATTACTTCTCCCCAAGTTAATTCACTACCTTATGGCTACAAAATAGTCAACACTATAGTGCGGCTGGCTGGGGTACTGCCACTTGTGGAACTAGCAGAACTAAAGAGTTGTAGCATGATTGGTTTTCAATGCGAGAGGAGGTTGACACGCTGCAAACAAAGAAGGTCGACACACTGTCATCTCAGCTCTGTCTCGGTGAGCACCAACGAGCAAAGTCGCCTCGGCTCTACCGGACAACGACTTCTTCTGCAACGAACATGAGCAAGACAGACTTGGAGGAGACACGATGCAATCTGGCAGTGATACCATGTAACAAATAGTGGATAAGCACAACAGAATTTTAAAAAAAAAAGATAAGGATTGTGTGGAGAGAGAGAGAGAGAATCATGTAGCAAAAAGCTTATCACATGTTCTAGCTAAAATAAAGACTTACAAAATGCCTTTCTTCTCTCACACAACATTGAGAGAGAGTTGACCCCTTTATAGCTTCTAGGCTAGGGTTTGCTAAACACAAACCTTATCTCCAACATGAGATGGTTTGCTACACACACACACCTTCTCTATCATGGGTATACAATTTCAACAATTGTAACATGCAGACGTTCAGTGGAAGAATCGATAACTTCAATGCTCATAATTTAGTAATCATTTGCACAATATAGAAAGAGAGGTGCAGAAATAGAGAGAGAGAGAGAGAGAGAGAGAGAGAGAGAAGAGGACACAGTATTCGGACCCGAATACTATCTATAGGACCTCCACCATGCATGGTGTATTTGCTTTATTAGAATGATGTAAATCTGAAATAAAGACTGGTTCTTGACCTCCACCACGAATGATGTAAAAATGAGCAAAAGAAGATCTTGAGGTGACACGAGAGCACACGTGCACATAGTAGGCCTAGTCGATGTTATCAGCACCTAAACCTAGGGTATCCTGGCAGCACTAGGCCATGTTTGTGGCTCTGCAATGCCAAATCACTGCGTTACAAGTCTGTCTTGTTATTATTTTCTTTGTTTGTTCATTTATTGTATCGATCAACAAGTCTAAATTGTCCTTTTCTGTCAGATTCTTTACTGCATCAAACTAGTCAAGCTACTGGTCTGTCTTATTTTTAATCAACAAATTGAAAAGGGTCCTTTTCTGTCTGATTCTACTGCATCAAACAATGAGTAGTATCCTTTTCAGATTAAGCACTACGCCCACTTACATAGTTTGCATGAAATCCATGGCAGGCGGCGTTCTTGTTTTATGAAAGTCACTCTTCTTATTATGCATACCTTTACTAGTGCTTGGAAGCCCTTCCATAGTGCAAACGTTAGCTAGGTAAGTGATTACCAGATGTATCGAATCACTATTGACGGTAGCTAGACCAAACATAATGCGATGAAACATTTCAGCTTGCTTTCATTAGGCAGATTAGCCCACCTACAACGCCCTAATTAAGAATGCTCGAATACTTTTTAACTCCCATCGTAGTACATACACATGTACACGCGCAGACACCAATGGGGGTTGAGTTTGTCGAAACAATGCAAGCAGACTAAAGCATGTAGGTAAACCCACATTTACATAAGTGAGATTCTATTTTCTGATTCAGGAAAACTTTGAATGGATCGTTTGACAAGAGTACAGCAAAAGAATTATAGAAATTTCAGCTGATCATGATTGAATGAAGATCAGGAGTAGTATTGCATCACTGACAAGGCTCAGCAATGCGTTAGAAGTACGGATTCCCTGAAATACTGCATGCTAATATTATTTCACAAGAGAATAGCTAGCAGTTTACAGAAATTTTTAGCTGATCATGACCGGATAAAAAGCATACCCCCAACCCACTTTTGTTGTTAACATCATATGCTGGTCTCACTAAATGCCAGAAGTGACATATCCACAAGTTAAAAACGTGCCTTTGCAGGCCAATGAGGTGATATCCCAAGTGGCGAAGGTGTAGCACCAGGAGGTACTGGGTTCAAAACCCCACAAGGTGCTTGCGGCAGTATCACCTACAGGTGGCTGCCTACAGCCGTGAAAAACGGTAACTAGAGGAGGATCTTGGGCCTAAGGGTAGTAGAAAAAAAAAGTGCCTTTACAGAATCTTCCTACAGGAATAGACACCATGGCTGCTTTCCACATAGTTGGCCTCTCGTCTGCAGGTGAGTGTTGTTGACAAGTAAAATGCATGCCAACTGTTAATGTATTCTATGTTGGTGACTCTGAAACCCCAGAAAATTGCCATATGGGCAGCTAAAAGAAGTGCTTTGCTAGAATCAGAACTACTGCAAGGCATTGCCTACTTTTACTACAGCTGTAGCCTAGAGTAAATAATCAATCATCACTCCAAAAATATGAAAGCCGTGAATTCTTTATGAAAGTTCTTGTTTGTGTGTAGGAAGACTGCCGATGGCTAAAACTCTTACCTGGACTCTCAGAATTGAGTTGAGCTTATAAGCTTGGCGAGCTTGCTGCAGCTTTATCCTCTTGGTTGTGACAGATTTTCGAATCTCAGCTGTTTTTGCCCACACACTGAATAACAGTTTCTGGATAAACAAGGAACAATAGGTCATAAGCACCATGATCCTTCGTAATGGGAAAATACAAGACCATGACATTGTCCACTTTGCCTTGAACAGACAATTCTAACAGCTAAGCCACATGCATGCCAAACCCCAGCTATTGCTGATGCCAACTTGTGTATTAGGGAAGGCTAGAAAAGAAAATTCATCATTTTAACCTTCAATACCTTGTTTTTTTGGGGAAACACTGGCTTTTACAACAGGCATGATCTCTGCCATGGGTATAACTTTGCCTTGAATCACTGTGTAGTCTATTCTTGAATGGACAGACAACGTAGCCAACTTATATGCATTCCAGCCATTGCTGGTGCCAATGTATGCATTAGTCAAAATTGTGGGGATAATATCTTCTTTCCATAGAACGTTCTAGTATTATTTTAGATGCTCAAAACTGGGAGTCTTAAGTGGCCATATGATCTCGGCTCTAAAACAGATAGCTTGAGTGAGTTCTGTGGATAGATCATCAAATCTACAATTCACTTTGTTTTTAAGTTGGACAAAGAAGCTAGTGTTATTATGTTACCTCTCCCGCTTGTCTTTGAGTAGTATTTGCAAAATCAGCTCGAGCATTAGCAAATCGCCACTGCAACAACCTATTGTGGAGTATCCGGTGCAAGTAAGTTGCTTCGACTTGAGAAAGCCCTTTCCTACTCTTTCGGGAGTCAGCACCAAAATGCAACATAGCTGGAGCTCCGCTGGAGCGATTTGCTGCAGAAATGCTTGTCGAGGAAGATAATGCTGACACCCTAGATCCCGTGGGACTAGGCCAGCTCCTTACAGACAAGGAACCCGGGGGCAGCTTGACAGGCGAGAGGGATTGCTGGTGGGAAGGCTTGCAAGCTGAGGCCAGATGGTGGGGTAATCCCGGCCATGGAGAAGCAATGGTGTGACCTGCTCTTGTTTCCGATGATGGAGTTAGTCTCTGGCGAGTGGCTAGTTGCCTTCCACCAGCTGCCGTGGTATATCCAGACTCGGGAGTTGATGAACGCAGTCTGCAGAAATCTGAGGGCGTCCTTGACCTACTAGTAGAAGCATCTTGCAAGAACCTGGCTGGCACTGATGCTCCTCTTGTAATCTTCGCAGATGTAGCAGTAGTTAATGTACCCCTGGCCCCGACTGTTGCCTCATCTGCAAGAGAATCTTCAGATGCAAGCTCAGCTTCTTCGTCAGATTGCCGTACGAGATCTACTGACCTCTCAGACTCAGACGAAGCAGCGCTAATTCGAGAACTGCCATCCCTAACCGGAGTCCCTCTTCTACTTCTTACAGGCGATTCCCTGCCGCTTACCCTCGGCTTGCTTTCCAGGTTCAGCTTGCGTGCGGCAGTTCGAAAAACCGAAGAGGCAGGCCCATCGTTGATCGTTTGAGAGAAAACCCCCGCGGAATTCGCCATGACCCGTGGTATCACCTTACTGCTGAAGGAAGTAGGCCTGGCCTGCATCATATTCATGGACCTAGCTCGGCTAGAAAATCTTTCTCGGTCATTTGTGAGATCTACGGACCTGCTCATCACTGTGCCATACAGTTTTAAGGTGCTCAAAGAACTCGGCCAGCGGTGCTGCACTATTGGCTCGGGCTTCGCATGAAAGCTTTCAGTCGAAGGTCTGGCATTCTCAGCTTGGTCCAGGCTATGGCGTCGCAAAAGCGTACCTTTACGTTCCGGCGTCTTCTTTCGTTGATCTGCGAATCTTTGAGCTGCATTTGGAGAGGGCCTTAAGGTGTGATCTGAGGCCAAGTTGCTTTGAGCTCTCCCTCTGCTGTCAGGGCGAGTTTTTGCGGGGCTTCTGGGAGGGGGGGAGTAAGGTTCTGCCAGCATTGAGGAGTAAAGATTTCTGGTGGACGGCCAGAGAAGCTCTGATCGACCAGCGGCCGTGGTGGTGGTGCGCCTGGGGGGCAATGTGCTGCCATCACAGCTTCCTGCAGAAGAAATCTTGGCGTCGACACCTGTTCTGGTAGGGGACGGGCGGCGGTGTTCTGCAGAGACAGCACGCTTGGAAGACGGAGTGGCGTCGAGAAAGCTGCGATCGACACTGGGGGAAGCGAAACGGCGACTCGAAGAAGCAGAAACAGCGGCAGAAGGAGGGGGAGACCTGTACCTGGATGCAATCTCTGCGGGCGATGGAGTCGGGGACTTGTATCTTGAGGTGATTTCTCTGCTGCGAGGCTTGTTGCGGGCGGCAGCAGCAGAAACAGAAGAAGCCGAAGACGAAGAAGATGATGAGCTCTTGTCCAGCAAAAGCTGAACGGAAGCTCGACCATGGTGGTGGTGGTGGTGGTTGTCGATGCGGTGATCCAGAAGCGACGATCTTGCGGGGGCAACACAGAAAGGATCTGCAGAGACCATTCCAGACGACACACGATACCTAATCTAGCAGGTGTATGATTCTTTCTTCTGCGGTAGGAGGAGTGGATGGGGGGACTTCTGTCTGTGCGTGTCAGAGAGCGAGGGAGGAGAAAAACATGGGACTGAAGGATGGCGGAGGAAGGAGGTGTCCCTGTCGGAAGGTGTGTAGACTGGGCAGAGGTGGTGGGGCGCAAAGGCGTGGGTTGGGGTTGGTCCGGCAACGGAAACTCACCAATCCGTCAAGTTTCAACGGCTACCTTGGTGAAGCTCACAGGGGCGCGAGCCTGCGTTGCAAATGACATGGCTCCCCCTCATGCTGACCTGTCAGCCGATCAACCCCGGACATACAATGGCCCGGGACTGTAGGTACAACGTGTGTACCCAAGCTAAAGCACGGGCGTGAAGCAAATTAAGCACATCTTGTGTCTCATAAAAAGGCCATTTTGGTGAGTAATGCCAAGCCTTCAATTTTGGGCATGTTCATGCAGGGCAAAGAGTTGTTGCGCCTCGATGCATGCAGTGTAGGTGATTAGGCTCTCGTGGCAAGCCCATCTCCATGCATTGTGTGTTACACCTCCCTTGCATCACTTTCAACCCCCAATCCTATCACCTCCCAACCTCTGCATCCCCTTCATGGTTTTCCATCTTCTCCATCCACATGAACCCCACCAACTCCTCGTGTCCACCCCTCCTCCCATTCTTCCAAGCCCACATTTCCCACCTTTTTCAATGGCTTTTGAAGTCATCGAACTCTTGTTCCTAGCCAATGGCTTATTAAGAGAGAGAAAGAAAGAAAGATATATTAACGTCTCCTAAAGGCCGAAATGGCCCCATGAGACCAAAACAAGGTACAACTGATGATGATGATATCTCATCATAACAAATCTGAAAGAAAGAATGAAAATAGTAACATCCTAAGAGAGCTAAGATCTGAAAGCTGAACCGCTAAATCATCGCGGTAAACTCCTCCGGTGGTGGGCAATGATGGCTTGAATATGTCGATGGTGAGGGAGTCGTGGACGCGATCCTCGTGGTCATGGGCGTCTGGCAATGGCTCTGTCAAAGGTGACTCCTCTAGGGTGGTCTGAGAGGTAGGCCTGTAGATGGGGGAGTAAAGACTAGTGGGGTTACAGTGCTGACTCTAAAAAAATCTGTGAGGGCTCTTTGTCTAGGCGGCTCTGGTCCCACTGCCCTCATGTCCCTTAATAGGTTCTCTCTATGGCGTCTAAGCTCAAGTATGAAGTACCCTAAGCACCTTTGGTCCTCAAAGTCCATGATCCGACGCAAAGGTCCAAAGCCTTCACGGAACAGGCAGTGGTACCTCCCTCGGATCTCTAGTAGACACATTACAA
Source organism: Cibotium barometz (assembly GCF_041138505.1). Lineage (NCBI taxonomy): Eukaryota > Viridiplantae > Streptophyta > Polypodiopsida > Cyatheales > Cibotiaceae > Cibotium > Cibotium barometz. The sequence continues at coordinate 23,156,403 of NC_141099.1, forward strand.
CGACATATATAGTGTTCCTCTAACTCCACCTCTTGATGGCAAAGTTGGCATATGCGGTCCTCTAGTGATATATCCTCATATCGACCTGTCTCTATCCTCAGCCGGTGTGAAGAGGTGCGAATCTGTCCAATAGCACTCCGAATACCATGTGAGAGGTGTGTGTCTATGTAAGAATGGCGTATAATAAACCCGTCCGAAGAGAGGTGTAGAAAATGACTATGGTAGTGTGAGCATTAAATCAATTATACCATAGTTTAGCATGAGAACCTCTAGCACCCTTCATCAAGCTACACCTGAGTACATGATGGGCATGGAGCAATCCTTTAAAAAGAATGTAGGTGCATAAAAACATCAAGTACCTCCCAAGCTAAATGTCTCTCACATCTCATAGAGTGCCATGTGGATTAGGAAGCCTTAGGGCTTGAATTCAATACTTCCATATGGCATGGTGTGCCTTGAAGGCAAAACGGCCACCATGTGGAATGGATGCCCCTTAAGAACCTTCTATTTTGTTAGTGGTTGTTAGTGGATGACCAAGATGGATTGATTAACATATTAAACAAGCAATACACAAATAGATAACAATTACATCAACATACCATAGAGATAATAATCATTGAATATTGTATTCCCTTGTGCACGTGAGAATATGAACCTTCACTGTACTGAAGGCAGGCAACACTAAAACATGTGGGTTCGAGAAACCCATATCCACACGACGTAGGGTCTACACAGATCTAAGGTTGCTTTAACAATTAAGGACCCATCAAGAGCCCATTAAATGTTGTCGCCCATGTGAAGGACCAGAGGCCAAATAAAAAGAACACATTCCTAAGGCTTTCACAAATGACAAACCAACAGTTTATCTCGTGCAAATCACAACAAAAGACAAAAGCAAGCAAGTGGGCAATGGCAGCATTAGCATGCTACATGCATGATGCAAACCACTACAATCTTTGATAAATTTTGATTTAATTTGAAAAAAATTAACCATCAGCCCTTTTTTAAAGAAAAAGCTGACACGGTGTTTCTTAAAAGGCACCTTTTTGAGTCCAAATTTCGCCTAATGTAGAGTTGCATGTGTCATTAGCAAGGTAAGTAACATAATATAGTCGGATGTTAAAACTTCATGATTTGAAAATCCTAATCCTAATCTTGTGAATGTTGAATTTGCACTTCAATGACATGTGCATCTAGATGAGCTTGAGCATACATATCAATTCGGTAAGAGAGATATAATTGATTCTCCTAACATTCCTCTTCTACCGACTCTGCATGTGATCTTATGTTGAAATTCGTCAATAAGCAATGTTGCTTTGGCCATGTAGTCATTTGACTACTCGAGGACTATGATGGCGCAAGAATGTGCTTGAGGCTATGGTAAGAGCTGATTGAGGCCAACGTTAATGTCAGATCTAGTCCCCTCATTAGAGAGATGGTAGCTTGGGTGTGAGATGAACCACCAATGGATTGTCTAGAGTATGAGTGTAATGAATGGCCAATTGGGTGGGCAGGGCAAACTATTAGCCACCAAAATTTATGCACACAATGATGTATAAATTGACAACATTTTTATAGATTTTCTGAACTTATGTTGTCCTTTTTGCCAACAAAGTAGCATGTGCCAGATTGTCATTTATTTGTTTGGATAGGTGCATATGCTCAACATGCTTCCATCCTGGCAATTATAGCTTCATACTCATCAAGGTTTTGTATAAGCTTTTGTTTCGTCGCCATTGGCCCTTCTACTTTGCAAAACAACCAGTGTGTCTTTCAAGGTTTTGTATAAGCTTTTGTTTCGTCACCATTGGCCCTCCTACTTTGCAACAACCAATGCGTCTTTCAACACTTGAATCTTGGCTCTACATCCAACTGCTATTGTGCTTACATTTCTACTAGGTTCTTTTCTAACTCTTGGTTAGCTACTAGCTTCAAAGCAACAACTTCATCTCTAAGATTTTTAACTTGATTCGCATAAACAATTACCTGCTCCTAGAGGATGGCCATGCCAAAGGTGTTGAAAACTTTTGAGCCGAAGCAAGAGGGAACCAGAGGCATTACTATCGAGCGCTTTTTTCCCTTGTCTGTGTAGCAATGGTAGTTGGAGTAGAATGTGAGGTACCGGCATAGGAGTTCTGCGAGTTTCGGTAAGTTGGATCCGAATTGTCAGAGTCTACTATTGTTGCCGTCTCCTCCCAAAGCCTCCTTCTTTGACTTCCCTATTCTTGCTGGATATAGAGGTATAGAGAGAGGCAAGATGCGACCTCTACAAGATCTAAGAGAGACAATGATAAGCATAATTAGCACATGATATTTCGGGGATTAGGAAAGAAGTACAAGAGTCGTTGAAAAGCATTTTTTATTATTAGATTTGATCCTCTTTATAGGGGAGGCAACATTTACAAAGTGCATGCGTATGCCACCACTATACATATGAGGCAACCTTTATAAGGTGCATGCATATGCTACCACCATAGGCCACATGTCACATCAAGATGCCACACTATACATATGAGGCAACCTTTATAAGGTGCATGCATATGCTACCACCACACATGCCACACGTCACATCAAGATGCCAAGTGTCCCTATGAGATGTCATCTACGTACATCATTGATTATGTTACGTAGGCTGTAATGCCTGCGGCGACCGACGGCAGACCGGATGGCCATGTCCGGGGTTCAGTGGGAGAGGACGCCCATGCGGAGTCATGGGTGGCCAGGCTAGTGTGGACGGCAAGCCACACACTATATAGCCTGATACCAGTGTTACATTTCCGTAACGCCGCTACAGGCGTTACCACAAGAGGGGACGGCCTCTGGCTCACCACCCAGTCATAGAGGAAGAACCATGCGGAGTCATGGGCGGCCAGGCTAGTGTGGACGGCAGGCCACACACTATATAGCCTGGGGGATGAGGGGCAATCCTCATTCTTCCTCTATGGCTGGGTGGTGAGCCAGAGGCCGTCCCCTCTTGTGGTAACGCCCGTAGCGGCGTTACGGAAATGTAACAGATTACCTAATCCTTCTAAGGGGTTGTGTTCCCATGTATAAGAGAATTCACACACTAGTGGTTGTTCACACACACTAGAACTGCTTTATTTAAATAGCTTAAATACACACATTACGATGCTAGTTTACACAACCACCTACCACTAGGATATGGACATGGAGCGGGCTCCTCTGAGCGGGCTTTTTTCCTCAAGCCTCTCTTTGTTCTCTCTCTACAATTTCAACCCTCTCCATCCTCCCCTCCCCAACCCTTTGCCTAGCCCCGCCCCATCCACCTCTTTGTTCTCTCTCTACAATTTCAGCCCTCCCCATCCTCCCCATCCACCTCCCCAACCCTCTGCCTAGCCCCGCCCCGCCACTCTCTCTCTCTCTCTCTCTCTCTCTCTCTAACACACAACACACAACACACACCCTCTCTCCCTCTCCCTCGCTTCCTCCCTGCCATCGTTCTCCTCCCTCTCTCTCTCTCTCTCTCTCTCTCTCTCTCTCTCTCTCTCTCTCTCTCTCACCATACATCCTCGGTCTCTCTCCCTCTATCTCTCTAAAACCCTCTCTCTCCTTCAACACATACACATGCCTCTCCCCCTCTGTCTATCATGTCCTTCTCTCTCTGGGGGCGCGAGGAGAGGGCAAGGAAAAGGAGCGGAGTCTAAAGCGCGCAAGGGGAGGAGAGGAGGGTGGTAAACCTGACCCCCGTTTATACCCCTTTATAAGGGGGGTTGGGTTCATGGGCCTCGCCCCCTTGCCCCCACCAAACGGCACAACCCTCACTAAACAACGGGGTGGGTTGGGGTTAGCTCACCACAACCCCCTAACCGCCCCCGCCCCACCCTTTTTGGGAGCATATGGGCCTTGCCCCGCCCCCACCAAACCATAGGGAGGGTTGTGTGAGGGCAAAAGGACGAAAGGATTAGATGTACGAGGACGAAAGGACCAGATGTACCAGATGTACGAGAGCAAAACAACATAGCATGAAATGGGTGAGTGAGTGTATATATGTTGGTGAATAAAAATATGTACAAGATCCCTCTGATGTGAGGAGAATCTGAGTAGAAGACCGTGCAGAAGCAAAGATGATGTCGGAGCTAAAACATGGTCGATGATGAAGGCTCGCGTCAATGTGAGGCAAAGGCACTCCAAGAGGTGGTCGATGTCAAAGGCTCATGTTGGTGGATGCAGAGGCACTCCGAGGTGGTAGTGGGCAGCGGAACATGAAGTGATGTAGGCTCTGGGGTGACAAGGGTGGTGGTACCTGAGGGGTGATGAAGAGCAAAGAGGGCTGCCATCTCGAGTGGTGCAGGCTCTGGTGATGAGGGTGCTGCAATACCTGAATGGTGATGAGGAGCAGAGAAGGCTGTCGTCCCGGGTGGTGTCAATGGTGAAGATAAGCAGAGAGGGCTATTGTCCTTCCCAAGGTAAATTGTAGAAGAAGAACGATGATGTACTGTAGCAGAGAGTGGGCTATTGTCCCAAGATATGTACTAATGATAAAATGCTGAGGTGTTGTACTGTAGAGCAGACAATGAGCTGATGTCCCAAGGAATGAATTGAAGATAAAGCACCGGTGTGCTCTATGTAGTAGAGAGGGCTGCTATCCCATTAGGCTGAGGAAACATTGAAGTGCTCTATGTAGCAAGAGGGATGTTGTCCAATGAGCTAAGGTAAAAACGCAAATGATATGCTGATGTAAAAAGCTGATGATATGCTAATGTAAACGTAGATGATATGTAGCAGAGAGGGCTTTTGTCCTAATGATGTAAAATGCTGGTGTGCTAGAGCTGACAGGCGAAGATGATGAAGCAGATATAGTGTATCGCACCAACAACAACAAGTGATTATGTGGTACTGGATATGTGCAATGAAATGGTACTAGATATGTGCAATGATGTGGTACAACTGCTATATGGTCAAGCGAATCTATATATAGTATGTCGACTATTGGTCGGTCCAGTGCAAGGGGTAGTTGGCTAGCAGCAAGACCCAAAAAATAATAAATAAAACCTAATAAATCCAGTAAAAAACCCCTTTTTAAGGTTGGACAAAATGCCATTTTCACACAGCCCCTCTTAGGCCAAAAAGGGGACCATGAGAGAAGATGAAGGATACCAGGGTCCCACACTGACACACTGGTAGAAGGAATGTATCCCCCTCTGGAAGCAAAGTCTAATAAAGTCTGAGAGGGAAATCGTGATGGGAAAGGTAGTGAGGGTGAGTGCATGTAGATGGGTTGATCGTCTCCTAAAGAAAGATCTTAAATGGGGCTCTCCTCTAAGTAAGAAATCCCATTCCCTATGTGGTCCAAATCAGACTTTTGGAGAATCAACTTCTGGTGAGAAAAATTGGTCCTTCGGAAGTGTGGGTAGACGATCCATGATGTGTTCTCTTGAGGTCTTCAATCCCTTTGCCCATGATAGCTCTAATACCATGTGAGGGCAAAAGGACGAAATGAGAGATCAGAGAAAAACAACACAGCATGAAATGGGTGAGTGAGTGTATAAATGATGGTGAGTGAAAATATGTATAAGAGCCCTCTGATGTGAGGAGACTATGAGTAGAAGACCGGTGCAGAAGCAAAGATGATGCCAGAGTTGGAAGCATGGTTGATGATGAAGTCTCGCATCGATGTGAGGCAAAGGCACTCTGAGGGGTGGTCGAGTGCCAAAGTGGTCGATGATGAAGTCTCGCATTGATGTGAGGTGATAAGGGTGTTGCGGTACGTGAGGGGTGATGAAGAGTAAAGAGGGCTACCGTCCTGAGTGGTGCAGGCTCTAGTGACGAGGGTGCTGCAATACCTGAGTGGTGATAAGGAGTAGAGAGGGTTTTGTCTTGATGATGTAAGATGGTGAGCAGAGAGGGTTGCTTCCCAAGGTAAACTGTAGAAGAAAAACGATGATGTATTGTAGCAGAGAGGGGGTTGTTGTCCCAAGATATGTACTGATGATAAAACGTTGAGGTGTTATACTATAGTAGAGAGTGGGATGTTGTCCCAAGGAGTGAATTTAAGATAAAATGCTGGTGTGGTCTATGTAGCAGAGAGGGCTGATGTCCCATGAGTTGAGGAAAAATGTTGAAGTGCTCTATGTAGTAGAGAGAGCTATTATCCCATGAGCTAAGGTAAAAACGTTGATGATATGCTGATGTAAAATGCTGATGATATGCTGATGTAAAATGTTGATGATATGCTGATGTAAACGTGGATGATATGTAGCAAAGAGGGCTGCTGTCCCAATGATGTATTGATGTAAAACACTGGTGTGCTCAAGTTGACATGCGAAGATGATGAAGCAGATGTAGTGTATGGCGCCAGCAAAACAACAATACCAACAGATGATGATGCGGTATATCGGATGAGTGCAATGATGTGGTACAATTGTTGAATGGTCAAGAGAATCTATATATAGTATGTGGGCTGCTGTGGGGTTCGCCCAGTGCAAGGGGCAGTCAACCAAGACCCAAAAAACAAGAAATAAAACATGATAAATCCAGTAAAAATCCCCTTTTTATGGCTGGACAAAATGCCATTTTCACACTTGTGGCAAGCTCACCACAACCCCCTGACTACCCCCACCCCCATCTTTTTTAGGAGCAAGTGGGCCCCGCCCCCGCCGCCCCGCCCCCACCAAACGATGGGGAGGGTTCATGTGCTCTCTCTCTCTCTCTCTCTCTCTCTCTCTCTCTCTCTCTCTCTCTCAGCTTGATAGCACCCAAAAAAAGGAGAGGTGTTCCTTTAAGCACTATTTTTTTGCATGCACCAAAAAAATCAGAGGTGTTCCTTTAATTACTATTTTACGCATGCAGCAAAAAAAAGGAGAGGTCCCTATTAAAAGTGATGTGCGAAGGCTTTAACTAGACCTACTTAAAACTATAGAAAGGTATGGCTTGGAGCTCATTAGATCTACCATAATCTCTCTCTTTGAACACATATTCCCTTAACAAGCTATTCCTCTCTCCCCCTCCGTCTCTCTCTCTCACATCAACCCCAAATCCTCTATCTCTTACCCTCTCATCCTTCCAACATGTCTAGCTCGGGCAGCACTGTGCCGAACATCAAAGAAGCCATCTCCATAGAGAGTGAGAGAAGGCGAGAGGGAGAGATATAGAGAGATAAAGATAGAGAGAGAGAGAGAGATAAATAAATAGAGAGAGAGAGAGATAGATAAATAGAGAGATCAAGAGATATACAAAGAGAGAGAGAGAGAGAGAGAGAGAGAGAGAGAGAGAGAGAGAGAGAGAGAGAGAGGGAGGGAGGGAGATGAGGGAGAGGGATAGAGAGAGAGAGGGAGAGAGGGAGAGGGAGATATATATATATATATATATATATATATATATATATATATATATATATATATATACATAGAGAGAGGGAGTGAGCGGGAAGAGGAATAGATTTTAATAGAGCAGAGGGGGAACGAGAGAGAGAGAGAGAGAGAGAGAGAGAGAGAGAGAGAGAGAGAGAGAGAGAGAGAGAGATTGAGGAGTTGGTTGCAGTGGATTGGAGGGGGGAGGATTGGCTATCAAAAAAAGCCCGCTTTAAAGCTTGCTCAGAGAAGCCTGCTCTATGCCCATCCCCCTAGCACTAGCCTAATCTTCCTCGATCAGGTTTGCTTTTTCCTCTAGTTATTGCTTCTTGTTGTCGAAGGTAGTAGATTTAGTGTTTGCACAATCTTTGTTAGCTTTGAGCTTGGTAGGTCTCTTTTGACACTCTTCGTCCCTGCGATGTAGTACCCAAGCTTATGGCAGTAATGACTACCCCACCCCCGCGATGTAGTACCCAAGCTTATGGCAGTAATGACACTTTCCTTTCTTTTTCTTAGTGTCACTCTGTGGACGAACCCACTTTGCCTTTATCTTTAGAGAAGAAGGCGTGATTTGCTCACCTTGTGTCTCCTTTGGATTTGTTCTTCTTAGACTGCTCCTCATGAAGAAGTAATCCAACCAGGTCCTTAAAGGAAATTGGATTACCTCCTCCTCTCACAAAGATACAAAGAAGTGTGAAAACTTTAATAAGACTCAGGTAAGGAATGAAGAATTGTGGAGACCTTCTTTTTATCAATTACCTCATTTATGTTCAACAATTGGTTCTTTAAGGTCTGTAACCATGGTAAGGCGATCCGCTATGGAATCCCCTTCATTCATGGGTCAGGTTGTCAAGCTCTCTCATTAAGTACATGACTCTTGCTTCATTATGGAACTGGAACATGGTCTTTAAGTACCAACTAGGCCTCGTAGAGCTGTAGGATTGGATGTGAGGAATGATAGATCATGGACATTGCTTGAGCATCATGGGTGTCTCACCATCTTTGATCTTCAGTGGGTTTAGGTAGTGCTTGAATACCTGACACCACTTGGGCTATTGTTTGATTCCCCCTTCTTGCTGAACTGAGGAGGTGGTGAAAGATGGTGCTGTAGAATGAGGCTCTTACCCCATGACAATCTCCCACCCCTTGGCTATATGTAGAATGAGGCTCTTACTCCATGACAATCTCCCATCACCCCTTGGCTATATGTAGACTCTTCATCATGACGCTCCAGAGTGAGTAGTTAGGCCCATCAAGCCGATCTTCTGCATTCATAAACCCACCAAATCCAGAAAGATTAGTGGTCAAAGCTTGATAGGGTGTAAGGAACTGTGAAGCCCTCGTAGATGTGAGCTCTTGGGAAAGTAAGAGAAGGTGAGAGGTATGGGAGTGTGCACACCGAAAACAAGGTGCATACTTAAGTGACCATAACAAAGCTATGGGAAATGTGCACAATAGCTAATCCAAGGATGCCAAATTTGTCTCTCTTATGTATGTGTGCACTCGCGCGTGCGCACTCAAACCAATCTCTAGCTAATCCAAGGATGCCAAATTTGTCTCTCTTATGCGTGTGTGGACTCGCGCGCGCGCACTCTCTCTCCCTCAATAGAAAAACCAATCTCTAGCTAATCCAAGGATGCAAATTTGTCTTTCTCATGTGTGCGTGCACACGTGTGCACTCTCTCTCACCCCCTATCTCTCTCCTTGTATTTTTATGTTGTGCATTAGTCCCATTGAGTGATTAATTGCATTTCATTTGGTGTCCTTCTAGAATATCAAAAGGTGTTATTATCACCCCAACAAGTCTTTTGTGTGTCGTGAGCTATCAACAAGTTTGTTATTCATAGTGAGTAGTGGGGTTTAAAAGAAAACAAAAGTAATTTTCTTTTAATATCAAATGGTTTCTCATAGTGTCCTTAAGTGACAGCTACTTGGAGTCACATTGGAGCAGAATGGATGAATGTCTCGAGTCTACTCTCATGAATAGGAGAAGCATCTCATAAAAATGAGCAATTCTCAAGTAACTTGGTGTATCAACCAATTTATTGTTTTTTTCAATGGAGTTGAGGTTCGGTGCTAGCATTTGAAGTTTTGTTTATGGCTTGTAAGCTTAAAGTGTGGCTTGTGCCATGGGAAAATGGGCATTGGCCCAAAACAGAAGGGAAAGGGTAGGGTTGATAGTGGCATATGGTTTATTTGATGTCTAGTTGGTAGTTGATTGTTGACTTGGCAACTATTTTGGTAGTGCGACACCTACCTACTTTTTCATTTAATGCATCTCTTTACAACACACGGGCTCTCAAAATCACCTCCATGTGTGTCACCAAAAAAACTTATGGAATCCCTCCCATGTGACCTAGCTCTAAGGTCACATGTCATCCCAAGTCCAGGGTTTTACAAGGCTTATTCACGTGAAGTAGGTGGTAGAACACTAAGTGTTGGCATCGACACATGTGCTCAAAGTGGATTCTCAAATGCCCATTTTGCCTCCTTGGTGCTCAATCCATCCAAACCATCTTGTGTGTGTGTGTGTGTGTGTGTGTGTGTGTGTGTGTGTGTGCGAGAGAGAGAGAGAGAGAGAGAGAGAGATGTGAAACCACCTCACATTTGTGAAACTCCCTAGAAAGCCTATTCGACCAATGAACACATGCAGAGCCATTTGGATTTGCCAAGTTGATAGGGGGAACCAAATTCGGAGTGCTCGGTGAGACGATCACGACTCTTACCTCGGATTTGCCGAATCGATAGGGGACCAAATTCGGAGTGCTCGATTAGATGAGCACGACTCTTTACCCCCATGTGAACAGGCACATGGAAGGAAGAGCTTATGAATCTTAAGCCTTTTCAATATCTTTTCCAGTGAAACGAATTCGATGTAACTCACTAACTAGTAGAGTGTAGAAATTGCAACAAGAATTGTTGTTAAGTGGCATAGGGTGACGTCGTTTGTCAGCGGGGCATGCGACACGTCACAAAAATACTTTGAGCGGTACAGGTGTGCGCCACTACGTTTTCCTACGTGGCACGGGCGCGCTCGTGGGGACCAGGGCGCAGATTCCAGAGACTTCTTCTGACGTAAAGAGGAGGAGTGGTGGCGACCCTGGCGGTGGCGGTGGCGGTGGCGCGTTCGATATCATTGCTAAATACGCGGCGCGGAGGGGCGGAGACGGCTGAGATGTTGATATGTATTATGCAGTGCTTAAATTTGAAGCCCGTTTTGGGCTTCAATGGCTGTGCAAGGCTTCAAATGAAGCCCTACAATATTCTAAAGGCTTCAACCATGAAGCCCAATTTTTCATGCAAGGCTTCAAATTGAAGCCCTCCTAAATCACCAAGGCTTCAAAAAAATATAGTATATAAATTATAATATATATACTATATAGTATATATATATATATAATACTATAGAGTATATATAGAGAGAGAGATTATGAATCCCAAAATTTTGTATAAGGTTGCAATTTGAAGCCCATTTGTGGACTCCAAAGCTTCATTTTTTTTTCCATGAAGCCTTACATTAGGCATCAAATTTAAGGCCTGGTATTATGGCCTGTCGTTAGCGTCGGTCAGTGTGCACCCGGGAAAAGCACACGTACTCAATTACGTACATTTTTTAACGCGCGAAAATTTCCCTAAAGTGGAACTTTAGTACTACGGGTTTTATTTTATATTTAATTTGGAAATTTGAAAGTACAGTAGGTGCCATTACAAGGGACTCGGGGATGAATATGCTTGCCACGTGGCGTCACGCGTGGTTTCACACACGAGGCACCGTGCCTCTCTCTGTGTGCACACCCTGTCTGAAATACCCAGTACACACGGTCTGAAATGTCCAGTGCCCACCTGCCAGCCTTCCGCCACGTGCCAAACTCACACCCTCGCACGTGCCAAACTAGCTGGCACTATAATTTCAAATCTTACTGCATATAATCATTTATTCCCACAACAAGGCATCATAAATACGCTTGCAATATTACTAGCCTCTATATAATGAGTGCAATAATGACCCCTTAATCTCTACGCATAACCCTTAAGTATTTTATTATCCGTCCCATCACTCAAGTTCTTAATATAAAAAGCCATTTCCTTGGGAAAAAAAAATAAGCAAGCACAAATTTAATTATTTTATTTTATTCCTTCTTTTTCTATTCTACAAATTATTATTATTTTGGTATAATATTATGCAATTTCTACCCTTCAGCGTCAAGCCATTAACAAGAATCCATGCATCGTGCAGTGTGAATTAAAAAAATGATGTCCTTAGTACCTTGCAACAATAAGATGGAGACATGGGTTAGGTCCTGGCAGGACGACTCGTTTTCAAAAGCTATCAACCTTAGATTAAAACCTTATACCCGTATGATGTGTAGATGTTTATGTCTATAAGGTGTGTCGTGTTAATGTATTATATGAATAAATTTGGTGAAGAGTTCACATTAAACGTAACTGCCACACCATCAACACTACACCACAACCTTAGGAAGGAGAAGTATCTATCAATTAGGGTAGGTTGGTTATTCTCTTCGGTTGAGGTAGGTCAAGATATATTTTTTAATAAGGGGCAGCTTATATTAAGAAATTAGGAGGAGAAGTTACAAGACATTTTCCTCAACTTAACATAACTATAGATAAATCGAAGCACTTACCTAACCCTTGTTTTTCTGGGGAGTAAAAACTCTTTCAAGCTCAAATTTCTACTTGAATCTCCACTATTTCTCATAAAATATTTGCTAAGTGTCTCTATTTCGGTCCCCTTCAATTGATTGAATCACAGTATTCCTTTCAGACTAGACTGGCCACATTAATCTATTCAAACCATTATATATTTGTTTTTGTGTCATGCCACAATGAGAATGCACAATAGAACTACACCATCAGAATGCACAATAGAGCTAGAATCCCAATTTCTCTAAATCAGAATAAAGAAAGTGCAAGGTTCTAATTCATACTTGGGAAAGTGCAATGTTCTAGTTGAAATTGGGTAGACAACCAATAGGTACACTTTGAAGACATAATCCAATAGTGCTCGTACAAAGTGCAAAATCTTTCATTCTTTCCTAAACTAGGAATGATTGCATAAAGAGGGGAAAAAATTATTGTGATTACATAAAGAGTCTAAGTCCTCATTGTGATTGTACATAGAAGTGCGTATAGAGAGAGCAAGTAGAAAATCTAAAGAGCTATCCAAAACCCTACACTTGCACAATGAGTGAAAATCTTAAGTTTGAGTCCTATTACAAAAAGCCAATAGCTAGGACTATAACACCTTAATTTGTCATGGAGAACCAAAGTCCTAACGTAGGAACCCTAATTCAGGTTGAAAAGATTGGTTTGCACGTAAAGGGCAAGAAGAGCCATATGAATGTGAGCTCCATGGGGCCATGATGTGATGAAGTGTTGCTAAAATGGCAATGCTACCTATATAGACACGTTTATAAAAGCCTCCACAATCCCTCTCTTCAAATCTAGCCTTCTTTTCTCTTCTTCATAGCCATGCCTATGGCTTTCATGTGGTATGATCCCCACCAAATAATAACAAGGATGTTAGTCCATTGGTTTCTTCTTCAATATCATACCCTTGTCTCTTTAACTTATGAAAATGGTTATTATGCTCGCGTCCTTATTTTTAGCATTAACAGCATTAGGATTATCATTAAAATGGTTATTATGTTATTGTCCTTATTTTTTAGCATTAGCACTAGGATTATCATTGCTTTTTGTATAATGCATGTTGAAGAGATGCAGGGGAGAAGAGAGATTGAGCTCTTGCAAGCAAACACATACTCACAAAACCCTAAAAGAGAACACACAAGGTGACCTAATCACCTCAATGCCGAAGAAATATCTGAGCTCCCCTAGATCCTTCATCTCAAACTTCTGTCTAAGCAAGATCTTTACATCAAAGATCTCTGCATCATGGTCCCTCGTAATGATTAGGTCATCTACATAGATGACAACAAGCACAACCCCTCTATCACTATGCCTCACATACAGCGAGAAATCTGCATTGGCTACATGAAAGCCAATAGTGGATATTTAGAAATCTTGTCAGATCATGGTCTTGGTGCTTGTTTTAAGCCATACAAGGCTTTCTTCAACCTGCAAACATGCTCGGGGTGACTCACATGCTCATAACCAGGTGGCTGCAACATATACACCTCTTCCTGCAAATCCCCATGCAAGAATGCATTCTTTACATCCATCTGATGTAAAGACCATTGCTTTGATGCAGCCACTGCTATCACAACTCTCACTGTTGCCATCTTGGCAACTGGGATGAAAGTTTCCTCATAATCAATGCCATATGTCTGCGCAAATCCTTTGGCTACCAATCTAGCCTTGTACCTGCTTATGCTTCCATCACTGTTATGTTTTACTTTATACAACCACTTGCATCCAATCGCTTTCTTGCCTTCAGGCAATTGCACTAAATCCCAAGTCTCATTTCCATATAGTGCATCCATCTCCTCATCCATAGCTTTCTCCCAACACACATTTTCAATAGCCTCATCAATGCATGTGAGCTCTACAACTTGCACAACTTTTGCCATGTATGCATAGTGGTGTGCCACATAACCATCATAGGTAAACCTTTGCACAGGATTCTTCACTCTCCCAAATCTTTGCAGCTTTGTATTCATGGCTTCCATAGCCTTCTTTACACCAGGTGTTCTCATAGCTGGTATCCCAAAATCCTCATCAGGCTCATCTCTGAGCCACTAGACTCTCCATTAACATGGAATGCCCTGTAGAAATGTCAGGCATACTAAGAGGCTCAACCACTTTCTCTTTGCCTGTATGTGATGTACTAATCACATTTGCAGGATTGGTATTATGACGCAGCTTGCCACTCCATGGTCTATCAACTGAACCACTTCTCCTGGTCCACTCAAAGACTGTGATTGCTGACTTGCATTCTTTGCAACCATATTTCCACTCACATCAGCCCCAACAGCTTCTTTTTCAGCAGCATACCAGCTGCTCATCTCATCAAAAACAACATCCCTGCTTACCCTCAACTCACGTGTAGCAGGGTTGTAACACCTGTATCTCTTTTGCTCAAGGGAATACCCAATAAACACACATTTTTCAACTTTTGGATCGAGCTTAGTTCTCAGCTCATCTGGCACATGCACATATGCAATGTATCCAAAGACTTTTAGATGAGACAAATCAGGTTTTTTGCCAGTAAACCTCTCCTCTCTCTTTGGAGTTACATCATGTATGGGCGCAGTTGGAGTCCTGTTTATGATGTAAACTGCTGTAAAAACAGCCTCAGCCCAATAGCTATGTGGCATATTCTTCTCTCCCATCAATGCTCGGGCAATCTCAGCAATGTGCCTATTTTTTCGCTCAGCAACTCCATTTTGCTGAGGAGTGTATCTGCATGTAAACTGTCTCTGAATATCATTCTTCTTCAAAAAATCAGAGAACTCATTGGAGAAGTACTCTCCCCCTCCATTTGACCTTAGGCACTTTACATATTTCCCTGTTTGCTTTTCAACCATAACTCTGAAATTCTGAAAATGAGTGAACACCTCACTCTTCTCCTTCATGAAGTATACTCACACTTTCCTTGTGTGGTCATCAATAAATGTCACATAATACCTGTAGCCTCCCATAGAGATGGTCTTCGTAGGACCCCATACATCTGAATGCACAACATCTAGTGTATTTCTGCTCACATTTATGTCACGTGGAAATACATGCTTTGTTTGCTTTCCGAATTGGCATGCTTCACATATTTTCTGCATACCTTCAACTTTAAACTCTTTTGTCTGCATAGACTTCAATCTCTGCACATTCACATGTCCAATTCTTTTATGCCATATGTCTGTGTCTACAACAATTCCTGAACCATTTGCAAACATCGCAGCACTCACTTCAGGCATGTTTACATTCAATGTAAACATTCTGCCCACTCTGTTGCCTTTTGCAACCAACCTGCACTTGTCTTTAAAGTCTTCAACATAAAACCATCAGGGTTAAACCGAACCTGCAAACCCTGCTCAATCATCTGGCCAACTGAAACCAGATTCTTTGTTATGTTCGGAACATGAAGTACATCTGCAAGGTACTTCACTTTGCCATCTTGCATAGACAATGGCACATCTCCAACATGGGCAATTGGATGAGCTGTGTCCTTCCCTGTTTTCACATAAAACCCGATCTTTCAAGGTTTTTCATCTCCTTGAACCACTCCCCATGACTTGTCATGTGGTTCGAAGCACCTGAATCAACGTACCATACATCATCTTTATGTGTTGCTTCAACATTTTCAGACATGGCATTAACGACATGCTGCATAACAAACAACCTTTCATTATCCTCATTGTTTGTGCTCGAGGATGCATAGTTGTTTTGCTGCAATTTTCCATTTTGCATGTCAGCCTACTTCTTATAACAATCTGCCTGCACATGTCCAGGCTTACCACAATAAAAGCATCCACGTGCATCATTATACTGCCTTTGCCAATTTCCACGACCTCTTTGACTCCCCCTGCCTCTGAATTGGCCTCTCCTGTGTGTTGTTGTTGTTGTGGGACTGTTGTTGTTGCTGCTACTAGCCATAATTCTGATTACCTGTTCGGCCACCTCCTTGGCAATTTCCATGACCTCTTTGACTCCCCCTGCCTCTGAATTGGCCTCTTCCACCTGCTTGTTGTTGTTGTTGTGAATTTTGGGACTGTTGTTGTTGTTGCTCCATAATTCTGATTACCTGTTCGGCCACCTCCTTGGCTGCATCCACGGCCTCCTCTACCTCGTCCTCTTCTTGAACTTGTGTAGAAGGCCTATTGCTCTCTGAACTATTTTTGTTTTGTGAAGACTGTTGGTCTTCACCCAAGCTCTTCTTTTCTATAATCAACATAGACACTAAATCTGTGAAATTGGGAATGTTTTTTCGAGTCTGAATAGACGTCTTAAATGCCTTGTATTGTGGCCCGAGACCACGTAGACAGACTTTCACCTTATCATCATCATCCTACTGAAACACCAATAGATGCAAGGGATTCCACAATACCCTTGATCTTCAATGCATAGTTATACATAGACATACTCTTTTTCTCCACAGTATGAAGTTCATTCTTCAAGTGTATCTTTCGTGCCTTGGTATTCGTTTCATAGAGTTTTACCAAGGTATCCCATGCCTCCTTGGGGGACTTGGCGTCCTGTATGTGCCCAATCATAGTGTCATGTATACTGATAGAGAGCCAATACATAACTTTTCTGGCCCCTTGGCTCCAATCCTTGAACTCTTTCACATCTGCAGCAGTAGCAGTCAGATTGATCTCCGGTATCTCTGGTGCCTCTTCATGCTCACCTTCTATGTAGTCCCAGTAACCCTTTCCCATCAAAAAATTTGTCAACCTGAACCTCCAAGCATGGAAGTTTTTCTTATCAAGCTTCTTAGCAACAATCTGGTTTATGCCATCATTTGACATCTTGCCAGACACACAAATTTACCAGAAACAGCACTCTGGTTTGTCTTGCACAAACTGTTATATTTTCTGTAGTGGTACTGTACTACACTCAAATGTCACAACCAGTGACCTCAATGTGCATACATACACCCAATGGCAACTGTTGACCTCCTTGCAGCACACACAATATTTGCACAACCAATCTGTCTTCCTGCAGTTCTTAAAACAGAGTTCTGCATAGAATCGATGACTTATCCGTGGTGCTCGAAATCGCCTGCTTTCTGAAAAACGGAGGTCCTAACGCGCCCGAAATGCATTTTCGGCATGAAAAATACGTCCGATAGGATAGTATAGTTGCCCTATAGCTTTACTCCCACGAAGAAAGCTCCTCAATTAGAGATCATTTGCCGATGCTTCTTGTAGAGCTCCCGACAGGGGTGTAGTCGCCAACACAAATAGAGAAGAGTAGATGAAGCTCACCCTTGTACCGCTTCCTATGCTTCTCTTGCTTGCAGCTTAGCCCTTAGCATGAACCAGGCTCTGATACCATGAAAAGATGCAGGGGAGAAGAGAGATTGAGCTCTTGCAACCCACACACACTCACAAAATCCTAAAAGAGAACACACAAGGTGAGAGGCTGAAAATCTTATTCTTCTTCACACAACACTCAACACACCATATATGAAGATAAGAGTACACCCCATATGAAAAGGTTCTCAACCAAATACATACTAGGGTTCTCTATAGTGTGAACCCAACTAAATGAGTTGGCGCTATAACTATGCCAGCAGTCTCTAGAATGGCTATCACATAGCCTGTCATCCCACTGGCCACATATCACCCATGATCTCACCAACCATACCAGTGGTGTAAGTGTGGGGCCTATCCCCCAGGCGGGTCATCAGTGTCCACCGCCTTACTAGATGAGCTCGATATCTCAACACGTATAATTAGAGTAAGAATTATTGAGCACATCATAAGGATCATCTTTATTCCAAATACCATCAGGTTTAGAATTGAACTGTTTAGGGTCTTGTGATTATTTTAAAATAACCATGATGAATGAGGAGCTTCTCTCTCCTTCATTATGTAGAAGGAAATCATCTAAGTACCATAATCACTAACATCTATAGTGTGGGCTCCCTTATACCTTTTTGGAGGGTACCCACACCATGCTTATAGAAGATAGATGCTAAGGATGAAGGCCTAGAGCTTACTATGCTATAAAATGGAAAGCTATTCCCTAAGTGGTATAGGTACCTTTTGGTTAGAGCAAATCCTCTCTTGCTGTCAAGGATGCATCTCAAAATGTTTGCAAGTCCAAAATGATAGAAAAGGAGAAGACAAGTCAAGAGAAGCTTGTATGTAAGGAGTTATGCTCTCATATCAAATGTATTTTGGATTCGGGATTCACCCGCTATAAGAAAATACAACACACAAACAATGGAAAACTTCATAAGACAAAAGACTTAATGTAAGAGAGATGAAAAATAATAATGAATTATCATTGCAAGCTGATTGTAACTGCCCACCTATGCACTCCAATAAGGAGCTTGGATGGAAATCTAGTAGGCTCTAACAAGGGTGCATACCGTAGTGAATATAGATCTAAACGCGATGATCTCAATATGATAAATGTTGAGATATCAAGCTCAACTAGTGCCGATATGGATGGCTTGCTAAAATGGCAGCTACATACTTATGTCTTTAGCATGGTTGATGAGATTATGGGTGATATGCCTGTGGTTTATGAGTTGTGTGACAACCACTTTGGTTCACTAGAGTTATGGCATAGTTATTGTAATGCTCCTTGTATTATAAGCTTAAGGACTTGTAAGGCTAGTACTTTGATTCTCCTCCTAACCACATTCCAAATGGACCCTAAAATCATGGTTACATAGGCCTAAGTGGTGCATGACTTTCCAACTTCAGCCCCTTGACTTTTCATTGGCTAACATTGCCTTTTCATTAGCCAAATGTCTCTTTAACTACCCCTAGAAGGGGGTGCCCTCTTTTGTGTCCCTTGGGCTTCCATTGTGTACCATTTACTTCACTTTAACTTTGACTTTAATGCCTATTAACCATTGCTTAGGTATTTCCTATTTGAAATCCCCTGAACCTTATTTATATGAAAACCTATCTTTCCTAGTCTTATCTTTTAGTGTTTCCTGTCAATCTCATAACATTTCTTCCCCCTTGAAAGAAAAGTTTTCGTCCTCAAAAACAAACTCAAGAAACCTTTTCTTTAGTGTAGCCACTCTTTCCTAAGTAAAAAATTCTTCTGGTCTATCTTTCCACTTTACTAAACGTTCTTTAAACACAAAATGTCTAGTTTTCTTCTCTCAATATTCGAGCACTTGGATTGTCATGACATTCTAGTAAATATTCTCACGAATATTTTCTTCTTTAGGTACACAAATGCAACCTTTATATAACAAGTATCCATTATCATGGAAAAAATTCCCAGTGATCTTTTTTACTTATTGACCCTTCTTTAAGTGATTCCCTTGAACCACTATCTTTTTTAACTGACACTAGCTCTGCATTTTCTTTACTCTCTATTTGAGAGTTACCTTTTTTAATCAAGTAATTGCAAACTACTTGATAGCTAGGGTCATTAGCACATTTTCCTTTTAAGTGAGCCAGCAACTCACTTTCTCATTTATCATGGGTGCTCGACTTAGAGCATCAGCCCCATGACATTAAATTTTCCTTTTCTATATCTGATTTGAAAATCAAACTTTTGTAGGATTTCAGTCCATCTAGCCTTCCTACCTCTTAACTCCTTTTGAGTATTTAACCATTTAAGACTTTCATGGTACGATAATACTTCAAAATTGGTACCATATTAATGACGCTACTTTTAAAGAGCATGCACAATTGCAAATAGTTCTTTTTCATAAGTTGAATAGTTACTTTGAGCTTTGTTCAACTTTTTACTTTCAAATGCAACTGGCCTTCCCTTATGCAATAATACTGCTTCTACAGCAAAATTACTAACATCCGTTTCCAATGCAAATGGTTCATTTGGATCCATGATTTGAAAAATAGAATTAGTAGCTATTTCTACTTTTCAATTTTTGAAAACTAGTTTGTCCAACTAAATTGTTTTCCTTTTCCTTTAAGCTGGCTCACATTGGAACATCTATCTTAGCATAATTTATTTTGTATGGAGAATATTTGAGAAATATAGGGATTAGATTATGGAAATGAATAAAAAAGAGATTAAGGTAAAGAGATTAATGGGTATAAGTAGAATTTAGAGTTAGAAATGAGTGGCTTAATGAAAACATAGAAGAGAAAGAACTTGGCTATAATACCAATGTAATGCTTCTTGCATTATAAGCTTGAGGACTTGTAAGACTAGTACTTTGATTCTCCACCCAACCACATCCCAAATAGACCCTAAAACTCATGGTTATATAGGCCTAAGTGGTGCATGACCTTCCAAATTTAGCCCCTCGACCTTTCATTGTGGCTAACATTGCCTTTTCATTAACCAAATATCTCTTCAACTACCCCTAGAAGAGGGCACCCTCTTCTGTGTCCCTGGGGCTTCCATTGTACACCATTTACTTCCCTTTTAACTTTGACTTTAATGCCTATTAACCATTGCTTAAGTGTTTCCTATTTAAAATCCCATGAACCTTATTTATATGCAAACCTTTTACATATAAATAATCTTTCCTAGTTACCTTTTAGTGTTTCCTGTTATTCTCATATTAGTTATAGGGCCAGCTCATGTAGCTAGGTTCACATTATGGACCGACCTTGTATATTTTAATAGGAGAGTACTTTCCCTTATAGTTTGTAGGAGAGTACCATCCCTTATAGTATTAGGAGAGTACCATCCATTATAGTATGTATTCTTATCTTTATGTTATGATTATAGAGAAGAGAAGAGAATATAAAAAATCACCCATCCATCTCTCTTGTGTGCTTGTCTACTCTTGTGTGTGTGTGTGTGTGTGTGTGTGTGTGTGTGTTTTTGCTTATGGATCTTAAGCTCACCCTCTCCCTTGCATTCTTCTCATGGTATCAAAGCGTCGATTCATGTGAAGAGCTCAAGATACAAGCAAAGAAAGTAGTACACGGGTAAGGGTAACTACACGAGTAAGGATAACTCCATCTCTTTCCCTTTAATTTGGAAGTAAAACTCTAAAAGTAGTTGTAGTCAAGAGCAGTACACAGGTAAGGGTAACCCCATCTCTTTCCCTTTGATTTGGACGAAAATCTTTAAAGGTGGTTGTTAGTCAAGAGAGCAGTAGGTAGGCATAACCTTAAGGTGCACTATCACATCTTAGGCTACCTTTTGCAGTGAAGCAAAGGTGCATTATATTGTGTGGGAGAAGTTTGAAGGTCGTCAATGTTTCAAAATTTGGATTCGAGGCCATTTCCAGCTAATTTTTGGCTCTCCAAGTTTTTTGCAAACACACTATGGAAGTGCCAATTTTGATTATATATGCTCAATTTCTAGTTCAGTGCATGGTTACGGAAAAATTTTAGTTGTAAGACATTCTATGAAGAGAATCTAAGATTTATATACATTGTTAGTGGATTCATGTATAGTTGTAGTATAATAGGTTTACAATACCGTATGAGGTGACTATGTTAGAGATTATAGGTTTGCTATAAGTGTAGAAGTTTCTACAAGTACTATTCTATAAGTTGCCACATGTAATAATGTTTGATCATCTATCCCAGATTGTGAGCAAGAAGTTGGACAAGAGTAATTTCCAAGCACGGAAGTTTAGGATAAGAAACTTTCTCATTGGAAAAGGATATTAAAAGTTTATTTCAGGTGTGACGAGAAGAATTCAGAGCTTCTGGAAGAAAATGTATGATATTCTATCCTAGATTGTGAGTGAGAAGCTTAACAAGAATGATTTTCAAGCATGGAAGCTCAAGATCAAAAACTTCCTCAAAAAAAGGATATTAGTGTTGAGATATCGAGCTCAACTAGTGATGCAGACATTGATGACCTGCCTAGGTGATAGATTCTGCACTTATGCCACTGGCATGGTTGGCGTAACGTACCCTTAATTCTGTTTCATTTAATTAATCATATAATTTCACAATATTTGAAAATCATAGCACTTGACCAGATCTAATAGATTACATCATGCTTTATGAGAAAGAAGAGATTTATCCAGTAACTATAATAATAATAATCACTAATACAATTACGCAAATTGAAAGAGATATTCACCAACTAAAAATCCATCCTATCTAGGGCTTTCTTCGATGCTTGTCTCCCCAACCTCCACACTGGACATTGCACCTACCTTGGGTATGTCTCCTTCTAGATCTTGTCCTCTATGGGTTCTATCACAAGGCTCCCAGAGGGCTTTAATCTCATTTGTTGTCCGGCGGGTAAACAATATCAGTCGGGCCCGAATCTTGAAAGTCTCTGAGCAAAATCTCTCTCTCTCTCTCTCTCTCTTCCTACACAGAATCACATCAAGACTCTAAAAAGATAGCCCGAAAAAGGCCATGAAAATTAGTTAGATTACCATGCATGAAAAATATAAAGATAACAATCTTTTCTATAAAAACATGTTCTTTAACCAAAATAGAAATGATATGTTTTTTTAAAAACACTAGAAAGTGGTGTTGGATTCATTTTGCGAATACAGACCAAACTATGAGGAATCTCCAAATGGTCTGAACACGAACTTTGTTCCTCTTATTATGATCTATCTTTCTTTAGTTCATGTCTCTAACAAATAAAATTATCTAATCCGTCATACTTACTGAAAATTAAGGGTCAATTTGGTGTTCGGGCCCTCTTTCACGCACCCGTTTTACGACTATGTTTTACTATGTAAACTCCCATACGAGTTTCATTTAGGCTAAACAACCCACTATGACCCTATTATACATTATCTAACATGGTTAGGTGTGGTATAGAAATCACTTACAAATGACATCACAAAACAAGCGTAAAATCCCAAAATTGATAAAATCGACGTCTCTAAAATCACTCAATTTGTGACCAAAATTTATCTTTTATGTCCGAGTATTTTCCACTTATAAACATTAAACAGATGCTAAAAATCACCAAGTCGATTGGACCCCAAAATACGTACATATGAGTACGTTACAGTTGGTGAGACCAGTGGGATGACAGGCTATGTGACAACCAGTTGGTGAGAGCACCAAATGTATAATTCTGATTAAAAAATCCCTTGCCTTTGATATTTTTGGTTCTGGATTTAGGGGTAAGCTTCTTGCTCGTATAGGTATAGCCAAAAGCATAAGCACAGAGGATCCTCAAGAAATAGCCCAATCACTCCTTGAGCACACTTTGCCCAATAACAAGAGAAAGAAGCTCAATATTGCAAGAAAGTTTTTGTAAAGATGCTATATCACTTCTTATTATGAATACAATACAATTTTTGCAAACTTATTTTCGTCAAGTATATCATTGTTTTTTCTAGTTTGTACCATCAATTTTTTTGTAAATGCATCAGAAATGACCCTGGAGGCCTAGGGGAGCAGTGCCAGAATAGTGAGAATTTTGAGCCTCCACACCGTTTGCTGTGTAGAGCCCAAATTCGCACTATTTTGGCATAGCTTCCCCAGCCCTTCAAGAGTAATTCTGATGCATTGGATGATAAATAATGTATTTTTACACATGATTAAAGGTGTTTTTATCTTGTAAATTACTATTTTTCATAATCAATGTACTCAACTTCATTATAAATGCATCAAAAATAATCCTGAGTGACTGGGGGAGCAGTGCCAGAACAGTGCGAATTTTGAGCCTGCACCGCCGCTGTAGAGCCCAAATTCGCAGTATTCTGGCATAGCTTCCCCAGTTCTCCAGGAGCAGTTCTGATGCATTGGATGACAAACAATGTATTTTTACACATGATTAAAGGTGTTTTTATCTTGTAAACTACTGTTTCTCACAATTAGTGTACTTAACTTCATTATAAATGCATCAATGTAAACTTTATTATAAATGCATCAGAAATAATCCTAAGTCACTAGGGAAGAAGTGCGAGAACAGTGTGAATTTTTAGCCTACATCGCCATTGTTGCAGAGGCTAGATTCGCACTGTTCTGGCACGGCTTCCTCAGTCCTCCAGGAGCATTTCTGATGCCTTGGGTGACAAACTGGCACATGATAGACACTCCATGTTAAACAAACATGATGACACCGAGACATTGTAAGAGAAACTTAAAATTTAAATTATCAAAAGGTTACAAATGAAAGCCAGATAGACTTGTTACAAAGGGGGGTTTGAAACAAAAGAGTTGCTTCAAAAAGCAGGTTAACATCTAAGATCTCTAGATCGTGTCTCGCTTACCTAGAATACGCCGAGCTAATTGCATGTCCTTCGCAGAAATGGTAATCCTCTTTGCATGTATTGCAAGGAGGTTGGTGTCTTCACAAAAAGCCTAACAAGGTAAGCCTCGGCGGCTTCTTGCAATGCTTCAAGGGGCAATCCCCTGCACATGGAGCTCTGTTCTATATTGTTGGAGAATCTCCTTCACTGTGCAAGCGAAAGGGGCTCTTCTTATTATAGCAACTCAGTGTTCCTCTGATAAAACTTGATTTCTTGTAGAGCTCTATTCTCCTTGGCGCTCTCTGTGTTGTGTTGGTGCGTTGGCGAGGTTGGGACTTCCTTGGCTTGAAGAGATTGACCTTTCTGTGCTTGCGCTCACTTGCAGGAACCTCCCCTTGGTCTCTCTCATAGTCTGAATCCTCCTCCCTTCTGCTGCTGTAGTACCTGTGTATCAAGTTCCTCCCGAGTAGGTAGGGGACCCTGTCTTGGTAGTAGGGTCTTGCCACCTGTGGTGCTGTGGTGCTGCGCAATGTAGGAATGTTTTCACCAACCCAGTCAATCCCGGGTAGGTAGGGGACCCTGTCTTGGTAGTAGGGTCTTGTCACATGTGGTGCTGTGGTGCTGCGCAATGTAGGAATGTTTTCACCAACCCAGTCAAACTACTTATCATCGGCCTCTCTATCTTGATCTCTGCGGTGGCTGCATTGTGGGGTCTTCTTTACGCGCTTGCTCCCACTAGAAGGGCCTGCATGTGTATGCGTTGGTGTTGCTATGGGAGGAGGGTTGGACTCTGGCGATCCCATTGGGCATGTCCTAGAATCCAAGGGGTCACTCTCTTCCGTGGTGTCGCCTAGTATGTGGTCGTTGGGTGCCTTGCACTGTGTTTTGTGAAGGCATGGTAACACGTGCGGTGTTCTTGGTGCGTGCCATATCCATGTACGACTATGCCTATTATGCTAACGTGGTGATGTGCTGGTGTCCTTACGTGGGTGCTTACGTAGATCTTGAGCTCAAGCTCTCTAAAAAAGTGAAATGAAAATGAAGTGAGAGAAGGAACTATTAATAGTTTTTTTAAAGGGCAAAGAAAACCTAACTAAACTTATTTTCTTAGCCTTATTACATCTAGATTTGTGTTGGAGCATGCACAACCCAACGCCTCCCTTATCTCCTCATTCACGCACGTTAAGCACCATGCCTATGGGGAGCATTGGTATGCAATCATTCAAGACAAGCATGACTTTTTGCAGCCTTGCGTGTCTCTTGCACACAAGCTTTGATTGTTGGGCCACTCCCTAACCAACACCCTTCCAAAGGTTGTGTGATAAAACCAATTGAACATCTCTTGTAGATAGTTTGTACGTGTTCTCAGAAGCTCCACCTCCATGTCTTGTATTTTTGAAATAAACCCCCTCTTGCTTTATAATGTGATTTCTCCATCCCTTGGGACCTCCACATGTCGAGCGATCCATACTTGTTCATGAAATACGCACCATGCACATAAACTATGTGCTATACACATGACAATAGAAAAAGTCCAGGTTAAAACACCAGTTTATTTTTTTATTGTACAACTTACCATATAGTGTGTTACTTTACTCTCTCCCCAAGCACCTAGCACACTTTTGGTGAATTCTACGATATGTTGTTGGAATGATGCTCGTTCTTGGGTAGTTGTGCTACTTTGATTCATAATGCAAACCATGTTATTGAAATTTATCCAAAGCTGTTTGTGCATATTTACAAGAGCTGGTTGGCATTGGACAATCTACATTTGTGGTGATTGCACACAGGTCTCTCTAGAGTCCCCAAGTCTTCTTTGAATTCTCTACATTTGCTAGCTTCTCCAAAAATCTCCTTGCCTTTGCTCCACTAGTCATGGTGGAGACCTTTTGAGCAACCTTGTATGACATACCAAAGGCCTACTTATTTACTTCAGTTTTCATGTTTCCGCCATGGCAGTGTAGAGAATTTAAAAGATGCTCTAATTTACCAAGGGCTGCAACTTTCCTCTCTTGTTGTGTAGGCATTGTGAATGTATAATCGATATGGCACTTAAGTTATCGATCGAAAATTCTCATGAATGCATGAAGAAGTGTGCAAAAGTGAATATTCTTTGGTGGAAAATTAATGATGGGGGTCCAATTTGAATTCCTGTTTGGTTCTCCTAGCATATCAAGAGACATGACACCTTCCACCCATCTTGCATTTGGTTGTTCCTCATCTTCATCGCGTCAGTTGACTCGATTGGTTCTCCTAGCATATCAAGAGACATGACACCTTCCACCCATCTTGCATTTGGTTGTTCCTCATCTTCATCGCGTCAGTTGACTCGATTGGATCTACTGCATCTTCTTGTTGCTTCTTCCCTTTCTTAGTACCTTTCAAGGCATCTTTCCCAATAGAACCAACCTTCTACTTAACTTTTCCATTTGTCTTTTTTTTGCCTAGGAATATCAATCTGAGCATTACAGTATGGACAAGGCCATCTTGATGTCGCGCCTTGAGAACAACCCATCGCATTTAATTGTCTTCAAATCTCCCCCAAGATGCCAATCTACCTTGAACTTTCCTATGTTTTCTACATCTAAAAGTTGACCATCAATTTGCTTTTTGATTACATCTATTATCCAGGGAGTCCTTTCAAACATCCATGTCAATACCTCATGTGTCTCCTTTGGTACCTCGAATGCACCAAGCCACCAGACCTCTTTCTCAGATTGCACACTAAAACTTGGTTTGGTAGTCTTTTCCCATGCACATATCATGGCCTCATTCATGAGCGTAATGCTTATACGTTCTAGCTTCTGACCTTTTACAATTTGGCACTCATCTAGCTTGAGCACAAATGAAAGTGTGCTCCCCAAAACTGTAAATAAACGGTAATTTACAATATTCAAAACAAAATAATCGTCTTCATTTTATACTGAAAAACATGAATAGTAGCAATTGCAAGTTCTCACCTTCTGGTGAAAGACCATATAACTTCACCATAGCTTGTTGTATTCTCTCAATATGAACAAAGATGTTATTGTAAACATCATAGTGAAATTATGTACTTGTTTTGCTTTTCTTTCTGCTCGACCCTGTGTCTAATGTTAGTGTGCCCTCAACGTGATAAAACTGTCCTATAGCTCGCTGCACATCATCATTATTGATACGCTTGACATTGTGAATCACCTTGAGTGTAGGAAATAAAGTGCCTTGTGAATCACCTTGTATTAGAAATGTATCTTTTACAACTTGACGGATTGCTTGGTACCCTTTTATGCTGATTCTAGCCGCATCACAAGCATGTTGAATTGATGAAGAATCAATGGAGGTGGTAATCTCGCTCACCATGACAACAGCTTGCCGTATTTTAGGACAATGAGGGTCAATAATAATTGAGAGAATATCCTTGGTATTCAGAATGGCTTTGACCAAATCCTTCCATCCCTCTTCGTTAGAACCACACACCTCTTGTAGAAAATTTGTGGTGGCAGAATACACAAGCCAAGCTCTCCTTCACCAACAAATTGCATAAAAGATGATAAATCGGGAAAAGAGGGTTTGCTCTTAATGGAGGGTCAATTGGATAGAGACGCCCATCAACCCAAATATCTACATTTTTCTCCTTAGTTATCCTACGAGCTTGGATAGATTGTGCATCAGTAGGATGGGTTTTTTTAGAGAGCTGCCATACTCTTCAGGAATACGAATGTGTAAATTAACCTTCCGTTTTCTAGCTTCACAAGGGGCTACACACAGCTTGCAAAGGCTCCATAGCTAAGGAGAGGAAGAAGCTAAAGTAGAGAGATCCTCAGAGGGGAGGGGAGAGAGAGAGAGAGAGAGAGAGAGAGAGAGAGAGGAGAGAGAGAGAGAGAGAGAGAGAGAGAGAGAGAGAGAGAGACTTAAAACTTTGATGTTGGAGGTTTGTTGTTGGAGGTTTAACACAAATCCGTTTTTCTAAGTAGAAAATGATATTTTCGATATACAAATATACTAACATGGAGTTTTTCATCAATAAATTACACTTATGAGAAAAATTAATTAATTAATTTTTGGGTCCCCACAATTTCGAGATCTTATGGATGTAGTGGTTCCTGACAGTTAGTTATGTTTATGGGGTTGTGGGGACCTGATAGTTAGTTATGGATGTTTATGGGGTTGTGGGGACCTGATAGTTAGTTATGGATGTATTGGCTCCTGACAAGCTTCTGATGTAACCCTTTAATTACAAGCTTTTTAGAGGCTTTTTGGAGAGAAAAAAGTATTTTCATTATACATATTGGTTGGGTGGTGTTTTTTCCACCTCAAAATATAAAAAAATGAAAAATTTTCACTTTTGGGGCCCACCTAGATATGAGAATGTTTTGCTGATGTGGAAGGGAGATATGGTGGGAGTTAATGAGGAAGGGAGATTTTAAACTCACAAGAAAGATTCAATTTGTAGAGAGTGAAGATAAAAAATTCAAAAAGTAAGAGAGAAAGTATGAGAATAGTCAAAAAGTAAGAGAGAGTATGAGAGTATTCCCTTTAAAAAGTGAAACTTGGGGGGTATGGTTAATGTGGCAAGACAAAAAATAGGGGTCATCATAGCCTTTGTCTCCCTTAAGCCCAGCTTTTAAAGCTCTAATCCCTTAAAATTAGGAATCCTTAAGAGGCCCTTTTTGGGTCCAAAAAATTCCTAATGAACTAGGGTGCAAGGAAAGTCATGTATAGACACAATGATAGGACACATACATGATGCCAACACTCCAACAATTTCATGGTAGAACTTGGTGCATATGTTCCAAACCAACACAAAGGCAAAGAAACTGCAGGTAAAACAAGAGTTGCATACTGTGAAGAAAAAAAGCATGTCTATCAATGAGTATGCTTTAAAGATCAAGGGCATTGTTGAATCCCTTACGTGTATAAATGTTTTGATGAAAGATAATGATTTAATAAGAATTTATCTAAATGGGCTTAGTAAAGATTACAACCCATTCAATACCTTCATTTGTTGTGCAATTAGAGAGAATGTTCCCATTTTTTGGGACTTAGTGTCTATACTGATCATAGAAGAAAAGTCTCTAAGTGAGGACTCTTTTTCACAAAGCAAGAACACATCAAAATAGGCCTTCTACTCCAATTTAGATAGAGGTAGTAGTTGAGGACATGGTGGTGGACGACATGGAAACTATAATTATGGATAACAACAGTCCAGTGATTCACAGAGCAACAGAAGGCAGCAATCATACACATGTGGAAGAGGCTAGGGCCGAGGTGGTTGGCAAAGAAATCAAATTGCAAACAGCATTGCAAATAGCATAGAGTGCTATTATTGTGGCAAACTAGGGCACATGGCAAAAGTCTACTTTAAAAAGCAGAATGACATTAAAAGTGGAACTTTATTGCAAGGCAACTATGCATCATCTAGTAAACAGGGTGGGTGGTGATTGTCAACCTTACTGGAGACCTCTATGGCGCCGATGCCGGCACCACCACATCATTTTCACCACCTTTGGGCCACAGGTGCCGGAATGTGCGGAATTGACTTAAAAACAATGTTTTGTATATTTCACATGCATGCTCGCTGCTTGTATACATACCACGGGATTTTAGGTGGAGAGTGCTAGCTTTATAATAGGTGTTTACACTAGCTAGGGTGAAGAGTGCTAGCTTTTATAATAGGTGTTTACACTAGCTAGGGTGGCCAAATGAGCCCAAGGACCAGACTTTTAACTTTGGCCACCTAAGAGTGTGAACCCTAGAGATCACCACAACAAAACCTAAAATGTGACTCATTATTTTATGCTAATTCAATAGAGTGCTCTTATTCTATATCTACTATCTTATGCTATTGCTTGCTTGTATGAGCTCTTATGTGTGCTTTCCTACTTGCTTGTGAGAGAGTGAGTGTGAGGAGGGTAGAGCTTCCTTTGGAGTGCGACAACGATGGAAATGGAGTGGATCTTTGGAGTTTGGCTGTGCAGCAACATCGTCTCCTACAAGAATTTGAGCACAAGTATTCATGAGGTTAGTGACACACCTTGCCCATGCAATTGTAAGCTAGGTCATGGGATATTGGCTTCTTAATTAAGTTGTTTTATGCTTCTGAGTGTAGTTGGGCAAAGCCCCATGATATTCGTTTATTCCTGCAGTCTTTCTATGGTGGAAGGGCCTTCTATAAGTGGCATTGTTGATAGGGAATAGCCCCACTGCATAGCCACAATGTATTTTGAATGCGTGTGTGCGTATGGATGATTTCTGTGTTAAATTTCTATTTTTTGTTTTTTTTCAAGAATAGTAGAAGCGAAATTTTAAAAACTTGTCCATTTTGTTCCATTGTTATTGAAATCTATATTCAATTTCTGCAATTGCTGCATGTTTTTCAATTTTTGCATGTTTTATCAATTTCTATAATTTTTGCATCCTTAGTGAGTTCTGTAATTTGTGCATTTAGGTTAACTCTACTCTAACTTTGCAGAATTATATGGTAGTAATGTGTGTGAACACACTTAGGACCGTTGGGGTACTTTTTCTCTCACTAGGAGGTTTTTCCCCCGTGCGTATGTACACCCTTTCATCTACTCATTTTGGGGTGTGTACTTATCTTTTGTATGTGGCACACATCTGTTGTTTCTAATCTAGTGTGTTTATGTGCTCTCAAGATTCTCTATCTTGTGTGTATGCATTGTTACAACCCTAACCCTAATTCCAACAATTGGTATCAGAGCTAGCCTCCTTGACACTTGATCTAGTAGTCTACCTCCCTCCTCACTCACGACCTTATTTTTCTGTCTCCGACGACTGAGATGTCCTCTTAGGAGAAGAAGGTATATACTGTAGTGTGCTATATATGAAGTATACAACATTTTTGGAGTCCGCGGCGCTATTCGGGCATGTTTTGGGCACTGCAAGGTTTCTAGAGACGTTTTGGAGAGGCATCATTGTGGATTGGTTTTTGCTTGATTTTGGGTGTTTGGAGCGGCAAAGATTTGGTGTGCAGCAACATCTATAGTGTCTTCAACAACATCAACCATCATACTTTCGCCACCACCATCAACACTCTATTCTCTACTCTGTGTTATTTTTCATACACTTTGTATGTGATTTAGTTAGTTGGCAGCCATCTGAGGTTGCATTCAATGAATACTAAGTACTTGTAGTGTGTTGAAAGATTTTGCATTTGGTAGACAGTCATGGATGGCAGTAGTGATGTATTCAACATGTTGTTTGCTGGATAAACTTGATGGGACTAACTATCCATTGTGGTCCTATAAGATGAGGCATGTACTAGTTGCTAAAGGCCTTTGGAATGTGGTTTAGTGGTAGTGAAACTCATCCTGTTCCATAACTACCAGTGCAACCAGGTGCTGCAGGCACATCTGAAGTAGAATATTATACAGATGTGGCTCCTCCACATGCACCACCAGTACCTCCCACTGCTGCTCAAACGAGATGGGATGGAAGAGATGCACAAGCACATGCATTGCTTGCACTTTATGTGAAGCGAAGCATTATTCCTCATATTTGATCATGTAAGACTTGAAAATAGGCATGGGATGCACTTGCTGCATTATACCAGGTGCACAATGAAGCACGTGTTGCATATTTGCGCAAACAGTTGGAGTCTGAGCACATGAATGAGGGAGACTCAATGGACAGCTTCATGACCAAGATCAAAGATTTTAAGGAGCAGCTCGCTAGTGTGGATGAGATATATCCTGATAGTACATTGGTGCCCACATTTCTCAATGCATTGTTGGATTCTTATCATAGTTTTGCCTCTACCCTTAGACTCATGATGAAGGGAAATCCAAATGCCCTTACATTTGATGAGCTTGTTTCAGTACTCTTGCAAAAGAAGAGTAGTCTAGGCAAAACAAATCTGTTATCCGAGTTGGTGACCAAGTCTTTGTTACCAAAAGGCAATAATAAAGCTTCTTCACGTGGTGGCTATAAGCCAAAATCAGAATCCTCAAGTAAGGATGTAGAAAAAGAAGGTGATAAGCCTAAAAATTAGGACATGTCACTATTGCAGAAAACCAAGGCACTACATAAATGAGTGCAAGAAAAGGCTAGAGAAAGAGAAAAAGAAAGAATCGGGCATGGCTATGGTTGATGCATCTACACCAAGTGCAGAGAAGAAGGAATCTGTAAATTTTGCAGAGATGATTGGGCATGGACTATACATTGCAATTATGACCTTCTGTTCATGATGTATGCATGTCAGTGGGTAGAATCAGATGCTTGATACTTTGACAGTGAAAACTTAGTTCATCCCATGCTTTCATGCAAACAACAGCAGAATTCATGCTCATAGGACATGTTTGATTCACTCCTGCCTTTGTTTAATGGAGGGCAACCATATGTGGAGCTATTGAATGCTCAACCAAGTGCTGAAATTCAGCCTTTGCAGGTACAAAATCAGCCTACAAAACAACCTTTTGATGAGGCAATTATTGAGGATATAGTGGATGAGGAGAGAGTAGCCATAGAAGAATTTAGGGATATGCCAAAATGGCTTGTGCAGACATTGAGGGGGATAGTAAGTTGATAGTAGCTCATTTACCTAGCAGAACTTGTGCAGGTTCTCATCATGCAGATTATTCTCATGTGGATTATGTTCTCATCATGTAGATTATTCTCATGTGGATTATGTTCTCATTTCTACTTTATGTAATGAGGAGGAACATGTTTCCTTTGAGGAAGCACAGGATGATGATCATTGGATGCATGCTATGCATGATGAGTATAACTCTATACCTAAGAGTGACACTTGGTATTTGATAGATCTATCTCATGGAAAAAAGGCCATTGGTACTAAGTGGGTTTACAAGTTAAAACGCAAAGTAGATGGTAGCATTGATCGCTACAAGGCCATACTTGTTGTTTGCAAAGGGGTATGTCCAGCAAAAGGGCATTGATAATAATGATGATGAGACCTTTGCACCCACATCTCGCATGACTACCATTAGGTGTCTCATTGCTTTGGTAGCACATCATGGGTGGAAAGTACATCAGTTGGACATTAAGACTGCATTCTTGAAAGGTGATTTACATGAGGAGTTGTCTATATCGCAGTCTCCTAGTTTTGCTGTGGAGAAGAGTCTAAAGTATGCAGGTTGAAAAAAGGATCTTTATGGTCTTAAGCAGGCTCCTAGAGCATGGTATGAGAAGATTCATGCATACTTGGTTGCAAATGATTTTTGCAACAGTCCAACAGAGAGTACTCTTTATGTGAAGAGGAACACGGACACATTTTTGGTCATTGTTCTATATGTTAATGACATGCTACTCACGGGACCCGATATAAATCAGATTTAAGCCTTTAAGGCTGATTTGCAGTCATTGTTGGAGATGTTAGATTTGAGACCCTTGCATTACTATTTGGGGATTCGATTTATACAGCGCAATGATGGCATTGTTATGCTGTGGTCTAAATATATACAAAAGCTATTGAAGAGGTTTAATCTTGAAGACTGTAAACCTGTGGCTACACCTATTGAGACAGGTACTTGACTTAGTCTTCAAGATGCAAGAGATTATTTTGATGCTATTTTGTATCAGTGGGCTGTTGGATCCCTTCTTTATGTGTGCAACATGAGGCCAAATATACAGTATGCGGTCTCATAGTTGAGAAGACTTATGCATAGCCCAGGTACAAAGCATTGGTAGGCTGTTAAGCGGGTTTTTTGCTATTTACAGGACACTCAATATTTTGGATTATTTTATCCAAAGAGGGGTGAGTCACAGCTGCATGCTTTTAGTGATTCAGATTAGGCTGGATGTTATAACACACGAGTGTCCACTAGTGGGTTTTGCTTTCACCTTGGTGATTCATGTATATCATGGCTCAACAACAAGAAGAAGCCTATAGTGGCTGCTTCCAGCTGTGAAGCTGAGTACAGGGCAACTTTTACAGCTACAGTTGAGTGTGTGTGGCTCAGACGTCTTATGGCTGTTTTGGGTGTTCGACAGTTATCTAGCACTATGACTTTCACTGACAACTAGAACGCAGTAGTGGTTGCGATGAGGAACCCAGTGTTTCATGCTTGCACTAAGCACATTGAGATACATTACCACCACTATGTTAAGGAAAGACTCTCTACAGCAGAGAGATCAGCTTAGTCTATGTGCCTACACATGACAACATGGTAGATTTATTCATGAAGGCTCTTCCTCATGAAAAGTTCAAAGCTTTTTGTAAAGCTTTGGGCTTACTACCTTTTCAGGATTGATCGGCCATACCCTGTACATGTTCACATCATCACTCTAGGAGGGATTTGTAGCATTATATGGTAGTGATGTGTGTGAACACACTTAGGACCGTCGGGTCACTTTTTTCCTCATTAGGAGGTTTTTTCCCTGTGCGTATGTACACCCTCTTATGTACTCATTTTAGGGTGTATACTTATCTTTTGTATCTAGCACACATTTGTTGATTCTAATCTAGTGCGTTTGTGTGCTCTCAAGCTTCTCTATCTTGTGTGTGTGCATTGTTGTAACCCTAACCTAATTCCAACAAACTTATCATTTACAAGTTTAACACCCCATAAATTTATAATTTTACATAGTTAAGGAGCTTCCTTAACTATGGGAGCCAGATTGACAAAAAAAAACACTACTTTTGGTGCCAAACGGGTTAAGAAACACAAAAGTTGTGTTTTGGAAAAAAATTAGATAGTTCAAAAAAATAAAAAATAAAAATTTTCAAAAATTTTAAACTTGTCTGGGACATCTATAGGACCTTCCAACACTCCATATTCACATGCACCTGCGATCTGGTGGGTGTGTATTAGAGGCCTATTTTGATGATAGCACATCTATCGAGTTAGGTGTGTAGTACCGGCCTAAACTAGGGTCATGACCTTTGGTCGGAACCCAATTTAGCATTGTACAAGGACCTACACTAGGGGCCAGTGATACATCATCAGATTTCAAGTCAATGGAAGGATCCCCAGCCCCAAGAAGTGAGAACCCTAACTAGGCCTCGCCAGTCAAGCCAGCCATCTACCTGTGTTTTTGACAGCATAGCTAGCTACCTCAGAGGTTCGTGCTCAACTGCTACCTCTAAACCAAATCTTACTATATAGAGACCACATGATGAAGGAGTTAAGGTAATTTCAAAAGAGATATCTAGGGTACTCTCATCGTTACAAGCAGGGAGCGTTCACATTGATATCTATGTCCATACAGCTCTTGTTGCACCTATTGCAACTGTGACCATCAAACCACTCCCTGCACAAGTGTTTATGCTTAATGGTAGAACCTTAGAAGAAATGCAAGTAGTGGAGGCAATAATCCGGGCTACTAGAGAAAAGGAAGAAAAGACTTTGCAATTGGTACAACAATGATTAGCAGCCCAAACGGTTCAGTATATAGCCTCGACACAAGCAATAACATTGCGTCTACCTTGAAGAAAGAGCTAAGCTTGCAAATCTTGGATCAACGTCTTCTCACAAATAATTGGGAGTATGATGCATCAACAAAAACTCTTGTGGATTTTGATACAGGCCAAGCTTACGGTGTTGGTTGGGAAGGGATTGTCCAATTAATATCTAGGGCCACAATAGAGGA
This sequence comes from Cibotium barometz, assembly GCF_041138505.1. Classification (NCBI taxonomy): domain Eukaryota; kingdom Viridiplantae; phylum Streptophyta; class Polypodiopsida; order Cyatheales; family Cibotiaceae; genus Cibotium; species Cibotium barometz. The sequence continues at coordinate 23,191,977 of NC_141099.1, forward strand.
GGAACGATTGCAAGGTATCTGTTGTGTTGCGATTGCATATATAGGATAATTAAACATGAAAGGATCCAAAGACCTATGGTGCAAGTTGGGACATCCAAAGCAAGAATGCCCATGCGATGAGTGAAATGGTAACACCTCCTATGAGCCCGACGGATCCTACTTTTGTAGTATCACCTAGCTATACTATGGACCAACCCAAATCTTCTAACCCACAAGGCCATGCAAGGACTCAAGAGCATACAATCATGAGCTTCACCTTCTTAGATCCTAGAGTTCTCCCCACCCACCAAGACACTATTAGTACATTGCCTCATCCAGTCGTGGCACCGCACCACCAAGTATGGCACCTATGTAACTAACACATTATTGCCTTTAAGCCACATGCCCTCGGTTACCCCACATTATTGCCTTTAAGCCACATGCCCTTGGTTACCCCATAGTAGCCACCACCACTTCACACATGGACCCCCGTACACTAGGCATATCTAGTATTAACATTCCTAGAGGGGTCACATCTCATTTTGCACCCATGAAACATCCCTTCCCTAGAGTGAGGCTACCAACTCCTGTTTGCGAGACCAACTACACCCAATGGGTTGTTTGCCCCATGAACATAGGTTAAACCCACACAATAATCCTACAGATAAGTCATAATATAGTAATTTCCTAATTAGAATATCTGATCCGGTTCTTTCGTGCAAATGTCGAAACAACACAACATCATTGCTCCTGTTATGTTGCCAACACTAGATCTACCCATTTGCTTTTGCACATGCCCTAGGAAGAGCGGTAGCACATAGCATAATGCCTATTGTGAGAGATGGTGGTGGTCAACATAGCCATGGAAAGGTGGCCCAGATAGCCAAGCTAGCTCATAAATGCGAGGCCCTAGGAGAACGAAATGAGTTTTTCCAAGACCAATGCCTTTAGTCTAACATTAGAGGATTTGGTATAGAACCCTCAAGGTCGAGGAAACACTTGAACTTCACCACTCTTAGGAGATTTTTCTTAAAGTAATTTATGTGTGAAGGAGTCTTATGGGGTATAGCTTTACAACTACATAAAGACAAGAGAGAAGAAGAGGAGTTTGTTAGAGATTTGATTAGTTGTCTCAAGCATTTAAACTCCTGTTGTTGCCATCCGCAAGGAACGTAGCAACACATGTGCTAGTAAAATAGCAACACCATGCACAAGTGCGCATAAATAATATGTACAATCATTTGAACTCCTGTTGCCTTCCACATGAACATAGCAACACACATGCTAGTAAAATAGCAATGCCATGCACAATAATTTGCACATGGTCAACAAAATAACCCATATGAAACAATAATAATCTGAGATGATATAGACAATATCCTCCATGTGCGATACACATATTGCTCATCACATATCTCATAAACGTAAACACATTAGTTATTCTAATTAATTACTATCATAATAATTAATCCCAATATGAAACATTGATAGGCACAAACACAATAGAATCGCCACTTGTTACGCTTTGATGAGCGTATCACTATACACATCATCTAGCATGGCGTGTCTCACCACTTTGATGAGTGTATCACTATACACATCTGAAAAGATGCAGGGGGGAAGAGAGCTTGAGCTCTTGCAAGCACACACACACACTCACAAAACCCTAATAGAGAACACACAAGGTGAGAGGCTGAAAATCTTCTTCTTCTCTACTCAACACTCAACACACCATATACAAGAATAAGAGTACACACAATATGAAAGGTACTCAACCAAATACATACACGGGTTCTCTATAATGTGAACCCGACTAAATGAGCTGGCGCTATAACTATGCCAGTCTCTAGAATGGCTGTCACACAGCCTGTCATCCCACTGGCCGCACATCTCCCATGATCTCACCAACCATGCCAGTGGTGTAAGTGTGGGGCCTATCCCCCAGGCGGGTCATCAGTGGCCACCGCCTCACTAAACGAGCTCAATATCTCAACACTCCCCCTCGAGCTCAACTCCATCTCATGTACACCAAGCGAAGCCCTGAATCTGCGGAGCTTCTCTGTACCCAATGCTTTGGTGAAGATGTCAGCTACCTGATCCTCTGTGCTGACATAAACAAGGTCAAGGTCTCCTGCCAAGACCTTCTCTCTGACAAAGTGGTAGTGGACCTCTATGTGCTTCATACGAGCATGAAAGACTGGGTTCCTGGCCAACTGTATACTGCTAATGTTGTCACAGAAAATGACAACTTGTCTATCCACTGATAGACCCAAATCTGCAAGTAGCTTTCTCAACCAAGCTACCTCACATGCTGCCATAGCAGCTCCTCTGTACTCGGCCTCCGTATACTCGATAGAGCAACCGTAGGCTGCTTCTTGCTGCTCCAAGTCACAGCAGCACTCCCCAAAGAAAACATGAATCCACTGGTAGATCTTCTGTCTGAGATACTACCTGCCCAATCAGCATCTGTGTACCCATGTACACATATCTCTGTCCCAGTCTCATAGAATAGCCCACAATGTAAAGTAGACTTCACATACCTCAGTATGCGTCTCACTGCATCCAAATGTGGTTTCCGTGGAACCTGCATAAACTGACTCACCAACCCAACAGCATAGCTCAAATCTGGTCTGGTGATCGTCATGTAGATCAAACTTCCTACTATGCTCCTGTACATAGTAGGATCCTCCAAGATCTCTCCTGAATCTGCACTCAACTTGCCATTCTGATCCAATGGCACAGAAATAGGCTTACAGCCTGTCATACCATACTTGGACAACATGTCCAAGCCATACTGTCTCTGCAGTAATCCAATACCATGTGGTGACCTAATCACCTCAATGCCCAAGAAATATCTGAGCTCCCCCAGATCCTTCATCTCGAACTTCTGTCTAAGCAAGATCTTTACATCAAAGATCTCTGCATCATGGTCCCCCGTAATGATCAAGTCATCTACATAGATGACAACAAGCACAACCCCTCTATCACCATGTCTCACATACAATGAGAAATCTGCATTGGCTACATGAAAGCCAATAGTGACAAGATATTCAGAAATCTTGTCAAACCATGCTCTTGGTGCTTGCTTTAAGCCATACAAGGCTTTCTTCAACCTGCAAACATGCTCGGGGTGACCCACATCCTCATAACCAGGTGGCTGCAACATATACACCTCTTCTTGCAAATCCCCATGCAAGAATGCATTCTTTACATCCATCTGATGTAAAGTCCATTGCTTTGACGCAGCCACTGCTATCACAACTCTCACCGTTGCCATCTTGGCAACTGGGTTGAAAGTTTCCTCATAATCAATCCCATATGTCTGCGCATATCCTTTGGCTACCAATCTAGCCTTGTACCTGTTTATGCTTCCATCACTGTTATGTTTAACTTTGTACACCCACTTGCATCCAATGGCTTTCTTTCCTTCAGGCAATTGCACTAAATCCCAAGTTTCATTTCCATATAGTGCATCCATCTCCTCATCCATAGCTTTCTCCCAACACACATTTCCAATAGCCTCATCAATGCATGTGGGCTCAACAACCTGCACAACCTTTGCCATATATGCATAGTGATGTGCCACATAACCATCATATGTAAATCTCTACACAGGGTTCTTCACTCTCCCTGATCTTCGCAGCTTTTCATTCATGGCTTCCATAGCCTTCTTTACACCAGGTGTTCTCATAGCTGGGATCCCAAGCTCCTCATCAAGGCTCATATCTGAGCCACTAGACTCTCCATCAACATGAGAATGCCCTGCAGAAATGTCAGGCATACCAAGGGGCTCAACCACTTTCTCTTTTCCTTTACGTGATGTAGTAATCACATTTGCAGGGCTGGTATTATGATGCAGCCTGCCACTCCATGGTCTATCAATAGACCCACTAGATGAGGACTCTCCTGGTCCACTCAAAGACTGTGATTGCTGACCTGCATTCTGTGCAACCACACTTCCACTCACATCAGCCCCAACAGCTTCTTTTCCAGCAGCATACCAGCTGCTCATCTCATCAAAGACAACATCCCTGCTTACCCTCAACTCACGTGTAGCAGGGTTATAACACCTGTATCCCTTTTGCTCAAGGGAGTATCCAATAAACACACATTTTTCAGCTTTTGGATCCAGCTTAGTTCTCAGCTCATCTGGCACATGCACATATGCAATGCATCCAAAAACTTTCAGATGAGACAAATCTGGTTTTCTGCCAGTAAACCTCTCCTCTGGAGTTACATCATGTATGGCTGCACAGTTGGAGTCCTGTTCATGATGTATACTGCTGTAGAAACAGCCTCAGCCCAATAGCGATGCGGCATATTCTTCTCTTCCATCAATGCTCGCGCAATCTCAGCAATGTGCCTGTTTTTTCGCTCAGCAACTCCATTTTGCTGCGGAGTGTATCTGCATGTATACTGTCTCCGAATACCATTCTTCTTCAAATATTCAGAGAACGCATTGGAGAAGTACTCTCCCCGTCCATCTGACCTTAGGCACTTTACATATTTCCCTGTTTGCTTTTCAACCAAAACTCTGAAATTCTGAAAGTGAGTGAACACCTCACTCTTCTCCTTCATGAAATATACCCACACTTTCCTTGTGTGGTCATCAATGAAAGTCACATAATACCTGCAGCCTCCCATAGATATGGTCTTCGTAGGACCCCATACATCTGAATGCACAACATCTAGTGCATTTCTGCTCACATATCTGTTACGTGGAAACACATGCTTTGTTTGCTTCCCAAATTGGCATGCTTCACATATTTTTTGCATACCTTCCACTTTAAATTTTGGCAGCCCTGTCACAATTTCTTTTGTCTGCATAGACTTCAATCTCTGCACATTCACATGTCCAATTCTTTTATGCCATATGTCTGTGTCTGCAACAATTCCTGAACCATTTGCAAACATCGCAGCACTCATCTCAGGCATGTCTACATCCAACGTAAACATTCTGCCCACTCTATTGCCTTTTGCAACCAACCTGCACTTGTCTTTAAAATCTTCAACATAACATCCATCAGGGTTAAACCGAACCTGCAAACCCTGCTCAATCATCTGGCCAACTGAAACCAGATTCTTTGTTATGTTCGGTACATGAAGTACACCTGCAAGGTACTTCACTTTGCCATCCTGCATAGACAATGGCACATCTCCAACGTGGGCAATTGGATGAGCAGTGTCATCCCCTGTTTCCACAAAACCTGGTCTTTCCGGGTTTTTCATGTCCTTGAACCACTCCCCATGACTCGTCATGTGGTTCGAAGCGCCTGAATCCACATACCATACATTATCTTTTTGTGCTGCATCAACATTTTCAGACATGGCATTCACAACATGCTGCATAACAAACAACCTTTCATTATCCTCATTATTTCTGCTTGATGATGCATAGTTGTTTTGCTGCACTTTCCCATTTTGCATGTCAGCCTGCTTCTTATAACATTCTGACTGCACATGTCCAGGCTTACCACAATAATAGCATTCACGTGCATCATTATATTGCTTTTGCCAATTTCCACGGCCTCTTTGACTCCCCCTGCCTCTGAATTTGCCTCTTCCACCCTGCGTGTTGTTGTTGTTGTTGATTCTGGGACTGTTGTTGTTGTTGCTGCTGCTGCTGCTGCTGACCATAATTCTGATTACCTGTTCGGCCACCTCCTTGACCGCGTCCACGGCCTCCTCTACCTCGTCCTCTTCCTGAACTCGTGTAGAAGGCCTGTTGCTCTGAACTGTTTTTGCTTTGTGAAGACTGTTGGTCTTCACCCAAGTTCTTCTCTTCGATAATCAGCATAGACACCAAATCTGTAAAGTTGGGAATGTTTTCCCGAGTCTGAATAGACGTCTTAAATGCCTTGTATTGTGGCCCGAGACCACGTAGACAGACTTCCACTTTGTCATCATCATCTACTGACACACCAATAGATGCAAGGGATTCCACAATACCCTTTATCTTCAACGCATAGTCATTCACAGACATGCTCTTTTTCTCCACAGTATGAAGTTCATTCTTCAACTGTATCTTACGTGCCTTGGTATTTGTTTCATAAAGCTTTACCAAGGTGTCCCACGCCTCCTTGGGGGACTTGGCATCCTGAATGTGCCCAATCATGGTGTCCTGTATACTAATGGAAAGCCAATACATTACTTTCCTGGCTCCTTGGTTCCAGTCTTTAAACTCTTTCACATGTGCAGTAGTCGGATTTATATCCGGTATCTCCGGTGCCTCTTCATGCTCACCTTCTATGTAGTCCCAATAGCCTTTTCCCATCAAGAAATTCGTCAACCTGAACCTCCAAGCATGGAAGTTATTCGTATCCAGCTTCTCAGCCACAATCTGTGTTATGCCATCATTAGACATCTTGCCAAACACACAATTTTACCAGAAACTGCACTCTGGTTTTTCCTGCACAACTGCTGTATTTTCTGCACAGCGGTACTGTAGTACTCTCAAATGTCACCAACAGTGACTTCAATGTGCATACATACACCCAATGGCAACTGTAGACCTCTTTGCAGCACCCACAGTGTCTGCACAGTCAGTCTGTCTTCCTGCAGTTCTTAAAACAGAGTTCTGCAGAGAATCGATGACTTACCCACAGTGCTCGAAATCGCCTGCTTTCTGAAAAACGGAGGTCCAGACGCGCCCGAAACGCGTTTTTGGCCCGGAATTTCAGTCCGAAGGACTACAGTCCGAAGGATTGTATAGTTGCCCTATAGCTTTACTCCCGCGAAGAAAGCTCCTCAATCAAAGATCGTTTGCCGGTGCCTCCCGTAGAGCTCCCGACAAGGGTGTAGTCACCAACACAATAGGGAAGAGTAGTTGAAGCTCTTACCCTCGTACTGCTTCCTGTGGTTCTCTTGCTTGCAGCTCAGCCCTTAGCACGAACCAGGCTCTGATACCATGAAAAGATGCAGGGGGGAAGAGAGCTTGAGCTCTTGCAAGCACACACACACACTCACAAAACCCTAATAGAGAACACACAAGGTGAGAGGCTGAAAATCTTCTTCTTCTCTACTCAACACTCAACACACCATATACAAGAATAAGAGTACACACAATATGAAAGGTACTCAACCAAATACATACACGGGTTCTCTATAATGTGAACCCGACTAAATGAGCTGGCGCTATAACTATGCCAGTCTCTAGAATGGCTGTCACACAGCCTGTCATCCCACTGGCCGCATATCTCCCATGATCTCACCAACCATGCCAGTGGTGTAAGTGTGGGGCCTATCCCCCAGGCGGGTCATCAGTGGCCACTGCCTCACTAGACGAGCTCGATATCTCAACAACATCAACTAGTATAGCATGTCATTTGCATAAACCATGTGTTACACTTAGATTGTGTAGTTGTCTAGCAGAGTCCACTTGTTTCACTTCAATAACACATAGCTATCAAGCATGGCACTACTTGTTATACTTCAACAACATACACCTATCAAGCATGGTCTCAAGCGATACCAATAACACTAGGTCACTAGTATTTAATATGGGATCATCCACGATACCAATTCACTAACATGGCACACTAGCATCACGAGCGTCCCCATTTAGCCAAAGGGTGGACATTATATAACATTTACTTCATGAAAGAGAAAAGTGAAGTGTTTTACACACTCTCAAGGCTATGGTTGAGAGAAAGACAAAGGCATGTACATAAAATGCCTAAGATTAGATGGAGGGGGAGAATATTTCTCCAATGAGTTCAACAATTATCTAAGAGAGCACATGATAAAGAGATAGTTCACATGTAGGTATATCCCATAATAAAATGGGGTTACAAAGGGAACATACACATTTAGAGAGCACGGGACAAAAAGATAGTTCACATGTAGGTACACCCCGTGATAAAATGGGATTGTAGAAAGAACATGCACATTGTAGAAGGGGGGACTTCTTTGTGTGAACATTTTCTAGTAAGCCTTTTTTTTGGAATCCGGCTAACGGATTCCAAAGAGAGAGAGAGAGAGAGAGAGAGAGAGAGAGAGAGAGAGAGAGAGAGAGAGAGATGTCTGTTGAAATATACAAGTGAATGGGTGTGTGTGGGAAAAAGCCCTTAGCAAGAGGTTGTAAAAGAGAGTCTCTAAATGAGTGAGAAGTAGTGAAAAGGTGAGAGGTATCTACTGGGAGAGAATAAAGGGTAGAATGAGAAGTTCTAGGATGTGTGGAGATATTCTAGGAAAAGTAAAGAGGTGGAGAGAATCAAGCAAAAGAGGAGTGAATCAAGGAGAGATCAGTGGGATTAGATGCTTGGCATCTTGTGGATGTAAACTCTATAAATTGAGGCATTGGCCTAATGACTATTTGTTGGTTTTTGAGTATCCATGCCTACATTAAGCTATTAGTTAATTGCTCACTAATCTTATCTTAATCATCATCTAATCACTTTACTAATGATGTTGATTCTTGCATTTGATCCACCATAGCTCATCACTTTGCTTGCATTTTAACATGGTATCAAAGCCAAGCTTAGGATTAATCTAATTTATGAGCTTATTATCTTGCTAATCACCTTATTAATTAGGATTAAGAGATAATCACTTTTTTTAAGCCTCTTTTCAACCATTCTCTGCACCCCCAGCTGGTGGAGGAGCTCCCTCTCCCTCCAGCCTTAACAATAGGCTTCAACCTTCTAGCCTCATCTAGCTACACTCCCCATGCTTCAGCCCATCACGTCAAATCTCCAAACCGCCACCATCGGCGGCTGCTCCTAAATTTCGTGAATCTACAAGCACCTATTTCTGGAAGAAAAACTCAGATCTAAACTTACACAGAAGCAATTGGTCTAATTGGTCTTGGTCCCCATGGGTTTTCTAGGGTGCTCTACATGCTGGTGATGTCACATTTTTGAGATTCCTCAAGGAGAAGTGGCATCAAGCACTGCATCTAGAGATTAAGCATTCAATGTTTGGTCAAATATTTTGTTTCTTGGCTTAATCCTCTACTAGACTAACTGCTATTGATGCCTTTGAAAGGAGTTGAGCTCATTTGAACTCTAAGGCCCCAGATCTCTAGCCTCCCTGCACACTATTTTCTGCACACAAAATAGGAGATTATTTTGCTAATCAATGATTAATCAACACTAATCACTATAATTTGGTGCAATTGAGGGTTCAAATTTACCATTGGGTATCTGATATAGATCCCTATCACTTCAGATTGCAATTCGGAGATGGTTTAATACTCCAACCATTCAGTACAAATTTGTTACCCTTGGCTTTATGTAATTTTTGGTGAATTTATGCTGATAAATCTGTTGTAATCATCACTTAAACACCAGATTTGAGTTGTAGAAGGGTAGACACTGCCCTTGAATCATGAATTGGATCAAGAGGTAAGACACCTTCACATCATCATGAGCACGGCACAAGAAATAGCTAAATTCAATGGAGAGCAATTTTATACATGGCAAACAAAAACCATGTATTTGCTCATGAGGAAAAATCTGTGGTGGCTAGTTGAGGGAAGAGATGAATGCATAGAGGTGATTAGGAAAAATGAGTGGAAGAGCAGGAATGAGAAAGCATTAGGACTCATTGCACTCAGTTTAAATGATAAAATCATTCACCACATCACATGGATACAATGGGCAAAAGATGCATAGGATGAACTCAATAAATTATTTGGCACTCAAGCAAAAAATTCAAAGATAAATCTACTAATGCAATTCTACAAACTTGATATAAAGGAAATTGAACCTTTAATCACACACTTGAACAAATACAAAAGCATTAAGCAACTGGCAACCATTGGTGAGAAGATAGAGGATGATGAGGCACTAGCAGTGCTTCTGAAGAGTGTGGACAAAGGAGAATATGAAAACATTGTGGCAACCTTAAAGAATGTACCTGAATTGAAGCTGCATGAAATAGAAGGAGCTCTACTAGAACAAGAAACCAAGGTCAAAGAGAAGAAATGGGTGGACTCAACACCTAGAGAGGAAAAAGCATTCTTCACCCGAGGAGGATTCTCATGAGAGGACGAGGACAAGGAAGAAGCAGGGGAGGAGGAAGGATCCACAACTGTGGAAAGCTAGGACACATGGCAAGAGACTGCTATAGCAAACCTAGTGAAGAAGGAACGACATCGGCAAACTTCATGGAGAATCCTAAGGAAGTGGAGTCAGATCATCTTTTTTGAGAGAGAAAGAGAGAGAAACCCCACAACCCAATGTAACCTGCCCCAACAACAGAATAAAACCACCTCTGAGCCACCGATGATGTAGGCCAGGTAGATGTATGTGTGAGAACTTTAGTGAAGGTCACGGGCACTTGTAGTAGCCTTGGACACATAGAGAGAGAGAGTGTCAAGGACTATGAGTTAGGGACTTGAGGCACTGGTCGCGGGCTACCAAGTAAGAGGGAAACTTGGTATAGGGTCCATGTGTGCTAGGATTATTCACTTGAGGGGAGGTATTGAAATATACAAGTGAATGGGTGTGTGCGGGAACAAGCCCTTAGCAAGAGGTTGTAAAAGAGAGTCTGTAAATGAGTGAGAAGTAATGAAACGGTGAGAGGTATCTACTGGGAGAGAATAAAGGGTAGCATGAGAAGTTCTAGGATGTGTGGAGATATTCTAGGAAAAGTAAAGGGATGGAGAGAATCAAGCAAAAGAGGTGGAGTGAATCAAGGAGAGATTAGTGGGATTAGATGCTTGGCATCTTGTGGATGTAAACTCTATAAATTGAGGCATTGGCCTAATGAGTATTTGCTGGTTTTTGAGTATCCATGCCTACATTAATCTATTAGTTAATTGCTCACTAATCTTATCTTAATCATCATCTAATCACTTGACTATAATGATGTTGATTCTTGCATTTGATCCACCATAGCTCATCACTTTGCTTGCATTTTAACAATGTCAACACTACATCCTCTAAATTGAGGTTATTAAGTGAAAATAAAAACAAGTTCATTCACATACAAATTCTAAATATAACTCTTTAATCAAAACTATTGTTAAGTCTTATTATACGAGATACTAATAAGGACACAACATTGCTTACTTCCATGGGCTTGGCTTGCCCTTTGGAGTGAACCCACAGAGTGAGAAAATGGCGTTCTTTCCCTTCTGCACTTCCTCAAGCCAGAGATGCTCAAATGCATCATCAATAAAACCATGAGCTCTCCATATCATAATTAAGCCCACCATTTTGGTCTTCACTTGAGAAATATCATCACTACAGAAAGTGGTAGGATGTGAGACCTTTCCATGCTTGTGCACCATCTATGGTCTTTTTCTTGACCTCCGCATTGGTGGCATACATCGCGATACGCCCAACAACGAATTCAATGCTAACATTTGATGAGGCCATCACAAGCAATATGTAGGAGGGATGTGGGTGGCGTGCTCTACTAACAATGTCTAGCTAAATGGTAATTGACAAAGTGCTATGGAGCTTTTCTCTATATTTATAGGAGTGCGGGAGAGGTGCATAAAGAGTTATTCCTTGTAATTTTGTGGAAAAGAAAAAAACATCTTTCTTCTTTTTATTAACAATAATAAAGGCATATTTCCTCATTTGTTAGTGGGGACAATAATAAAGTCATCTTTCCTTTCTTTTTGGGAAGAGCGAGTATGTATCTTTTCTTTTTTACATATACAATTTCAGAAAAGCTTTCTTGCCTGCTAAAGGGCTTGATGTGATTTCTGGCCCACGATGATTCTCTCTCTCTCCCTCATTCTTCTCCTCTCATTTCCAAGTATCTTGTCCACTATTTGATTTCATATATTTATGATAGATTTTTCACTTTCTTGTCACTATTTGATTTCATATATTTATGATAGATTTTTCACTTTCTTGTCACTATTTGATTTCATATATTTATGATGGATTTTTCACTTTATGTGAAAATGACTAATAGGGGCATTTTCCTATAGTAGTCGTCTAGGTGAAAAAGATTTACAAGGGTATTATTCTAGTACTTATCTATGTTGATGACTTGATTGTCACATGGGATAGTGATGTTAACATTCATGAGGTGAAAATGCTCATTAAGAGTAAGTTTGAAATGAAAGATTTAGTTGAATTATAATACTTCCTAATTAAGTATAGAGGTGATTAGATCACATGATGAGATTTGGCTTTTGCAAAGATAGTATGTTTTAGACATGATGTCCAGGTATGGAATGATAGGTTGTAAGCCAATTTGAGTGCCATTGAAGTAGAACACAAAATTGATTGTAGATACATGTGATCTTTTGGAGGAAACTTCTATGTACATGTGCATTGTAAGGAGTTTGATCTACATGATTATCAACTATGATGTTAGATTAGTGAGTCAATTTATGCAGCCTTGGCTACATATACATGGATATATAGGTACAGGTGCATGTACATGGATATATAGGTACATGGACAAACAGTACATTATGGAATTTTTCATGAGGATAGAGTACAAGTACATGGATATATGGATATATGGATGTTAATTGGCCTAGTATATCTCAGTTTTGGGAGTGTTGCTCTATTAATAGGACCAGTAAGAAGCAACCAATGATTTCTTTGTCAAGTACAGAGGTTAAGTACAAGGGTTAAGTATAAGAGGCTAAGTATAGGGATGCTGCTATGGTAGCATGTGAGGTAGCTTGGTTGTAGAAGCTACTTGTAGATATGGATGAGCCAATGGATAGGGATGCTATCATTTATTGTGACAACATGAGCAGCATATAGTTGGCTAGTAACCCAGTGTATTATGCTAGGACCAAAAGAACATTGAAATACATTATCATTTTGTGAGTAACAAGGTTCTAGTAGGTTATGTGGATTTGGTATCTATTAACACATAGAGGAACATGCAGCTGACATCTTCACAAAGGCATTGGGTACATAGAAGCTTCACAAGTTTAAGAGCTTTACTTGGGGTGCAAGGTAGGGAGTTGAGCTTACGGGGAATGTTAAGATATTGAGCTCAACTAGTGTAGACATGGATGACACGAGGATGACACAACCCATATTCAAAGGCTAAACATCATCTGCACCCACATCCCCATCAACCACATCTAAGAAAGTAACATCAACAGCATCAAGAAAGGTATTAATAATGCATGGAGAAGCATCCTTCAGCTTAGCTTGATCACACTCATCATCCACACTCATGCATGGAGCATCCTTCAGCTTAGCTTAATCACACTCATCATCCACAATATTTCCTCGCACTTCTAGTGCATATACATTTGTTTGCTCCACAATGCCATATTGCTTAAAATTCCTTCCTGAATACATATGATCATCATCCTCCAAATCTGTGTATGCTCTCCCAGTATGCCTCTCAACATTTAGCTCCAAGACTGTATGAGTATCATTGCATAGATGCTCCACCTCTGGCTCTAACAAATGAATCATAGCTTATCTCCTTATTAGCCAACACATCATCCTCACCTTCCTCCTCTATAACTGCTTCAATCATATTCGTATTACCCAATGGACCTTAAGGCTGCACTTGTCCTTGTTTGGGCACTTGATTTCCATGAACTTCATCCCTATCAGTAGCATCGATATTACCCCCTCTGGTCTTTGAAAAATAGGATATATACCTCCTGGCTCTCTTCTTGGGTTGAGGACATTGAAGCACTATATGACTCCTTGATGGACTTTGTAGCCACCTCTTTAGATCTTCTTCTTCAAATAGAAATCAACCATTGAACAAAGGCTTAGGTGGCACGAGGGTAGCACCAAGTTCCAATAGAGGTGTAAACAGGGACCCTAGGCTTGCCTCTATAACCTTTAAATGATCCTATGACTCACTAGAACTCCCTCTGCTCTCGTCTTGCCCAAACTTGGTCACACTGCTTCCTTCTCTATTCTCTGCGCACTCTTATGTCCGTCTCTCTAGTGGGTTCTCCGAAAGCTCCTCTCCTATTGTGCAACCTCTTGCCCCAAATAAAAGCTCATTCTCATATAGAAGAAAAACAAACACCCTACATCTCCTACCTTCCTAACAAGAAACTGTCACGCATTGCCTTCAAGATCTCCATGCACATTTCCTTCATTATCTAGATCTCATGGATCTCTCTGTATCTTCATGCATAGTATCCTCTTCTGGCCGTTGCATGGCCTTCCCATTTATCCTTTTCATACTATGTCCACTACATACTAAGTTCTAGACCAGCATATGTTCATATCATCTTTCTACAAATTTCCTTCTCCTCCTATTCATATCATGACTTCATTGGGCCCAAAAAAAACCCCTCACAATGTGAATGGAGATTTTGTTCAAATTTTGATCATAATGGAGTAGAAGATCCCAAACTTGGTGCTAGATGTGGGAAACCATAGCACTATGCCCCACTACCACATGAATATGAAAAAGACATGTTAAGGATAGCAAGGGAAGTAGGAAGGGGGTTTGCCATAATAATCACGTTGTTAGTCATCATGACCTCTTTATTTTGGATGCACCTTTTATTTATTTCATCTACTACCAAGATTAAAGTCTACCATGATTAATGTGTTTAATCAGCTGTGTGCAATGGGATGATATGATTAGGATTAATTTGTTTAATTAGTTGTGTGCACAGCTAATATTATTTTGGATAAAGGCAATGAATGTGTTAGACCACTATGAGATATTTTGGAAGACATGAGAACATCTTTTATGGTTTCATATTTAAGAATCTATATTTTTGTAAGGCCTCATACCTTTTGTACACACCAAATAGTATTTTATATTTTGGTAGGCCCAATACTTTATATTGATGCATACTATATTTTTGTAAAGCTTGTACGCTCATAAACTCAAAAGCACTTGCTTGTGCTTTGTTTTTGGAATTATCTTCTTGAAAAGCACACTTTTTCTAATATATATAAATATGGGAGAGTGATACAAGGGCCACAGCTTGCACACTCATAAACTCAAAAGCACTTGCTTATGCTTTGTTTTTGGAATTATCTTTTTGAAAAGCAAATGCTTTTTCTAATATATAAAAATATGGGAGAGTGGCATAGGGGCCACACTGTATCTAGGGAAGATTCAACCCAGTGTCGACGGTGACTTCTAATCTATTCTCCATCTCTCTCTCTCTTGTTTATTTTATTTGGTTTATTAAGGTTTATGCTTTAATTTGTACAATTATATGTTATGCTCTAATTTTTATGTTGAGAAATTAGAGTATCCTTCTGCAAGTATCTTAAAGTTCCTAACAGTGGTATCAGAGCTTCTCATTTTTTGAAAAGGCTAAAATTATATTATAAAAGGAGGTAAGATTTTACAAAAAGCTTTTTATAAAGAAGCTTAACTTGTTACAGAGTAGCTTGTAGCTCTACTAGTTCCAAAATTAACTAGATCAGCTTATTGTCCTTAATGTTCAATGCCATGGACTCTTTCTTTTTGAACTTAATCTCTTTGGCTACCTCAATCGCCTCATTGTTGCTCATGCTGATCCAGGTCCATTCTTTCCATTTGGATAACTTTGACCTCTGTGATCTTCTTCAACAGTTTTGTCTTGGACACCTTCAATGCCATCCTCATCTACAAAGACAAACATTGTTTTAGGCCATGGATCATATCCCCTTGTACAGATTGGAAGACCAACAAGTTTCTATAGACCCAAACTATCCAGAGATAAGTGGCCCTAATAGAATTCCACAAGTTTGAGGACAAGCCATTGCTTTTTCCTAGAAGAAGCTCCCTCCAATTTAGGTCCTTCGAGTGGGCGGGGGCAATAAGGTTGCACACGAGTTTAAGCACCTCTGAGTTGGTTAGACAAGATATGAATAGGTGAGAGATGGTTTTTGGGCTTCCCCTACATCTTGGACATTGCCCATCCCTGATTCCTATCCTATGAACTTTCTCACTAGTCCACAATGCTTGGTGGAGAATCAGCCATAACAAACAAGACATCTTGGGGGGAATGGTGCTGCTCCATATTTTGTTGAATCTAAACTCTCATTGTCTTTTTTCCCAACAGATGTTGGCATCTTGCATTGAGATTGATGTGGAGGGGGGAGGAAGCTTTTTGAAATGGGGGATAGGCCAAAGAGGGTCTTTTCCTCTCCATACCATAGCCCTTATCCTGAATGGACCTCTGTGATGGATGAAGGATGCAAAGTTACTGTCCCACAGAGCGATTCTGGCTAGCACAAGGTTGACATCTTCATCGTTCAGTCAAAACTTTTCCTTCATGGATTCTGGGGATAGCCACCCTTTGTCCTGGAAGTTCCACAGGTCCCCCTAGGTTTCTATGCGTTTCTTTCAGAGTTTATAGCCAGCTGGGAACTATTCGTTCGGGATACTATTCTGATAGACCATCGAGAACCAGGCTGAGTCTCTAGATGAAAGAGGTCCACCTTGAACCTTATGTTGGGTGTGAGCTCCAAGAGGGCTTTCAAATTGTTGCATGCTCTTTAGAATCCCTTAATGAGAGGGCTCCCCTTAATGAGAGGGCTCCCCTTAGGATTGATTTAAAAGTTGCTAAAGAATAGGGTCATGAAAGGTAGCATTGTTGCATGCTCTTTAGAATCCCTTAATGAGAGTAGGATTGATTTGCAAGTTGCTAAAGAATAGGGTCATGAAAGGTAGCATGTTCCACGTCGGGAAGTTCAGCTATACCAAGAGAAGGGGGAGTTCCTATGAAGAAGTTGGGCCCAGTCCTCCTCTTTTTTGTACAGACTTCTGATGATCCATTTGGTCATCATTTTGTCTGCCACCTCACCCATGTCCGGGATGCCAAGCCCCCCTCCTTTTTTCGACGTGGAGCAAACTTTCCAGGCAACTTTGGGGATTCTAAACACGGGCATCACCACTCTACAGGAAGTTTCTAAATAGGGCTTCAAGGACTTTGAGTTCAGCATTTAAGGGTTGCCAACAGGAGAGGTAATAGATAGTCCATGGGATTAAGATGTGCTTCAGCACTATCAGTCAATCTGTCGGCCAGGTTTTGCCGTAGTCCCTTGCTAGTGATCTATTTACGTAGCATCTATCTAGTCTAGCTTTGTGTAGCTGAGGGGGACAGTCCTATTGTTTGACCATGTAAACTCTTGAGGGGGTGCCAAATCTACTAGATCATGGAAGCTCTTGATCTTCATCCATTCTTCAAGCTCCTGGCCTTTGATAACATGCCCAAGATCTTGAAATTGATCAAGTGGACATTCGACCATGTTGAAGTCCCCAGCCGCTATCATTGGGAGGTTAAGAACCATGAGGGAGTTCCACAGAGCCGGTCTGGTGCTAGATGGGTGGTCCCACCTTTGAGAGTAGGGGTGCAAACATGTTGGTCCTCTGCATGGGCTTTGAGGGGGGGCATGGTTGTTCATGCCTCTCATCAGTTGACTTGTTGGAATCCGTCCTCGTCCCCATTAGTTGTCTTTTGGGGGGGGGGGTGTTCTCCTTACAGAAGGGGGGAGATCTCTCCTTGCAATTCCTAATAAAGTGCCCCTACTTGTTCAGGATATTTTTGAAGACTATATGTTGTTCTAAGACTAGGTCCTCCCTCCCAAGGTGGATGGTCAAGGTTTCTGGAAGGTCAGAGCTCAAGTCCTTTTTGATTAGTGTCTGTGGGTGCAAACAGGGGTTGAGGTCCGGGTGGGGTCTCTAACCCAGCAGGTTTCTTAGAGGCTCCACAATCATTCTCAGAAGGGGGTACAGGTGAAGGGGGAGGTCCAGCAACTCGGGCTTCTTTTTAGTTTTGGACCGTTAGGGGAGAGACAGGGGGTCCATCTGAATAGGGAGAGAGGGGTATTCTTTATCATCCACTGGCCGGCCCAAAGGATGTGCAAGGCTATGCCCTCATCTCTGAACATGGAGCTGAAATAGTTGTTGGGTAGGTACTGGATCTAATCTATAATCACCCCTCTTGAGAGCTAGTTGTTTCTGATCCACCCCCCGAAGGATATCTACCAGTGGTCTTGGTCCGTGACAAAGGCCAATAAGAGGTGTTGGAAGCGAAACAAATCGAAACCTCCTCAAGGACCCACTTCGATATGCATGAAGCCTCAAGTCTTGAGCCAGAGAGACCAGCAGGTTTCCCTACACTTTCACTTGGTAAAGAAAAGCCTTGATTCTTACCAGGCCAAGGTTCTTCGTATCAAAGCTTTAGGGACCACTCAAGGAGGATGATTTTTGAAGGAAAATTCAAAAATCAAGATTTGCTTAATTTACTTGGTGCAAAGAAGGCCAAAGGTTTAATTTTTAGAATTACTAAAGCAACAAGGAGAAATATCATGGGAAGAGGAAAAGCCTACAAAAGCTCCAACAAGGGTACAAATGCTTGGATAAAAAGAGGAGCTCATAAAAAGATCTAAAAGAGAAGAAGGCTATAAAACCTTTAGACAAAGCTTGAATGGTTTATGGGAATCTTTTGAGCCATGGGATGGATATCTAGATCAAGGGCTTCAAATCTTTGCTACCTTTTTCCAAAAACCACCCTCTTCTTGAAAAACCACCCTTTGATTTCTTCATCCTCTCCAAAATCCGATGGCATTGATGGAATGAGCAGGTTTTCAGCTTCATCTCCCTAATCTTAGTTTTTCATGAGCTTCCCACATATTGGACAGTGTTGAATCAAGATTTTTTTGGGAAAAAATCCCCATTCCTCTGTGCACTATTGTGCCCAATGGACTTCTTTTGTTTTCTCTCCCTCTCTTCGCTACCCGAATCGATGGCCATATTATTTTCATTTTTTCTCCTTATATATATATATTATATCATTTTTTCTCTAGAGAAAAAATGAATATATATATATATATATATATATATATATATATATATATATATATATATATATATATATATATATAAAGCGCTCCCTCTTTTCCTCTAGAGAAAAAATGAATATATATATATAAAGCGCTCCCTCTTTTCCTCTTTTTTTTTGCTGAATTTGGCCCCTTCGCTAAGCACTTCTAAGCGCAGCAAGTTTAGTAAACTAAGCTTTGTTTCAAAGCTTATAGAATTCGATCAAAAGCTTTAATCTCTAGGAAGATAAGGAAGAATAAAAAAAGAAGGAAAAATAAAAGCATAAGAGGCCAACCAAGAAAGGGTGAGAAACTTCAAAATAAGAAAAGGTGAAGCAACCAAAGAAAAATTAAGAACAAAAGTATGGACACCAAAGATAAGGGGGGGGGGGGGGGCATCAAAGATCCAGACAAGGAATCATGAAGAAACTGAATCAAGCAAGGAAGGAAACAAGATAGAAGTGAGGAAGACATCCAAAAAGATGAAAAAACCAAGAAAAAATGAAGGAAACAAGATAGAAGTGAGGAAGACATCCAAAAAGATGAAAAAACCAAGAAAAAGTGGAGATTGATCAAACTTGGGAAACACAAAATGGAAGAAAAGAATGAGAAGCAAAAAATAAAGGAATACAATTTTGCAACGGATGGGAGAGTAAACAATCTCCCTCTGAAGGGAAAATTCAAGAAAACTAGAATTGAACCAATTGGCAAGTCTATATTCTCATTTCATCAAGCTTCTCAAAGGCCACTAGTCTTTTTGAGAGAACATTCCCTGGCAAGCTATTCATTAATAGTAATTCGGAGACTAAGAACAACGTACTCCATTGGCATGATTGCCTCTAGCCTAAAGGCTAAGTTAAAAGGAGTGTTATTTGTGGCAACCTTAGCCATTTGTCGATAAGCCCGTAGTGCAACGATGACCTTGTGCTCTTGGTCACCAGAAGCTTCGACTTTTTTGGTGAGTATAACACATAATGTCTTGTTGGTACTCTTGTCTTGACTATTGGCTTGTGGATAGTAGGGCAATGATTTTTGGTGAACTACCAAGAATTGTGCAAGTAAGCACCTCACCACTTCAATAATAAAATGTGAACATTGATCACGAACTAGTTTGAGTGGACACCAAAGCCGAGCAATGATGTTCTCACTTAGCAGTCATCCTTGCATTAGTCTTACGCATTGCCTTAGCTTTAGCCCACTTGGTCATGTAATTTATGGCAACAATGATGTACCGATCATGTGTTACTTTTGTTGCAGAGGACTAATGGGACCTAAAAAGGCAATACTCCATATTTCAAAGAGTTGCTAGACAATGATTAGAGTTCTATCCTTCTAGTTAGGGACATTCTATCCTTCTTTTGAAGAGTAGAAAATCTTTGGCACTCATCACATTGTTTAACAAATTCGACTAAGTCACCAAATAAAGTTGGCCACCATAAGCTAGCTTGCATTACTTTACGTGTTGTAGTTTCAATAGCATAGTTTCAACCCAATACACGAGTGATGTTTGCTCTCTAGAATGGAGAGAAGCTCATCCTCTCATACACCTCTTCTCAAAATGTCATCCTTCCCTCTCTTATACAAATGTCCTACTACAAATTGATAAGGGGTGGCTTCCTTGATAAGTTGTATAGCCATGTCTTTGTTGATTGGAACATCCTGGGGAAGTCTATGAGCAATTTTCTCACCCCTCTCTGTCACTAACGTGTTATCTGGGATATATGGTCAGCATGTTGTGATTCCTTCTAATGTGAAATCAAACTCCATAAGGATGAACAACCACCATGTAATCTTTCCAATTGCGCATGGACTATTTCAAACTTGTTAGCCAAAAGATAAATGCCAAAATTTCTTTATAGCATATACCATGGTTGATCCCTCTCTTTTTATGGTGGTGAAGCTGATCTCATCATCACTCAGCTGTCGACTATTAACAAGGCTAATAGGAAAATCCATCTTGTGCAAAGCTTAAAGCATCCACATGGACATGAAAATTTACATGCCATTATGATGCTCTTAAGATAAGTGCATTTGCCAACTCATATTTGAGTTTACAATAGGCTTGTTGACACGCTTTCGTCCACTCAAACAAAATCAATAGTTTGTAAAAAAACACTATCACAATAGTTTGCATATGGGTCTTGCTAGGTCGGCATAGAAGATGTTGAACCCAAAATTGGCATTTGAATGAGTTGAGGAAAACTTAATACAAACAACATCATTCCAAATATTTTCTCAAACAGGATAAGTGCTCTATCATTTGAATTTCACATGTAGATCATCAATGAGTATCTCAAGAATTTATGTAGAAAGCCTTATGAGTTGTGCTTGTTAGTCTTTGGAAGGTTCCAGGCGCATTCGTGAGATTGAATGGCATAACTAGGTAGGCATACACTCCCCATTGTGGAAAGGTTGTAAGCTTCCTTTCCTACTATGACCCTCTCAAGCACATGTTCTTTGTACAGAAAGGGGTAAGGGTCTCTTATGGTGCTTGTGTTGACTTTTTTTGAGTCCACACATACCTGGAGTTCTCCATTCCTTTTAGCAAAACAATCACTATGCATGATACCCATTTGATGTGGACTAATTGATGTGGACTAAATGGGTGAGTATTTTAAGTTCATAAAGTAAGGATGTTGTTTTACAAGTCTTGGAATTCCCACAAGGAATTCCTATTAAAGATCCAAGAGTTTCTTCTCCTCTTTCCGTTTCAAATCTTCGCAAAAATGTATAACAACTTTGGTTCTTTTCTAGGTCCTGCTAGATTGATGAGTTCTTTCACTTCCATTAGACTATAGGAAACACCATGTTCCTCTTTAGCAATTCTCTAAGCTTTCTTCACAAAGACATGTCTAGTGTTGAACCACTATAGAACTTGCCTTAAGAATTCCTCTTCCCTTGAATATTGTGCTTCCTTGAGTTTAGCCTCATGTTCATTTTGAGCTTACTCCTTATTACGTCACGCAGCTCACGATATTTTAGAAAAGTTACTCAAATGCTCATGTCTCCGCTCTTCATCAATCTCATCACTGATCATGCACGAATATCCTACATGGATAGAGACGTTCTTCAGTTCTTTCTCATGTTGAAAGCTATAATGATTGTGTGCATCAATATCTCCAACATAGTATAGCCAGTGTAAATCAAACTCATTGAAGAGTACACTTAGTGTTACAATTTTTATGTGCTTATGCTTACAAGTTCTACGGTCTGTCGGTGAAGATTGTTCTTCCTCATCCACTTGAGATGGCTCCTCTATGTGTGTTAATGTTTCCATTGGCTCAAAGAGTTTAGCCACTCCAAGATACATAGTGGTGTCAATTTCAATCTAGGGCATGCCTTATGAATGGTGCCTTACATCAATTGTAGGGCATGTCTTATGAAAGGTGCCTTACATCAATTGTAGGGCATGCCTTATGAATGGTGCCTATTGACTACATCAATTGTAGCCAAAAGATGCATTTACTTATCCTTAGGTTTGGGTAACGATGCATAATCTTTCTCACACTGCTCATCTTCCAAAGTGTGATGATAGGTCCGATAAACATTGATGGATGTGGTCTTAGCCATAATCTTTGACACTTCTCCTAGCCATTGGGTAAGCCTTAGTTCAACTTTGCCGTTTTCATGATATGTATCCCAATCATGGACCAATTTGGCTTCGCACATGTAGGATCGCCCAACCAAGGTCACACCATATCATCTTAGTTGTTTATAGTTCATCAGAAAATATGTAGGATGGTAGCTCAACTCAAAGGTTTTTACCTTCAAATCTCTGGAGAGTCTGAGCGCTTTAGTTATAGTTTAGTCAACCAATTTCACAACCAAAATAGTCTCCTTCATGGGTGGTTTCCCCCATAATTTCCAACAATGCTTAGTGACAATGTTAACACTAGCACCACCATCCAATATTGTGTTGACTTTGCGATTTTTATGTAGCATTTATCGCAATGCGTTAGTCTCATCACTTTTATATTAATGTCCCATTTTGTTTACAGGCACCTTAGGTAACTTTTCCTTTTCCTCATTTGGGGAGGTGACTTCGTCCCATGCACAACTAAGATGTGTTTAATAAAGTACCAAAAGATCGCATGGCTAGTGTACGACGATCACATTTTGAAATGCCTCTTGGTCTAGTCCAGGAAATTGGTGTGCTTGTACTTCAAAAAATTCAAATGGATTCAAGAGTAACATGCACCAATTAGGAGGAATGTGCAACAATTCAAGAGTAACAAATAAAAACAAGAAACAAAGAAAAATGCATGTTCTTAAGTTGACTTATGGTGTTTATGCATTAATAGATGTTTTAAGGCTACTAATTTCTTCTCATAAAATCTGGTGTCTTTGTGTATTGTCTCTTTTGGTGGATTGGTGCAAATAGCACTGCCCTTTGACATGCTTATCCTAAAAGTTGAGTTGGATTGTTGAGGTGGTGAGCCCAACTCCCAAACACTACCCATGGGAGTGGCGGAGTGTGGAGGCTACTTGCCATCAACACCCCAAGACGTTGAGGCTATCATGGATTGAGAGCATGAATGTCAAAAGGCAATAGGCTACGCTTTAACATCGGTATCATCAAGACAGGTGGCCTATCATGTTATGAAAGTCTTTGTCAAACTTTTCATAAAACTTCGCTTTTGGCCACCACACTTCCATCTTGGGCAAAGGCCACCGGAGCATGGCAACACCAACATGGAAGGCATGAACAGACACAAATGTGAACATAACACAATGCCATGACCTCTCGCTTTGAGTTATCACTAGTCCCCCATCACTTGTTGTCCCCCCATCATTGATTGATTCTGATTAAAACCCTCGTTTAAGATTCCCCCTAAAAAACTTGTTGCAACAGCTATTGAGATTACAAGCTTTAGAAGAGCCTAGCTACACTTCTAACCAACCACCAATTTGATCCTCTCAAAATGCTGAGAGCTATTGTCTGTGTCTATTGACAAGGGGTTCTTTCAAAGAGGTGGGCTTTTTTTTTCATCTTGGGCTATAGCTCCCAATGGTAGCAGACATGGGTTCTCATCTATCCTAGTGACATCCAAACAAATTTGCAAACCATCAATTGGCTAACAAACCATAAACAAAAGGAATAGGCAGCAAGCAACACAACAGTAGGCCCTTGAGGACATTCTATGGTGGGGTATGCAATTCGCCAAGTGCAACTTGCGATGTACACCAAGAACCAAGAAGCCTTGATTTGATTGATCTGACCAAGGTCGGTATAACCTCACATGACTACATATGGTTGCATGTCTTTTTTTAATTAAAATTTTGCTATTATACCATCATAAAGTGCACATGCAGTTATGCTTAATAATCCATTGAAAAGTATGTGACAAGGCACACGGTAAAAAGGAATACTCTGATATGGCTGCAAATCTAACCAGAGCTGGGTAAATGGTTGCACACAAATTATTAGAGCATCTTATTCTTAATCTCAAAGTGGAAATGCTAAGCATTCATAAAAACACACCTACACATAAAGAGAGAGAGAGAGAATTATATTTACAAGTTAAGTACAGTGATGCCAATTTGATTTTATGTAGGATTTCTTCGCTTTGAGCAGAGTTCATGCTAGTAACATGGTGTAATCCTAACCTGTCTCTGTCTCAATAGTGCGACCTTTATTTGCTAACCTGCAGTCTGTCACGTATTCGGAACACTAGTCTTTTGTGAGATTTACGAGTATGAACTTCTTTATACATTGCATTCCCTATGCTAAATAATCATTTGCCATGTACAATAATTAAGAGAGAATATGAACAGCTTCTGTATTTTAAAAAAAACATTCCATCATGTAGGCACCTTCCCAATATCAACCATTATACCTTCATAAATAAATCAGACAGGGCAGCATAAAGGGGTGCAGCAGCTTTAGGCTGTTTCATTGATCCCAAAAGAATCTCAGCCGCACTGACAGACGTGTCACCGTAAAACTGTACATTTGTACCCATACGTGTCATCACAACATCCCCTTCAAGAGAGCAACCAACAAATACACCTGCAAAACTATCATAGGTAAGCAAGCCAACCACAGATACAAGCTTGGGAACCATTGTAAAGGTAGCAAGTTACAAAGCCCATAAGTAACCCCAGTATACCACCTTTGCTGAGACTGTAAGTGTAGCATGCAGCAGTCCCCCCATCCCCTGCGCGTAAATCTGCTTCGAAACTTCTTCCTACAGGTCCAGCAGCGACACTTAAACCAGCCCCCAAAGAGATGTGGACCCTCCCACTGAAAGCCCTTACTGCTGCCTCATTGCGAAGCACAATGATAAAATCAGTGACTTCTCCACCAGCCTGAAAGGTGAACAGCACACACCAGTCAGGGACCAACAAGGCATGAAAGGTGTGAACAGCACGCACCAGTCAGCCTGAAAGGTGAACACCACACACCAGTCAGGGATCAGCAAGGCATGAATTTTCAAAATAGTTGTAAATGCCTTTTCATACCTGAGCACCCCATCCAATCCCACATGAGATTATGGCAGAAGGAGCCGACCACAAGCCATCTGATCGCTTGGCAACCACCAGCCCCGTCCCCACTTTATATGTAACCATCACGCCTGCTTTTAGAATTGTGAAGATAGCTATACCTTTTGCACCCTTTAGTACAGCATCAGGAATCGCCCGCTCTGGCTTCAAATTTCCAACCTGCAAGGAACCCTCCAATGTCACATCAAAGCAGCACAACTAGTGACAACTCAACATTATACGCTGGAATTTCTTGCTAAGTAAATCTGTTCAAACACCATCTGTATGCATGCATGAGCAGCCCCAAAAAGAGCTCAGCATGAGGTCCCCATTTCAGAATAGGAGGTGAACATAAGCCCTTTGTTCATCTCAACAGCCCACAGCCCCCTTTTGAGCAAATTTAAGCAGCCAGAAGGTTGTAAGCAACTGGATGACCATTCTACTGTAAAAGAGCCCCAATGGCGATGTTACTCACATCGATGATCACCTCGAATGGATCATCCCATGAGACAAGCGCTAAACAAGGACCCTCTTCTAAAGCAACCATGAGGTCCTTGAAAGCATGCAGTCCATGCAGAGTCATGTGAATGCATAAGTCTTGATACCCTTGAGCAGATTTGTGAGAGCTGTCGAGAGGTCGGGAAACTTGTCAATGTGAGTGGAATATGCCTAGCAAACAACCATACATCGTATGTTGTTTCTCGGATCTCCCAATTGAGGATTTATGCCACTAAGACAGAATCTAATCTGATGTCATCAACACTAATAATATATCAAAGGTAATTAACCTTGAACAAACAGAACTCCAATTTCTTTTCATTGAAATAAATGTTGGGTATTCGGAGTCTTCATATGTGTGTCCATCCCGCTTATGTGTGTATGTGTAAACTTATTCATATGTATGTGTGTGTGAACACCTGCTTAGGTATGAACACCCCCTTATATCTAGTTAAGATAAGTGTGCCATGTGTCATGTGAGTGAGTGTGAGTGTGATTTGTTTGGGTCAAAAGAAAAGGTTCTAAACCTACAAAAAGACTCTGTACTCGGTGACTTAACATATCAATCAATCATAATCATTGAGTCGTGCCATCCTTCTTTCTCTTCATAGTTCACCTTCTCTCTCTCTCTCTCTCTCTCTCTCTCTCTCTCTCTCTCTCTTTATGGCACACATACCAGGCCACTAACAAAGATACACATGCCAGTATGGAACTGTAATGGTTCACTATGGGTGCAGCCTGGACAACTAGAGCATGTTATGGTGAGGAGAGACATCATACTTCTGACAAAGACACATCAGAGCCCAGAGAGAGGGCTACCTCGAGTAGAGGGATTCCAGTGGGAGTCAGGATTCCAGTGGGAGTCAGCATACAGGAGAACCACATGCCAGGGTACCTCGAGAGGGTCGGGGGGAGTAGCAGTTCTATTCAGACGGGAGCTACAAGGGAGACTGAGAGTGGTAGCACAGGATCCAGAGGTGGCCAGATACATGTGGATCAGCTTACAGCTCTCACAGGACAGGGTTATATACAGAGCCCTATGTTACTTTCCTCCATCAAGATCCTCCTATGTCATTACAGAGGACATGCCACAAGAGGAGGAGACAGGAGCCTCGCCATACACTTGTCTGTCAGAGGAGATTATGCATTATTCTACACTAGGGGAAGTATTTCTTACTGGTGACTTCAATGCCCACACACAGAGCAGACAGTGTGAGGTGTATGACTATGATGACATGGAGATCCTCCACCCTGTGGATCCAGAGGAGATAGGGGCTAGTCGGGCATCAGAGGACACTGGACCAGACAGAGAACACTGGACCAAACAGAGGACATTATGGGGACCACTTACTAGAGTTGGGAGCCAGGCATCGTCTCGTTATTTATAACGGGATGCTACAGTGGCCGGGATCAGGAGGGCTGACATGCTTCCCACATGGGAGTCATACACGGACCAGAGGCACGGTGGTAGACTACATTATGGAGTCTTTGGAGGCATCACAGCTTGTCACCTCATTCTCCATCCCACCTCGTCCTATTGGGGCAGATCGTACATACTTGGCATTTTCACTAGCCAGATCACCATATCACCAGCCCCCCACATACCGACGCCACACACTACCATCTACTTCACACATGACATGGCAGACATATACACTGGCAGAGTAGAGGATGGGCTCCTACTCATGGATCCCCTGGCACCTATGGATACCATTACAGCTGCCTCCTATGATGGTAGAGGCCATATTCCAGACTATATGCCTGCTAGACAGATTCAGAGAGATGCCACAGGACAGATTGTCATACAGAGCTTTTGGGGCATCTAGACAGCTGGCTGAGGCAGGAGACAGAGGATCATGGTATGCACAGGTCACACATTGGTTCTCACAGCATGGCCTAGACATGGATCATCTACTGTAACTCGCGGCGGTGCCCGGGGGACTAGGGCCTTTGACACACTTGTTGATACCATCAAAGCATATTAAAACATTTAAACATGGCCACAGCCTTAACATATCCATCATCACTTTGCATAAAACATAAAAGCTGGACAAAACATCCACAAATGCTGAAAATGGAGCTTGCACGTGTGACACCGCATAGAGGCCGGAATGGGCCGACCCACCCCCTTGGAGTATTTTATTACCCGAGGAGAATAATATCATGTACAAGCTTTGAGGTCCCTGATTAGGACAGCATCTAGAGCAACGTCAACAGTAGCATCATCACCATCAGCAGTAGAATCATCATCATCATCAGTATCATCCTCAGCGTCATTATCATTATCATCATCACCATCACCATCACCGTAAGCATCATGGGAGGGCATGGGAGCCCTGTCAACAGCCAGCAGCTACCAGTCGGCAGCAAGCACGAGTCCTAGGTAGCAAGCGGCCAGCGCCTAAGTGAATGGCCAGCAGGTGTGTGCAGCATTGCAGATAAGCGCAGCATTTGAGGGAAATATTTCATCAACACTTTGTCCAAAGCAGGCTAACAGCATCTAGAACTGGCCGACCAGCACTTCCAATGCATATATAAGCAAAAGTCATCATTGCATACCACATTCAGCACATTCTCAGAATTGAAGAAGTAGACATCAGTAGAAGCATGTAGAAGGGGCCAAAAGTCACCCCATTGGGGTAGACCAAGGCCCTACATCATATACAATCATTCAGTAACCTTTTTGTACCATATTTATACAAGAAAACCCTGACACCAACTATCTCTCTTTCTTCTCTCTCCTCTGTCTTAATCATGTTTATTTAGCATCTTCTCTTAATCAGGCTTAGGGTTGTGGATCAGTACAGCAAGGCTTCCGCACATGCAACATTGGTATCAGAGCATTCAAGCTCAGCCACTAAGCATATGTTCCAAGGAGGTGTACCAATCCATCAGAAGAATGCAATTAGGGTAGCAGATGCAATGGTTTTTGCAACAGGCAAAGCTAGAGGGAGGGACTTAGAACCAGTACATCATCAAGCTCTCAAATCAGTTCCAAAGGCCTAGCAACAGGCATGATCAATTCCGGCGGTGACCCCCCGCTATGTTAAAACTTAAGGGAAAGGAATAGCACACATGGGGACAACAGAGGAACAGATGTTCAGTTCTTCAGCAAGACTTGGAAGTGGAGATCAGAAGTGGAAGGCGTTCAGACAAAAAGATTCAAGTTAAAGTAGCAGTGTCAAAGTCAATACTCTAGGGAGGAAATATGACAGAGTGTCCACCCCGTCATTAAGTTTAGCAAGAGGGGTGTCATGTGCAAGACATGTGCAAGGCTGATCCCAGGATTAATCCTGAAGGGCAACAAGATAAAGAATTAGGAGAAGAAGACCTGTTGGCTGCAACAAGAACACTTGAGTTTGTCCAAGAACTGGCCGACCAGCAGTCCGCCAGTCCCCTAGTATGTTCCAAGGCCTATATAAGGCAACTTTGCTCATTGTTTTAGGCATTCAGTCCAGCCATGGACTAGGTCATACAATAGGACTAGATTACGTATCACTACCTTTTCCAAGACAACCTATGGCTGTAGAACTTGTACTTCCTTTTTGTACATTATAATGTACTGAATACTCAGCTCTCTCTCTCTCTCTCTCTCGCTTCTCTATCTTCTGCTTGCATTTTGCATCAGCATGTTCCAAGATGGTATTTAGGGCTGAAAGAAGACTCCCTGAGCTTCCGCTTGTGACATTGGTATCAAAGCTTCAGGTTGATTCTGGGATATTATTGCTTTCCATGTCCCACTCACCCTTACTGGCATACCATGATGCTTGAAGATGTTAGCAAGAGAAAGCTTCACCATATGATCAACTTTAATGGTTTTCTTGACGGGCAAGAAGTGAGCTTGCTTGCTAAACTTGTCCACAATGGTCCACATAGCACCATTTCCATGCTGGGATCTAAGCAAGTCCATAATAAAGTCCATAGTAATACTTTCCCATGGCTGCGAGGGAATAGGCAATGGCTAAAGCAAACCTGGAGGCTGTTGCCTGTCAAATTTCACCTTTTGGCAAGTAAGACATGCACGTACATATGCCTCAATGTCTTTACGGAAAGAAAGTTTACCATTCTCATCTGCTTCTCCGAAAGCTTTGTTTGAGATAGAAAGTATCTCAAGCTTTGATGATTTGTCTTGACTACAAATTCAACCCCAAGAAGATAATGTTTCCATATCTTTAAGGCATGAATTACAACCAAGAGCTCTTTCTCATAGATATCCATATGAAGCTCAGCATCATGCAATCGACGACTCTCGTATGCAACTGCATGACCTTATTGATTTAGGACAGCCCCTATGCAATCGCCACAAGCATCACATTCCATATAAATGACCTTTGCAAGTCGGGAACAATCAATACGGGTGCACTTGTGATAGCATTCTTGAGTTGCAAGAAGGCATCCTGCTCCTTTGGGGTCCATTTAAAGGTGGCTTTCTTCTTCGTGAGATCATGTAGAGGGGTGGCAATCATAGCAATGCCTTATGAAGCGCCTATAATATGAACATAACCCCAAAAAACTACGTACTTATGACATTTTGCAACTCTGGCCAATTCCGAATGGTTTCTATCTTCGCAGGATCCATTCTTACACCATCCTTGGATACAATGTGACCCAAATAGTGTATCTCTGAAAGGAAGAACGCACTTTTCTTGGCATTAATGAAGAGTTTGTGCTTCCGCAACTCTTCAAACACTGTGGCCAAATGAGTCCTATGCTCCTGCTCATTCTTGGAGAAAACCAAGATGTCATCAAAGAATACACCTGTGAATTTTCGATGAGGTCGGAATATCCTATCCATCATACGATTGAATGTGGCTGGGGCATTGGTGAGACCAAAAAGCATCACCAAAAATTCATACAATCCAAAAGCTGTCCTGAATGCAATTTTGTGGATATCCTATGACACCACTCGTATCTGGTGATAACCACTCTTCAAATCAATATGGCTTAAACAAGCCGAGCCATCAAGCTTATCCAAAATGTCATCAATACGCGGGATTGGAAATCTATTCTTGATGGTGAGCTTATTTAGAGCTCTATAATCCACACACATGCGGAATGACCCATCTTTCTTTTAAACAAGAAGCACGGGAGAGCAATAAGGTGAGAGACTTGGCTGAACCAAACCTTTCTCCAAAAGCTCATTAACCTGCTTCATGATTTCTTGTTGTTGTGTGGCACTCACACGATATGCAGGTTTGTTAGGTGAAAAACTACCCGGCACAAGATCTATGCAATGATCCTCGGGCCTTTGAGGAGGTAGTTCACCTGGCAATGCATCAGCAAAACAATCTTTATATGCATGAAGAAAATTCAACCTATCCTGAGTCAAAACATCCACATTTTGATGACTTGGTTCAATGCTATCACGAACAAAAACCAAGTACGCAGAAAGACTCTTTTTCATTGCTTTATTAATCTGGATGTGAGATACAACTGGGATAGAATCCCCTTCCTTGCCAACATCAATAATATGCATGCGACCTCTATGCATAAAGAAAATCCTGTTTGTCTTGTACTCTTTGCGGGGCTCAAGCCTATGATGCCATGGCTTGCCAAGCAATACATCGCATCCATTAAGTGGAGCAACCAAGAAATGCTCATGATCAAGGTAACCCTGAATATGTATGCGCAACTTCCCAATAAGTGGGGTAATGTCATGGCCCTGTGAAAATGGAACAGCACAAGTGTGGGCATGGTGGTTGCTGAGTCAAAATATTGAATGATTCACATGGGGGATGCCCGGACAGAGTTAATGATGTGTGGACATCCCTAGATGTGAAGGGGGGAACTAGAACATTAGGATTTTAATGTTTTATTAAAAGTTGCCCCTAGGCCTTAGTGGCCCCTAGGGAACTTTAATAACAATTAAAGTGGGGGGCCCTAGGATTATTATGGGGAGTCCACTTTTGGAGTGTAAGCTTCTCTCTCCACTCTCTCTCTCTTCCTTTTGGGAAACGTGAAGCCTACGTGCTATTGGGAAGCGTGGAAAGCAAGAGGAGAAGGAGTTGACTGCTGAAGGGTGTGCTGCTGCTGATTTTTCTGTGCGCTGGAGCAGGCCGTACAGCATCCGTACAGTTTTGTACGACAGCAGGTACTGCTGCAGGCAGAGGCGGCGGCTGTGGAATAGGTACAGGTGGCAACAGGCGGCTGCAGCTGCAGAATTCAGGCAGTACAGGCTGGTACGACTGCAAGTACAGTCCTGTACTTCTGCAGGTACACTGTACGGCTAGAACAGGTGCTGGACAGGTGCTAGGCATCATCTGTTGTTGCAGGTGGCGCAGGCGACCAACATCCAGACAGCAGGCGGGTTACTGCTGGTTACTGCAGGTACAGTCTGTACAGGCTTGTACGGACAGGTACCAACAAGTACAGACTGGTACAGTGCTGTTTTTCAGGACTGTACAGACAGGTACAGCACTGAGGTGGATACAAGGAGGAGGGTACAGACAAGTACATACACACGTGTGAAGCAGGGTTGTGGAAACAAGTGCCTGCAAGTACAGATTGGTACCGTTACTTCCTCCAGTGCAGATACACGGGCTGATTTTGGTAAGCTCCGCATCTGTTCATCTATCTCTCTTTCTACTGCTTTATGTCTGTTGCAGATTTGAGCTATCTGGCCCCTTGTGAGAGGAGGGGTATGGCAGATTGACAAGGGTGGAGACAGAGGTTGAACAGTACATGTATGTATGAGCTGAGATGTTGAATCATGTGCTTGAGTTATGCCAGATGTATGCTCATGGCTGCCCTGCTTAGTGGTCTTGGCTGATCAGAGGGAGGCACAGTGTGTTGCTTTGAGACACAGATCTGTGTGCGTGAATCCTCTGTGCTAAGAGGGATTGTGGGCTGTCAGATTGGACATACAGGTGTAATCTCTTGGCTGATTTTGGTTGTACTCAGCCTTTCATACTTTTGGAATTGAATAAAGAAATACCGCAAGGGGCGCCAAGCTTTGGGGCCAACAGGTGTCGCTTTGTTTTCAGATTTGGGCACTCTAGCCCCAATCTTTTCTGTTTTCATATCTAGACTACAAGTGGACGGGTGACTGCTAGTCTACCGCACTCTGGTTTCTATCAGAGGCCGGTTTCAAGGTTCCGTTGTCGGGACCAATCATCAACTCTCTGAAGGGGGTGAGCTCGTGGTTGCCTCGAAGAAAGCCATCGCTGAAAAATTCAGCAAACATGTCTGATACAGAGGATGAGTACTTCTATCATGTGTTGGGTTTTATGCTGTGTATGCACCCAGAGGAGTGCTAGTGATCATCAGTAGATTACTGGGGCACTTTTTACTTCAATTAGTGGAGGTTTTTTCCCCCAGTTTAGCTTAGTTTCACTTATAAGCAGTTTATAAGTGTTTTGGTCCACCCGGCACATTTTATGGCCGGACATTTGAACACATCTCTTTAGGTCACTTATTATGTGGCTATTGTACTTCACATTTTTATCATCTGAATACATACAGTCGTGTTCTCTCTCTGTTGCTCTCCATGCCTGTGTTTGTAGCATCTCCAAACCCTAACCCTAACAGTGCATAGGCCTTCATTTGGTATCAGAGCCAAGTAGGCCTGCCTTTGCCCAGCCTGTACACAACCGCCTACAAGTTCTGTCCGTACTGCACTAACCGTACAGCCTCGCCAGCAACAACTTCGCCTGCAGCTTCCGTACCAGTTCACCGCCGTCAGCAGGTGTACTGCAGCTTTCCGTACCAGGTACCTGTTCGCCGACAGTACCTGCTGCTCCGTACATCTGTGCCTGCTCCGTACCTATCAACGCCGACTGTACCTGTCAGCGCCGACTGCACCTGTCAGCGCCCGTCATCTGGCATCACACTGTACCTGCCTGCCTGCATACAGTCGACTGCACCAACATACGAAGTAACCAGCTGTACTTGGTCGACCTGCTCCGTACTGTGCTCAGTACAGTAAACGTACCTGCACAGTACTTGCTACGAATATCTGTCTGCAGTCGCCTTCTGTTCCGTACAGTACCTGCTTCAGTACCACTTCCGTACAGCATTAGTCGACTGTACCTGCACTTGTTCATTTGGTGAACTGTACCTGCACAGTACAGTCAACTGTACTTTGCACTACAACTACCTACAACTACCACAACATACTCAGAACATCACACTATGGTAAGCATTACAAGTTTTGAATACTGGGTATTTTTATTTTCTCTGTGAAAATCTACAGGCACTACAGGCAGACTTTCTTGCAAAGAAGTCTACAGGCTTTCTGCACAATTTTGGGTGCAGTAAATTTGGGCATTTTTGGGGCATTTTGGCATTGTGTAAGCCATTCTTTGCTGCTCTACTCAGTCATTGGTGCATTGAACTGCACATTCAGAGGATTGAGAGTGCAGGCATATTTGGGTGAACTATATTCAGTGGAGTACAGTTATTTTCAGGGTTCTTGCTATTGGGTTTTTTGATACACAGGTACAACATTGTGCGTAGGCATAATGGCAAATCAACAGCAGAGTGATGTATCCACGTATTTGTCTAAGGAAGACAAATTGGACGGCACGAACTACTCCTTGTGGAGTTTTATGCTGAAAAATGTGCTTGTGGCAAAAGGTCTTTGGGATTTTGTTAGTGGTGATGAACCACGTCCAGGTCCATTGGCTCCACAGACTCCTCCCCAAGGGGGTGCTCGTGGACGAGGACAACATGTACAGGCTCCAGGGCAGCCATTGCCTGTTCAAAGAACAAATGCTCAGAAGACATGGGATGCCAGGGATGCACAAGCTTTGTCACTCATTGCATTGTCAGTACAGAGGTCTATTATACCTCATATTCGTTCAGCTGGCTCTTCACAGAATGCATGGGTGACTTTGGAGCAGATGTATGCTGCTCGTAATGAGGCTCGGATCTCATTTTTGAAAAGAGAGCTGGAAAATTAGAAAATAAATGAAGGAGATGATATGTCTAGCCACTTAAACAAGCTGCAGGATTTGAGAGAGCAACTCATCAATGTGGATGAGATTATTCCTGAGACACAGCTTGTGTCCACCATCTTACACTCTTTGCCAAGATCTTACTTGGCTTTTCATACCTCTTTGAACCTCAGCATGAGGAATGCTGTTGAACCCCTTAAGTATCAGGAACTTGTTGCTCTCTTGCTACAAGAAGAGCAAATGAGGAAGAATATGATTATGAACACAAGTGCTGAACAAGCATTTACTACAGGTCAAAAGGGGAAAGGAAAAACTCAGCCAAAGAGTTCAAATTAGAATTCAGGTGATGGTGGTTCATCTCAGGATACCAAGAAAGGTGATGGACAGCCCAAGAAGAAGGGCAACTGTCATTACTGTAAGAAGCCAGGTCACTACATCACTGAATGTAGGAAGAGGATTGCCAAAGAAAAGGCAAAGGAAGCTGGGATGTCTGTTAATGATTCTTCTAAAGCTCCTCCAGAGACTGCTTCTTTTGTTGAGGACAGGGATTACTGTTTTTATACATGCAGCTATGATGTCTCTTGGTCTTCACAGGCACTCAGTATGACAGAGCATGCATGTACTTGATATTTTGATAGTGGTGCCTCAAAGCATATCACATCTCGCAGGGATTTGTTTTGTCATGTTGGCCCTGCCCCTCTTGGCAAAACTGTTCAGTGTGCCAACAATGCTTCATATCCAGTTCGTGGCATTGGGGAGATTCAGCTCACAGCCATTGATGGCTCCATTCTCCGCCTTACAGATGCCTTATATGTACCAGGGATAAAGAAGAATTTGTTGTCCATTTCTTCTTTAGCACATTGTGGTATGCAAGTCCACTTTGATGATGATAAATGCATGGTCAGAGACAAAGCTAATGCTTTGACCTTGATGCTTACTGGTACATTATGTCATGGACTTTATCAGTTGGATGCATTTCAGCCAGTGAATCAGTCTGCTTATAATGCATTCACTCTTACTCCAGCTATGGTTGATGCGGAGTTATGACATGCTCGCATGGGGCATGTAAATTTTGGTAGTCTTATGCTTATGCAGCGACATAACATGTTTACAGATGTACCTCTCATGGAGAAGCCTCCAGATCACATTTGTGAAGGATGTATTTTGGGAAAAATACATAGGTTTTCCTTCCCATGTGATCAGGCTCTAAGAGCAACTGCAAAGTTGCAGCTTATACACAGTGATCTTTGTGGTCCCATGCAGACGAAGTCATTAGAGGGTTGCTTCTATTTTGCAACATTTATTGATGACTTCTCTCGTATATGCTGGGTCTATCCTTTGACACAGAAATCACAGGTATATGATGCATTTTTGGCCTTTGTAGCACTTGCTGAGACAGAGTCAGGATGCAAGGTTAAGACTCTCCGTTCTGACTGAGGGGGGGAATATATGTCACACATGCTGAATTCCTTTCTTGGGAGTAGAGGTATAAAACATCAGTATACTACTCCTTATACTCCACAGCAGAATGGGGTTGCAGAAAGGAAGAATCGGTCACTCATGGAGATGGCCAGATGTATGCTAAAAGCAAAGAGGCTACCACATATCTTTTGGGTGGAAGCTGTCATGTGTGCTTTCGTATCTTTGGGTGTCTTGCATATGCACACATACTCAAAGAGTTGAGGAGGAAGTTGGATGATAAAGCCACAAAATGCATTTTTGTTGGGTATAGCCATGAGAGCAAGGGCTACCGGTTATATGACCCACTATCCAGGAAGATATTCACTAGTCGGGATGTGATTTTTGATGAAAAATCAGAAATATCCATGGCTAGTTATGATGCAAATCAGGCTGAAAATGATGTGTTTGAAGGTCTACTACCTATGGAGTTTCATTCCACAGTTGGTGATCCAACTCATGAGGGTACAGGACAGCCAGCAAATGATGAAGGTGGTGCAGAAATTCAGCAGCAAATTGAGCCAGAAGCTGAACCAAATATGGGGCAGCAGGCACCACAGGTCAGACACATACCTAGATGGTATTTGAGGACATTACAGGACAGCCATTTAGAGGGTCCTCTTGCTGGTCGTACTCGTAGGGAGACACGGACCAATGAGCATGCACACATCATGGATTTGAATCTGGTTATGGCAGCCAATTTACAGGATGATGATGAGCCTGATTCATTTGTGGATGCACGAGACAATGTGCATTGGAACAAAGCCATGCAGGATGAGCTTGATTCTATTAAAAGGAATCAAACATGGGATTTGGTTGATCTGCCCAAAGGCAAGAAAGCAATTGGTACTAAGTGGGTCTATTAGTTGAAAAGACATGCAGATGGATCCATTGACAGGTACAAAGCCCGTCTAGTTGCAAAGGGTTTCAGCTCTTGCTCTTTTGCCTGCAAGAGCCTCTTCATGTGCTCCAACTCAGCCCTCGATGCATTGGGCTCTTCCTCGTGCATGGGTTCTTTACCACGTGATGGCTGTCCCATGTATGCACTGTCATAGACTCTCTCAAGAGGCTTATGCCTTCCATGCAATGCATCGGAATCCCGTGAAGCACTTGATTGGCCCCTCGAATTCGGCACTTCCAATGGGTTGCCCTGGCTGTCCATTGACTTAAGTGTTCGTGCTTATTTCCAATCTCAAAACTCTGTGTCTCCTGTTGAGAAAGAGAGACGACCGGGCTCTGATACCAATGTGACCGCTCCCTACAAGAGGCCTATAGATCGGAAGACAATATACACATATTTAGAACACTTAATTTAACTGTTATTAAACAACGGAAACAACATCAGCAACACAAATACTGGAAATACTGAAAATACAAATGACACCAGTACTGGGGCCAGAAAGGGCCGGCCCCCCTCTCAATACTTTTTGTATTTCTTGGAGTATTTTTATTTGTACAAGTGTCACGGGCCTGACAGGCTAGATTTCTCCACAAGGGAGTGAAAACAACCAAATAAAACTGGTTCAAGTCGATGAAGAGGTGTTGGTCGGAGCAGCCCCAAATCACAGGCTCATTCCCACCTTCACTGGGTGGACACCTGCCTTTC
The DNA here is from genome assembly GCF_041138505.1 of Cibotium barometz. Taxonomy (NCBI): domain Eukaryota; kingdom Viridiplantae; phylum Streptophyta; class Polypodiopsida; order Cyatheales; family Cibotiaceae; genus Cibotium; species Cibotium barometz. The sequence goes on from NC_141099.1 coordinate 23,229,578, forward strand.
ACTGGTCTTTCGAGACCGTGCACCAAAAGGCACGCCCGTACTAATGCAAGCCAAGGGATACACCGCGGAGGGAACGTGGCCTGGTTTTCCCCAATGAGCTTTGCTCCCAAATTCCCTGGTGAGTCTAACCTTCACTGGCTCTCAAAAGCTCTGAGAGCGCGGTTAACAACACCACATAGGGAAATATACTCGCCACACCAGGAAGAATTTCATGAACATGGTCAACATATACATGCCATGCTCCTGCATTACACAACTTAAAGCATTCTCTGAATTTAAACAGGTAAAGCAAGTACTGCTTGTACAACTCGTACAGTGAGTTCACCAGGCAAGTACAGTCAGGTACAACGGGTGCATATGGGCAGCCAACAGGTACATGTGGGCAGCCAACAGTTGCAGGTACAGTAGGTACTGGTCAGGTACAGCAGGTACAGCAGGTACACGTGGGCAGCCAGCAGGTACACATGGGCAGCCAGCAGGTACACATGGGCAGCCAGCAAGTACAGCAGGTACAGTCACGACCCTGTGTTTTTCTCTGGACAGTATGCAGGTGTGCACGGGGACATGGTGGACAGTGTGAATGGTACCAGTTCGGGGCCAAGTGATTAAAGTCCTTTCACATAACCCAAGGGGACAAAGGGTTAGAGGGGACAAAGCTTTAAAAGCATTAAAAATAAAAGAACACCTTTTATGGAGGGATCGTGGCCCATATGCTATTATGGGGGGGGGGGGGGGGGGGGGAATGCACTTTTTTTTTTGGAGGCGCCGGCTGCATCTACACGGGTGTGCTTTTTGGCAACGGGGCTGCAAGCGCAAGGTGGGACTTCTCTCTCTCGCTCCCACGCAGGGAAGGCTGGCGCGTGTGCTGGACTGCAGCAGTCAGGCTGCAGCACGCAGGCTCTCTCTCTCTCTCTTTGCAATTGACTGCTGGACGGGCTGGACTGCAGGCGCACAGGGCTGAACAGCACGTGGACACTCTCTCTCTCATACTAGAGCCAGCTGCTGCTACAGTGCACAGGAGCTTTTCTCTTGGGAAGGCAGGCGACTGGCTGCAGAAAACAAGAGGGCTGAGCAGGGAGCGTTGGGTCCAGCTGGACAGCAGAGGGCAGGTCTGCAGAGGGGGCTGGGCGGGCAGGTGCAGCTCGGAGGATACAGAGAAGCCCTTCGTGAGAGGAGGGGATTGGCATCGTGGAGACTGGATTTTAGGGCCTGTTTTTAGAGAGAGAGAGTGTGTGTGTGTGTCTGTTGGTGCAGGGCTGAGGCATCTTTCTCTTTCTCTCTAGCACGTGGAAATGGAAGAACTTGGAGATTTGCTGCTTGAGACTGAACCATAACTGTAGGCATATGACTAAGACTAGTTTAGGTATAGATTAACTCTAAGTTGAATTCGCCTTTCTTGTTCTCTTCATAGCACAACTTAAATTTTACCCATTCATAACAAGAAAAAGAATGCATACATAACCATGTTTCATCATATTGTTACAAGGAACTCTTTACTGGTTGATTTATTTTTCAGGCATCATAACACTTGGCCCTTAGGTATCCTTCCTATTGACGACATCGACTCATCTTTACAAACACATTCTCAAGATAGAATGTGCATCATTTAGGGGGCATGTTAACCCTCATTGGACACCTCTCTAGAATCAACGCCATCCATTAGCAATCATCACTTCATTTGGCCATTGGCATTAGAAATGCTAATTTTGTATATTGGACATTCGCACACATACGTCACGTCTTGGGCGACCTGACAGCCGAGAGGCCACAGCCCTGGTTTTGGCACCATGTTTGGATGGTGTCTTTGTGGCTTACTCATGGAAAGGCCTATGGTTAATGGGATACAGGTCTTTGGTTTCAGGTGGAAACAAGTCCATGGTTTCTCGAGGAAACATGTATTTGGGTTTCTTCAGGAGATAGGTCACATGCAGGCAGAAGGTACACGAATGGACACATGTTTGGTACAGCCTTGCTACTGATTGGGCAGGGGACAGGGAATCCATGACAGAGATGGATAGTACCCTTGGAAGGTAGAGAAGGTTGGTATAGGTGTGTCGACTGTATGGTATGCTGTGCTGTGATGCGAGTTCTCTTTCGAGAGACAGTTTGGGAGTCTGTGTTGTGATGCAGAAGCACTGGATGTGTCAGGGTGTGATGTTGTTCATAAGGTGAGAGGCTATGGATGGTTGTGGCAGCCCTGATCATGGGAGAAAGCTTCTGTATGTAGGACTCAATGTGTGAGAGTCTTTTGATGTGAACAATGGCTGGCCTTGTTTGTGGATGCCGAGTGGATATGAAGCCATGATGCAGGGTATTTGCAGGCTTCAGGACTTCTACTGTGAGACGGCTGAGTTCCCAGCCTTATTGTAATCAAAGCACTTGTAATCAATTAAAGAAATACCGCAAGGGGCGCCACTGCGTTTTGGGGCCAATCGGTGTCCGTGTGCTGTTTGCAAGAGCACTCTAGCTCCCCTTGTTTGTTTTCCTTTTCTAGGTCCTCAACGGTGTTGAAGTGTTTTATGTGCGAGTGTTTGTTTCACCGCCCGTCAGTCGACTTTCTCAAGGAGGCGAGTCCGTGGTTGCTTTGGTCGGGACAATCGCCACCTATATGAGGTGAAGAGCAAGAGCTGAAGATGAAGCTCAGAGAAAAGCTTTTTGGTCCGCTATTGATAGTGTGTGCTTTTTGGGAGTTCCTTCCCTATTTATTGGGGGGAGGGGTTCCAGTTGGGCACACACCGACGGATGGAGCACAGGAGTGCAGAGCGCGTGGACAGGAGCACCATCGCACAGGAGGCCGTTGCCCTTGGGGAACAACCCCGGGTGGTAGAGGACACCGGATGAAGACACCAATGACAAGAAGTAGTCAGCCAGGAACAAGAAGCAGTTGAAGTGTTATGGTGCAGGAGATGGGTTGAAGGCTATGGCTTTTGACACTGTCACCGGTGGTATCTTCACGGAGGCTTCATGGGTTCGGAAGACAGTTTCTTTCTATGTTTAGCAGTGGTGATCTACTATGCTTCACCGGGGACTTGTGCTTACCACTTGGGTGGAGTGCAAGCAGGTTTTGGGTGCCTGAGAATGTATCAGATGAGGCTCAGACGGAAGCGGAGGACTTGACAAGGTCCTTATTCCCGAGCAGATACTGGCACATAAGGAAAGAAAGGTACAAGGTAAAGTTTCCCGTCGCTATCCTGTGAAGTTCAAGAACTGTTCACTGATGGATGCGAAGTGGATGGAGGAGGGTGACTTAGCAGATTCACCTCAGGATTTGCAGCTTTATCTTGATGCCTTTGTGTTGGAGTCGACTCCTGTTACGGCTCATTCAGGTTCAGCAGAGCATAGGTCTGGAGCATTGCCCGATGCTCAAGAGGGGGGTAGCATCTCCGCTCCCTTGTTACAGCCAGGCTCAGTTGTCATCTAGGGAGTCGCTTGGTGACATCTTTGTATTCACCCGAAGGTACTGGAGGCTGACAGTACATCTTTGTATTCACCCGAAGGTACTGGAGGCTGACAGTACATCTGCTTATGGGACTTCTATGATTTTGTGTTCTAGACACATGAGATGATGGTTAAGTACGGTTCACAATCGCACGCACCTTGAACTATAACTGCAACTATGGATAACTCTATGAAGGGCATAAGTCTTGCGAGCAGTCCTAGGGTTGGTTTGGTTTATGGATATATGGATTGAACTCTATTTGTGCATGTATGCATACACTTTTTGAGGTATTATTGTATTCTGGTGCCATTGGATCCTGGTACCATTGAGAGTACACTGGGTAATACTTTGGATTGTGTCGTGTGCTGCATGTATATTGGTATGATACATCAAGTGCTTTATTATGTTCATGGATGCACCACTGGGTGTGACTCCTGCGGGATGGCCATTGATGGGAGAAACAGAAATTAGGGTTTCACTTGTGGGAGACACACAGAGAAGAACAAGGGAGAGAGAGAGAGAGAGTTGTGGGGATAAGTCAACTCACCAAGTGAGTGTGTGACTCCCCTATCACACATGTATATTGCACTAGTACACATAGTGCACTTAGTACATTAAAAGTACTAAGTGTACTATGTACTATAACTTATGGGCTTGTACACACTATAAGGGTGGGCATAACGCCTTTACCCCAACAACCTCCCACTTAAAGGCAAAGTGCCCTTAAGTAAAGGAAAAGAAAAAAATCAGCATGTACATGATAATATACAAGGCCATATCAAGGCTGAAAATGGCCTCATCCAATGCCCATCAAGTGTCTGCAATGAGCAAACCGCTCCGGAGGCAAACTCTTCGTCAACAGATCAGCCGGGTTGTCATCCGTATGAATCTTAACAAGCTGAATTTGCTTGTTCTCTATCACCTCTCTGATGAAGTGATACTTCACATCCACATGCTTCGTCTTTGCATGAAAGACAGGGTTCTTTGCCAACTGGATGGCACTCTGACTATCACAATGCAACAATGGAATATCCCCTGTATAGCCCAAATCAACCACTAACCGAGATAGCCATAATGCCTCCTTGCAAGCCTCTGTGGCTGCAATATACTCGGCCTCTGTAGTAGATAAGGCAGTGCACTTCTGCATCCTGGATATCCATGACACAGCACCTCCTGTGAATGTAAACACATAACCGGTAGTAGACTTCCGGTTATCTGGATGACCGGCATAATCCGAATCCGTGTAACCATGCACTAATGCATCCTGTTTGCCAAAGCAAATGCACAAATCCTGTGTGCCCTTCAGGTATCTCATGACACCTTTCACTGCTTCCCAATGCTTCTTGCCAGGGTTGGCCATGTATCTAGAAACAACTCCCACTGCAAATGCAATGTCCGGCCTAGTAGCAACCATGGCATACATGAGACTGCCACAAGCTGAAGCATACGGAATCTTGGCCATATCAGCCCTGTCACTATCCGACTGTGGGCTGTCCATAGCACTGAGTTTCACATATGGAGGCAAAGGAGTACTAGCTTTCTTCCCCCCGTCCATATTGAACCTCTGCAAGACTTTGCCAATGTATTCCTTCTGAGACAAATACAACACATGCTGATTTCTGTCCCGAAGTATCCGCATACCCAAGATGTGATTTGCATCACCCAAATCCTTCATATCAAAGGTTTGATGCAGCCTCTGCTTCAAGGCATCCATCTCTTTACGAGATTTCCCGGCAATCAACATATCATCAACATACAAAATGAGAATCAATAGACTGCCATCCAAAGCTTTCTTGGTGTACAAGCAGTGATCTATGTCACTTCTCCTGAATTTCTGAGATTTCATGAATGTATCAAATTTATGATACCATTCTCTTGGTGCCTGTTTGAGCCCATAAAGACTCTTTTTTAGCTTGCATACAAGCTTCTCCTTTCCACTTACTGCATAACCCTCTGGCTGCTGCATATATATCTCCTCATGGAGATCACCGTGAAGAAAAGCAGTCTTCACATCCATCTGAATCAAGTCCAGATCATCATGCGCAACCAAAGCCAACACAGCTCTAAGTGTGGTCATTTTGACCACTGGAGAGAAGATCTCATCAAAGTCCACACCATATTCCTGCTTGAAGCCCTTAGCCACTAACCTGGCTTTGTATCTTGGCTTTGCATCTGGTGCAACTTTGAGCCTGTAAACCCACTTGCATGGCAAAACCTTCTTGCCTGCAGGCAAATGCACCAACTTCCATGTTCCATTTTTGTGCAGAGAATCCATCTCTGACTTCATGGCACGCTCCCATAGAGCCTTGTCTGCCCTCTGTAAAGCCTCTTTATAACATGAGGGCTCCCCACAGTCAGTGAGCATCAAGTAGTCAACCCCTGGAACAAACCTGTCAGGGGCTCTGGAGGGTCTAGTGGACCTCCGTACCCAATGACCATCATTTGCAGGTTGCTGTCCAGCCTGCATATCACCCATTGGTGGCTCCTGTTCCATGCCATAAGGCTGAAAAATCATGCCCGGTATCTCCTCTAACTGTGGTATATCCATAGGGATATCTTCTGCCATCTCTGGCTGTCCATTTGGACCATTTTCAGCACCATTTAAGGGCTGGTTTTCCTGTTGTAATGGCTGATTTACAGCCCTTTGTTGTTGTCCATGATGTCCATCATCATCAAAGATGACTCTGCCAGGCTCCTGTTGCCTTGCAGGCTCCTTATACATGCATGTTTCATCAAAAATGACATCATTGCTGCGTATGATCTTTCTATTCATGGGATCCCAAAGTCTATACCCCATTTCACCTCTGTCACCATATCCTAGGAATATGCATTTGTGAGACTTAGGATCAAGTTTGGTGCGCATTTCCCTGCGTATGTGCACGTACGCAACGCAACCAAACACTCTCAAGTGCTTGTATGACGGAGGCTTCCCTGTCCATACTTCTTCTGGCACTTTCCCACCAAGCCTCGTGTTCGGTGACCTATTTATAAGGTGAACGGCTGTCATAATAGCTTCAGCCCAAAACCATGAGGTAATGCAGCATGTGACAACATAGAACGGACCTTCTCCTGTATGGTCCTGTTCATCCTCTCTGATGTCCCGTTTTGTGGAGGATCATAAGGAGTAGAGAGCTCTCTCTTGATGCCTTTAGCATCACAAAAGTCCTGAAACTGTTTGGACATATACTCTCCACCATTGTCGGAACGCAAAGCCTTCAGTGTTTTGCCAGTTTGATTCTCAACATGAGCAACAAACTTCTGAAACACTGAGAATGTATCACTCTTCAAACGAAGAGGATAAACCCACACCTTGCGTGTGGCATCATCAATAAAAGACACAAAGTATTTTGCCCCTCCCAAAGAAAGCTGAGGCATCTCACATACATCTGTATGCACAAGCTCTAACTGAGCATCTTTCTGTCCAAGAGCTTTCTTGTGGGGGCCCTGTAGTTGCCTACCATATATACAATGCTCACAAAACTGAAAACTTGAAAACTTTAGAGAAGGCAAGTAACCCAAACGAGACAATTGCTCCATTCCTTTGACACTCATGTGTCCCAACCGGCTATGCCACATAGAGATTTCCGGCAGCTCGGTTGCATTTACATTAGCATGGTGACAAACACCTGCATGCATGAAGTAAAGAGTGTCCACCTTAGAGCCTCTGGCAACAACCAGTGAGCCCTTACTAATTTTCCACTTTCCACTACCAAATGTGGTAACATAATCAGCATCATCAAGCTGTCCAGTAGAAAGCAGATTCTTCTTGATCTCAGGCACATGCCTGACATCATGGAGCATAAGCTGTGAGCCATCTGAAAATACAAGCCTCACATCACCTCTGCCAAGAATTTTGCATGCATGGTTATCACCCAAATAAACCACTCCTTCATTGCCAGCAGTATACCTGACAAACAAGTCTCTGCAACCTGTGACATGAAAGGAGGCACCTGAATCAATGATCCATGAGTGCATACCATGACCACCTGTAAGAAGTGAATGGGCATCAAGTGAAGACGTAAAGAGGACCTCATCCTCACTGCCACCTGCATGTGACACATTGATTTCTTCAATCTTGACTCCACTTTTGCCCTTTGGCTTTACATCTTTGGCTTCATCCTTCTCTTTGTCTTTGCCTTTTCCCTTTTCTTTTTTATCATTTTTCCATTTGTAGCATTGCTTTTTAAAGTGTCCCTTCTTGCCACAATAATGGCATTCCAAATCCTTTTTGGAGCGAGACTTGCTCCTTTCCCTTTCTTGGCTTCTTCCCCTTTGCTGGGATCTCCCACGTGCATTCATTGCATTGGACTTTCCAACAGAGTTGTTTTTCCTGTTCATCTCTTCTTGAAGAAGAGCACCCTCAACATCTGCATATGACAGCATAGCATGCGAATTGCTAGTGGCTGTCCTGAATGTGTCCCAACTCTCTGGCAAAGTGCATAACAAAAAAGTGGCTTTGAACTCATCGTCCATTGCCAACTTTTGATTGATGACCTGGCTGACAATACCATTAAACTCATTTAGATGGGCTGTCATAGACGCCCCTTCCTTCATCTGAAGACCTATGAGTTTCTTCAACCAATACACTTTGCTTGAGGCACTTTGTTGGGCATACAAGTCCTGCAATCTCTGCCACATTCCCCAAGCTGTCTTCTCTTCACGAATGCTGAAAAGTAAAGAGTCTGACACAGACAACATGATAGTAGATCTTGCCAGCTCATCCATATCTTCCCACTCTTCAGCAGTAAGAGAAGCGGGCATCACACCCCTTTCTTTGATAGGCTTGTGCTGCTTTTTCTGGAGCAACACATTGTAGCACTGGGTTTGCCAAATATCATAATTATGCGAGCCTTCAAGCTTCTTGATATGAAGCAATGAAGAGCTCTCACCTGTGGTTGCCATAGCAAAATGCAACCTGTCAATGCCTGACTCCCTGCAAAATGTGCAAACACTACACCAAAAAAGCACACAAAGTGCTCACAGTTTTTCTCCCAAAGTTTATCTCCCACTGCGGAAGCAAGAATGCAACTTTTCTCCCACTTTTTGTGATGAAAACACCAAAATCTGGTTGCTGCAGATTTTGGACAGCACCTTAAATGTGCTCTTTTGCCCTTCCAAAGTACTGTACAGCAGTACCAAGTGCTCACCAATGATGTACCAAACCTGTACCGGCAAGTTCAGCAGCTAAAATTGAACCTTTTGGTCACTCAAAACAGTGTACAGCCATGCCAAAACATGCACAAAGCTGTGCCAAATCTGTACCAGCAGGTACAATAGCAATAAATGCTCTCCTGGCTGTCCAAACGAGTAAAAATCAGACTTTTACAGTCCTGAACACTGCATACAACAGTCCCGAACAGAAATTGGGCAAAAGCCCCTTGACTGCAAGCTGATTTCTGAGGATTCAAGGCATAAATGTCTTGCCTGCTGCTTTGCCAAGCTCAACAAGCATACAAACTTGAAAAGCCCCTTGATTTAAGATCAATTTCTGATCATACATGGTACATTGACGCACATGAAGGCATCCAGAGTGTTCACGATGCTTCCCCTTGGCCACATATACATCCAAATAATGAAAGCCCCTTGATTTACAAGCACATTGAGTGCTTGTAAGGCATCAACACATTATCCACAGCATCAAATGCGATTGCCTGCATGCAAATCAACCAAATCGGCACAAAAGCCCCTTGATTTGCCCTGCAATTTGCTGCAATTTTGCCCAAATGTGCGATTTTTCACATCATACAGCATGTATGAGTGCTTAATTGCACAATTACATCAAAAGCCCCAAATTTCGACATCCAATTTCCTACAAATTGATCCTGATTTTACCAATTTCCTGCAAATTTATCCTGATTGTGACCAATGTCACCCAATTTTGCCAATTTTGCTCAAAAAATTGAGCAATTGGGCACCTGTACCTGCTCAATTGTTGATTGTACTTGCTCAATTGCAAATCCCAAAAAAAAAATTAAAGCAGAATACCTTGTAATTTCTGATTTTTTGTTGCAGGAAAAGGGGGGGGTTTGCTGAATTTGGTGCTGCTGTTGGGTCTCTATTATTTTCCGGCTCAGAACTTCTGAAGCTCCTGCTTTCTTCGTGCAGATTTGCTCCTCTTCCAGCAACTCCTACACCATCGGGTCCTTCACCATCTGTTTCCTTGCGATTCTGCTGTAGTGAGAGAAAGGCTCCTTCAGGCCTACGAAGATGATGAGGGGTCGGGTAGCGTCCGGAGAAGCCAAAATCTTCTTGAGCAGGTAGTGGAGGATGAAGGAGGCTGGGGAAGCCACGGAGTCCTTGATCAACAGTACCTTGTCACGTGGGGCTGCACCAGTCCAGCCCAGGGCCTCGTCTAGCATTCTGAACCTCACTTCAGTTCGCTGAACCGTACCGCAAGCGCCTGACGACCTCGTTGCCTAGCGCCAGCCTTGTATTCGCCTTCGCTTAAGCCTAGCGCCACTCGCCTGATTGCTGCCTTGCGTTCGCTTCAGTTCGCTCGCCTTGTAGCCTTCGCCGTCGACTTCGCCTTGTTAATAAGGATCAACCCCTAGTCGACCAAAGCTGCCGCCTGGGTTCCCTTCGTAGCCAGCTATCTTATGCTGTCAACTACGCATTGTCTGCCTTCGTGGTCACTATCTCGGGTGCTGTCTACATACTGAAGATTAGAACCTTCTACAAGTACAGAAATGTTTCGGCCCTTGCAAGATCTGAGATGGTTCAGTTTTCGCTTGCTAGCAACCTTGCACGACTTGATCAGATTACATCGTTTGCAGCATTAGGAGGTAGTATTTGTGTCGGCGGGAAAAATGGCTCTGATACCAGTTGATGGGAGAAACAGAAATTAGGGTTTCACTTGTGGGAGACACACACAGAGAAGAACAAGGGAGAGAGAGAGAGAGAGAGTTGTGGGGATAAGTCAACTCACCAAGTGAGTGTGTGACTCCCCTATCACACATGTATATTGCACTAGTACACATAGTGCACTTAGTACATTAAAAGTACTAAGTGTACTATGTACTATAACTTATGGGCTTGTACACACTATAAGGGTGGGCATAACGCCTTTACCCCAACAGCCATGAGACATATGTGGGAAGTACTTAGTGGATGTATTGTTTGGATGCATTGAGTGCTTTCATATGCTCATGTGGTACCATCAGTCGTGGGTCCTGCGGGATGCCCATGGGCGTAAAGCTTGCGAGCAGCCCTTAGACTGTTACTTTAGAGTAGGTAGAGCATCTTGAGGAGCATATTGTTTGCGAATGCATAAATGTGTCATGCATATGTGTGTCATATGTAGAATGATGCATGGTTTTGTTTTTGGCTAACACAGTTAACGTGTTTCCACTTGGTTTTTGCAGGATGATTGTTTTATCACCCAGATGCATTGGAGGGCCATTGTTTTTGCCATATGGGGCGTCTTTGCTCATAAGATGCCTTACTGTGCCATTGAGTGCAATCGAGGACACTTGCTATTTTTCAAGAGGGGGGTATGTCACGACCCTGTGTTTTTCTCTGGACAGTATGCAGGTGTGCACGGGGACATGGTGGACAGTGTGAATGGTACCAGTTCGGGGCCAAGTGATTAAAGTCCTTTCACATAACCCAAGGGGACAAAGGGTTAGAGGGGACAAAGCTTTAAAAGCATTAAAAATAAAAGAACACCTTTTATGGAGGGATCGTGGCCCAGATGCTATCATGGGGGGGGGGGCCATGCACTTTTTTTTTGGAGGCGTCGGCTGCATCTACATGGGTGTGCTTTTTGGCGACAGGGGGCTGCAAGCACAAGGTGGGACTTCTCTCTCTCGCTCCCACGCAGGGAAGGCTGGCGCGTGTGCTGGACTGCAGCAGTCAGGCTGCAGTTTCTCTCTCATACTAGAGCCAGCTGCTGCTACAGTGCACAGGAGCTTTTCTCTTGGGAAGGCGGCTGCAGAAAACAAGAGGGCTGAGCAGGAAGCGTTGGGTCCAGCTGGACAGCAGAGGGCAGGTCTGCAGAGGGGGCTGGTCAGGCAGGTGCAGCTTGGAGGATACAGAGAAGCCCTTCGTGAGAGGAGGGGATTGGCATCGTGGAGACTGGATTTTAGGGCCTGTTTTTAGAGAGAGTGTGTGTGTGTGTGTCTGTTGGTGCAGGGCTGAGGCATCTTTCTCTCTCTCTCTAGCACGTGGAAATGGAAGAACTTGGAGATTTGCGGCTCTGGACATTCGCACACATACGTCATGTCTTGGGCGACCTGACAGCCGAGAGGTTCCTCTCTCTCTCTCTCTCTCTCTCTCTCTCTCTCTCTCTCTGTTATGGAAAAAGCACAGAGTTTTTCTGTGGTAAACAGCCCTGGTTTTGGCACCGTGTTCATATGGTGTCTTTGTGGGTTTCTCATGGAAAGGCCTAAGGTTTATGGGATGCAGGTCTTTGGTTTCAGGTGGAAACAAGTCCATGGTTTCTCGAGGAAACATGTATTTGGGTTTCTTCAGGAGATAGGTCACATGCAGGCAGAAGGTACAGGAATGGACACATGTTTGGTACAGCCTTGCTACTGATTGGGCAGGGGACAGGGAATCCATGACAGAGATGGATAGTACCCTTGGAAGGTAGAGAAGGTTGGTATAGGTGTGTCGACTGTATGGTATGCTGTGCTGTGATGTGAGTTCTCTTTTGAGAGAGAGTTTGGGAGTCTGTGTTGTGATGCAGAAGCACTGGATGTGTCAGGGTGTGATGCTGTTCATAAGGTGAGAGGCTATGGATGGTTGTGGCAGCCCTGATCATGGGAGAAAGCTTCTGTATGTAGGACTCAATGTGTGAGAGTCTTTTGATGTGAACAATGGCTGGACTTGTTTGTGGATGCCGAGTGGATATGAAGCCATGATGCAGGGTATTTGCAGGCTTCAGGAGTTCTACTGTGACGACTGAGTTCCCAGCCTTATTGTAATCAAAGCACTTATAATCAATTAAAGAAATACTGCAAGGGACGCCACTGCGTTTTGGGGCCAATCGGTGTCCGTGTGCTGTTTGCAGGAGCACTCTAGCTCCCCTTGTTTGTTTTCCTTTTCTAGGTCCTCAATGGTGTTGAAGTGTTTTATGTGCGAGTGTTTTTTTCACCGCCCGTCAGATTTCTGAAGGCTGGTTTCATACACAAGGCAGTAAATGAGCAAGAGGGTGCTATACAGCAATAGGTACAAGCCTAGTACAGTAGGCGGGTACTGTACCGCAGCAAGTACAAGAGGCGTGGGCAGCCCTGCAGGCAAGTACAGCTACAGCTTCAGTAGGCGTAAACGGCAGGCGGGTACAGCATGGAGGATACCAGGCGATGGAGAGAACACAGCACGCGATAGAGAGAGAAGTCCAACCACCACCCACGTGGAAATATGTACTAGTCTTCCATGCAATAGTTGCTTTTAGAATTATTAAACTCTAATCAAAGGTTAGTTTATAGGCACCCACACTAGAGAGTAAACGTCCAGCCCAAATTTAAATGTGTGAACACATTAGCTTATAAACATTAAAGTTAACCATAGTTTATGGATTTTATCTTTTAAAAAAGGCCAAAATGAAAATACTTACCACCTGTTCACACGCCACACCACCAAGTCAGCAAACAGCATTCCACGGTACACTGGGGGCGTCCCCGTCCAGTGTACTGGCAGGGCATAACAGGCATACACACGCAAACAAGTCATGCAAAAACAGGCATAAATGCATGTGCACAAATAATGGGCGAAATCTCCCTTTCATGAAACTTGTACAAGAGGTTCCTATCGGGCACAAAACTGGCGCGACAAATATAAATAAATATGTCCCAGTCTTCCTATGGAGTGACAGTCCCATAGGTAAGACACCATCCTGGCCATACATGGGTGGCACCAACAGGCTCCTGTCCATACAGCACGAAGCAAATCACACACGGGTGACACGAAACTGGTTCCCGTCCATGTGACGCAGCAGTGGTCGCACACGGGTGGCACTGATCTGGCTCCCGTCCATGTGACACCATAAAACTGGCCCTTTCACATGGGACACTGGCCTTGCCCCATGTGAACATGGCACAAATCTGGCCGCTCTATGGAGTGACAGTCCCATAGAAGTGGCTCCAGAAATGGAGATGGACCAAATGGTGACATCGGGACAGCATCCCACTCTGCTCTTCATCCTCCATCGACATCAGGATAGCATCCCACTCTGCTCTTCATCCTCCATCGACATCAGGACAGCAACCCTCTCTGTTCATCCTCCATCGACACCGGGACAACAGCCCTCTCTGCTCATCCTCCATTGACATCGGGACAGCAGCCCTCTTTGCTCATCTTCATTGACATCGAGACAGCAACCCTCTTTGCTCATCTTCACTCGTTAGGACAGCAGCCCTCTCTGCTCATCATCTTCACATCGTTGGGGACACCAGCCCTCTCTGCTCGCCATCTTCACATCATTGGGACAGCAGCCCTCTTTGCTCATCATCATCATTTGATATCAGGATGGCAGCCCTCTCTGCTCATTCGACATCGACTAGGGACAGCAACCCTCTCTTCTCTTCACCACCCCTCAGGTATTGCAGCACCCTTGTCACCAAAGTCTGCACCCGTCAGGTACCGCATCACCCTCGTCACTAGAGCCTGCACTACTTCCCCTTCCGCTGCCCACTACAGATATCTACCACCTCGGAGTGCCTCTGCATCCACCGACGCAAGCCTTCGATACCGACCACCTCTCGGAGTGCCTTTGCCTCACATTGACGCGAGCCTTCGTCACCGACAGTGTTTCAACTCTGACCTTGTCTGTGCTTCTGCGCCAGTCTACTACTCAGAGTCACCTCACATCAGAGAACCTCTTGTACATGATTTCATTCACCATCATACATACACTCATTCACCCATTTCATGCTGTGTTGATTTGCTTTGATCTCTCTTACATATGGTCCTTTCGTCCTTTTGCCCTCATAGGAGCTACCCTCTCTTGTCCTCCTCAAATTCGCTCAACTATAAAGCCATGTGAGTGACTTTGTTGGCAAACTGGAGAACTGGCTGGGCGTTCTATTGCAATCCCCTGAACTCGTCCTCAAGCCACAAGAGATATTGAGGAGATAAAAACTGCTTCTTGAGGTTGGTGATGACTCGATCCCATGTATATAGTTAAAAACTTCGAAACGGGAATCGGCCTGGCCCCAATGAGTCCACCAAGAAATGGCCTCGCCTCCTTCTCTCTCTTAGAGTTCCTCAAGATCTTCCTTCATTGGTTCTTTCTCATCCCATTGCGACTCCATTTTTGGACCTTGCAATCTGACTCCTAGTCGTACCCCGAGCAGACCGAGATGCTCAATATGTTGAAGCCACCCAAGTTCAACGGGAAGATGGACGGTGAGACAATTACCGAATTGCGCCCACAAGGTGCCTTGCACACGCCCCGTGTTAGGAAGATTGGAAGCTTTTCAGCTCCACTTGTCGGGCCAACATTGATAGATGCTGTCCTTTTTTCAATGTAGGAGGATCACATTCTGTATTGTATGATGATCTATGATTGGAACGATTGTTGCAAAGCCATCTTGAAAGAGTTCACAGTAGACTAGTTGCTTAAAATGAGAGTCCTGTCCCTTGAAGAACGGTTGTTTTTCACCCTCCGGAATGTGATCGTAGACGTCTACCGCACACATAGTTGATGGTTTGTTTGCAGTCAGGCGACCAGTCCCACTATGGCGACCTGTGACAATGAGAGAGAAGGAAGAGACTGTCCCATGATCCCAATTTAAGTTTTGACCTTTTTATCATCTCTTTTATGATTTTATCCATTTTTATTTCAAATAAAGAGTACCAATGCCATCATCTTGGAGTAATGATCCCTGGTGACATGCCCAGGAACAGTGCTCAAAGTTATTGTCCTACTCATCATTCTGCTGCTTGTCCTCCTGATCACAGCCCTCAATAGAATTTGAGACCTAATCCTTTTCCTTTAGACGATTGACATGAAGGGCAGCCAACTTGGTCAGACAACTATTTGGCCAACCTAGCAGATATCCATGTTCCTACTGCAAACTGCCAAAATAGATGAAAAATAATAATAATGATAATAATACCAAATGTGAGCCCTATCTGTCTGAAGTGCAGGTGAATTGACACAGAAAACAAAGTAACGAAACACCTCCTCTAAGCCATGTCCGTCTAGCCTCCATTGCCTACCCACTCTTTCTGTAATGGCAAGACTTCGGGGAAGACACTTGCACAAACAAAAACCTAATTCTACTACTGTATAGCATTAACTGGGACCAAATAGCCTATGTACTGTCAAAGTTGACAACGGGGAAGCAGTATTGCGTTAGTGAGAAAACGCCAAGGGAGAGAGGATGAGAGAAAACGCTGGCAGAGAAAGAGAGAGAGAGGATGCACAAACGCTAGAGAGAGGTAGAGAGAGAGAGAGTATTCGAACCAACACAACAGCAATGAATTAGATATATTTTTACAATGGAGCTAGGGTGCTTATATATCCACAAATGGACTTCGCCGACCTCACTTGAGATGCATGCAAAAAACAATTTTAACACCCTCTCTGCAGCTCATAGTGGACATAAGTAGGAATACCAAGTCGATGAAGAAGCTACCATGGACACCCCAGCAGTGGCCAACCACTAGGTACACCTCGGATTTGCAACCACCAGCTTGTCACCACCAAAAATGCCATCCTGAGCACCAACTACCTCAAGGAACATTGAACTGTAGACCACACTACGTCCAAGAATCCCCATTCATGAACTATGAACACATCACGTCCAAAAAAACTCCACAAGATAATGAACTTTGGTACACACCCTGTCCATAATCCCGAAAACAACAATGAATGACTGCAGCACATGCATAGTGTTTTATACGCCATGTTGGTTCCTTGCCAGATGCCTAGTGCTTTGAATTCCGACACACGGATCCAAACACCCAGAAATTGAACTCCGACACACGGGTTCAAGTTGTCAAAACGGGAGCACAGACTGCCCCTCTCTGCCACTCACATGCCTCTCTCTGGCTGAAGCACGTGGTAGCATCCATCCACCAAGCTAGAATGCTCGAGCATGTGCCAGTGTAGTCCTCGCCACACCGGCAGAAGCCGTATCATCCCTGGTAGTATCATTGTCACTGTCATCCTCGTCAGCTTTACCTTTGCCTTTGTCATTCGTCGAGCCTTGAGCTTTAGCTTTGGATTTGCAATCCCGAGCCAAATGCCCTCGCTTTCCGCACTTATAACAACGGCTCCTAGACTTCTTATTGAATTCCGATGCAACATGTGCCGATTCTACATCCTTCGGAACTCGAATCTTGCCTTGGGAAATGAGCACTGCTTCCTCCTCAATGAGAAAAGAGCTGAGATCGTCAAATTCCAGCTTTTCCTTCGTGACTTGTAAGCGTAATGCCCTCGAGACCATCTCGTACTCCTCATGTAACTTCGTAAGAACCAAGGCAGCTAACTGGGTACTAGTTAACACACTATTCATAGCCGATAACTGATCATGGATAACCTTTGCCTTCATTAGAAATGACTGCATAGAGGCACAGGCTTCAAACTTGATGGAAAACAACTGGCCGAGAAGGGTTACTGCTCGCATTGTTGAGTCTCGATCAAACATTCCTGCAAGCTTTGACCACATTTCCTTGGCAGTCTTCAAAGTCTGTATGGCAGGGGAAATTTCCTTGGTGAGAGATTCTGCAATCGCCGACATTGCCTTCGCATTGTGAGCATCCCAATCCACAAGAGTGTCATGTGCACAGTGGGTATCTACCGTGTGCTATACGCATGCAAGACTAGTTTCGAGGCTTGGGGAAGCTTGGAACTAGGCAGGCTGATTGACGAGCTGAGTTAGGGATATACTAACGGGCGGGCACCCAAGTATGGACGGGCGGGCGGCCAAGTGTGGACGCCCGATGACCGGCCAAGAGCCTATAAAAGGGTGGCCAAGGTTAGTTATTGAGGATAGAGAGTCTCGCGAGTTTGTGAGAGCTCTATGGTCTTGGAGCCTGGATCTAGTGCAGACGTGCACCTGCTTTATGCAGCCGAGGCCGATAGCAATCTCGAGGCCCGCGAGGGTAGCTTCGCGGCGGTATGGGACGTCGTGAGGAGGAGATTGGTCGGTACGTCAACCTAGTTAGCTCAGCTCGTGGCTCGGTGGGGACAGCCAAGACTGTGGGCTCGCCCACGGCTGTCATGGTTGGGAGGTGAGTCAGGCCTGCACCCCCTTTGCTGTTTGTTGTTCGTTGTTTGCAGGATTCGAGTTTCGAACCAAGATCGATCACGAGGGAAGATCCGTGGGGATTTGACAAAGAGATTTGAGAAACTACTCCTCTTGAAGACGTGTGAACTGATTGCTATCCCTTCGGGGACGTTCCTCCGAGCCATCAACAATGTCCCATAAGCCTTTTCTGCTAGACCATAGCCTCATGATCAAGTTCCAATGCGCATAATTGTCGCCATTCAGTTTGTCGTCCTTGCTCGACACGGGAGACCCATCTCCTTCGTCAATCTGATCCACCTCTCCAAAAAAACGCAGCCCAAATCTCGTCCAACTTCACGCTGAAAATCAGCAGCACTCCTCCATCGATTACAGGCTGAAAAACGCAGATTTGAAGGGGTTCTCCGCGATGAAAACGCTGCTAGATCCGATCAGCCCCCCTCTTATAGCAAAAACGCTGGTCCAAGGGTGCTTCTCGCGATGAAAACGCAGCAAATCAATCGCTCTCCTGCCGGCTGAAAAACGCAGCCGAGATCTGCCTTCTCCTCGCGCTCCGGTCCCCTAGGCGTTGACGTGCCTTGGCTCTGATACCATGTCAAAGTTGACAACGCGGAAGCGGTATTGCGTTAGTGAGAAAACGCTAAGGGAGAAAGGATGAGAGAAAACGCTGGCAGAGAGAGAGAGAGAGAGGGTGCACAAACGCTAGAGAGAGGTAGAGAGACAGAGAGAGAGTATTCGAACCAACACAACAGCAATGAATTAGATATATTTTTACAATGGAGCTAGGGTGCTTATATATCCACAAATGGACTTGGCCGACCTCACTTGAGATGCATGCAAAAGAACAATTTTAACATGTACAAGCCTGCCAAACAGGCTGAGCTGAAATAACCCTACAGTTTGCGTTCTCCTACAAGCACCCAGGCACAACCGAAGTCATGGTGAGGCTTATCCTCACACGAATGCTGGTTGCTGCTGGTCAGCTGAATTGCAACTCAACACTACTGCTTCAGGCTGTACTAGAGTGCTGGAGGCAGGGACTGAACACTGAAGATGATGAATGAGGGGGGGAGAGGGGCAACGCCTTTTTGTATAGGGAGTTCAGTGAATTCACATCGCTGTTGCACTTCCTGTGTCCATCACAAGGGATCCACAATCCTGGACATGGCTTTGCCTCATATCAGAGCCTTACAAGCATGGCACACGATCTCAAGGCACAAAAATTGCAACTTCTTCTGCATTATCTCTAGCATGATGGGTTCTTCTAGCCACCCGATGACGGACAATGTAGAAGCCCTACAAGAAGCCTGTTATGACTTCTCACCCATGATGTCATTGTCCCCAAGTCAGCCAATGCTAGTACACATACATTACTTACAAACTAATAGCTTAAATTCTACTTAAATTTGATAATCTTGTTGCATCATTCACATCACAAAACACAACAGAAACAGTTATCAAACACTTAGGCAGAGTTAGCTACCTCTGAAAAACCTCTAAGCGTGTTTGTTGCCTTGTAAATCTCATGCTCCAATGTTAAGCCAAGTGGGCTGTTGATCCAAGATCTCAAGCAACTGAGATCCGTCACATCATGGGTAGCCAGCTGTGCAGCATTACTGACCTGATCCAACAAAATCCCTTGAACAGGGGCCAACCTTTCAAAACAAGAATCACACACGCGTTGAGGACTCTTTTCCCTGAATTTTACTGGTAAGAGGATCCTTTCAGCTGTACAAGGCCCACAAAAAATCCCTCCACAAAACCGACAATGGTGACGCGAACACGTGATTGGATGAAATCGCATATGGCATTGCATGCATACAGATGCTAAGCTGTCTGGAAGCCATTGGGGTGGTTCTGATGCCAACACAGCTGACATGGTTCTCACGTCATCTTCCATTTGAGCAGTAAGAGATGAAGCCAGAGAATCAAAGCCGTCATCCCATTCATCTCTACATGTAAGGGCAGCATATCCATCATGGCGCCCAGTACCAATAGACTTCTTCAACCTTCCCTTTGTCTTACGAGCTCTGCACAGGAAAGCTATTACTTCAATCAGAATGCTCCAGGCACTCACCTCCGGAGCTACCGCACTGTTGTTGACCGTATGTCCAACCCAAGTATGCTCCTCTGGAAAGAAGTCCCCCTCATAGTTGCCACCTCCCAGTTGTCCTGCATGGCCTGTGGGCGGGACTGAGACTGGAATCCAAGCACCTGTTTCCTCTGCTAAAGGCACATCATATACAAAGAACTTTCTACAATTGCTTTGCTCATGCAATGCCTTGTGTGCAGAACAACCTAGTTGCCCATTCTCGTTTCGTACACAATCAACTTCTGTCTCCAATGATGAAGCGCAATTGAGAGTGTCCCTGAGATCCGAGTTCAAGCAAAGAGCCTGATTGGAATCGAAGGGTGTTCTACATAACGGGCAGAGGGGCTGAGAAGAATGCCTTTGCACCTTCAAAAAGATAAAAATTATTAAAATCGAGAAAAAAATGCACTCACTAAAAAAAATTCGAACTTTCTATGTAGTTGCTGCCTTCCCTCTGCTGTCTCCACCCTCCCAAACCTCCCCTTCCACCCAAAATACCCGGCACAGCCCACCCTCTTTTCCCCCTTTCTGCTCTGACCCCTGCTCCCCTACACACCCCACCCCAAAAAAACCCTGCTTCTGCCGCCTCCTTTTCCTACTTGCCATTTCCACTGTCTACCACGGCATTGTCGCTGTCAACTCCTCCACCCCCTCTGCCCCTCCCCCCAAAAAGACTCTTTAATTGCTTTTTTTTTCAAAGATTATATTTCCCTCCATAAGGGACCAGTCATGGCATCCTTTACCTCTTCAGATGATTGTGCCGGATAAAATTCCATACAGGAAAAAAAATAAAAGTTTAAAAAAAAAACGTGGAATAAAATGTACTTACCTTCTGCAAGCAATCCAAGCAGCCGTTGTGGCCGCAGGGGAGAGAAGCGGGGCCGCCCCATGTGCCTAGGGCGTCTGTACAGATGGCGCAGATGAGCGTCTCGTGCCCGCTCTCAAGCAAGTTTAGATCTTCGAACAATCGAGAGTTACCTCCCTCCATCATGAGACGACTGTTGTTTTCATTGCTGCTCTGATTACAACTCTCAGGCCCTCTCGCCCGCTACAGTTTCATCTTCTTCGACCTCGTCGTGTGAAGAAAGAAGAGCTCAATTCCGTGAGCGACATAATTTCCATTTTCTATTTATTACAATAACTCGCAAGTAAGAATAAGTTTGTTTTTGTTTTTTGACCCTGGGTCAGAGACAAACAAGTTCGTTTCTGAGACTGAACAGAGAAACGCTTTTGTCATTAGCTTCTTTGCCTCGGTCATGATCAAGTAAGAATAAGATGTCACTTACCTACCATCGGTACACCAACCACGGGAGGGAGTGTAGAGTAGGAAAATAAAAGCATAGCAACAGTGCTCTCGCTTATCCGCTCTCCAATGAACATTCCATTCGAAGTGTTACTCCGGACTCACGGAGATTTCTTAAACAATGGATCAATAAAGATACCTTCCCAAAGAAAAGTGAGGCTGGGGTAATGAACTCGAGAGCTATAAGTTGACAATAGAATGCATCAAATGCAACCCTCCCAGTCGAACATATGCAATTTTCAAGAATCTCGGCCGTCTCAGATGGAGAGTCCGGAGTGAATGTCATCTCACTGAAGCCCTGTACATTAATTGGAGGAGGCAACCTCTACCTTGAGAGAATAAATTTTGTGATTAAGCTGGCAAACCAAGCAAGGGTTAAGCCAATGGGGTCGATGAGAGAGTGAGAAAAGCAAGTCTAAGGTTTACTATCAGTACTATCGTGTTTCCCCCAACCTTTGATGCAATTCTAAGAAGACCATGGTTGAAGAAGAAGAGCTATAATGATGCATGATTGGGAAAAGAAATCTAGTATAGCTTCAAAACTAAGAAAGAGCAATCAGTTGATCCATCCGCAGAGCCCACAGCAATAAGAAATTTTGATATAGCATCCGAACCACTAAAAGAACTCCAAGTAACTCAAATAGTGATGATGAAAATTTAAAGAGTAATGATAAATTGGATGCACTAGCTAATATCCATTAACAACATGGGCATTTACTATAATGGAATGGAGGAGGTAGAAACTAAAAATGGGAAAGTTGGTGAATATATGCTTAGTGGAGGGCAATTCTTCTTCTCCTCATCTTTATTAAAGAAACTTAGCTAACTTTGGAGCAAGTATCAATGATACAACACCCACCATCACTCATTGAGAGTTGCTGCTAAGGCATTTCTTTGCCATAAAATCTCAGTCGAGGAGCTAAATTGACTACAAGATAGAATCCTTAACCTTGTCTTTGACAAGGTCGTAAACTTCTCACACAAGGATGCACGACAAACATAGATGTCCCAAAACTTTTTAAGAGCTTAATGGAAGGGGATGTGGTGATAGCCCTCCAAGGTTAAAAGAACCTCTAATAATGCACAAGATTAACAAAATGTTGATGGTCTTTCCAATACCAAGGAAGTGGATCTAACATTTCTAGGGGAAGATCCTATCAAGGAAGTGGATCTAGCATTGCACAACAAACATAGATATCCCAAAACTTTTTAAGAGCTTTATCAAAGGGGATGTAGTGATAGCCCTTCCCAAGGTTAAAAGAACCTCTAATAATGCAAAAGGTTGATGGTCTCTCCAATACCAAGGAAGTTGATGATGCAAAAGGTTAACGATCTTTCCAATACCAAGGAAGTTGATCTAACATTTCTAGTGGAAGATCCTACCAACAAGGAAGATCTAGCATTTCAAGAGGAAGATCCTAAGCCAATATATGTGGGAGAAGATAGACACGAAAAGCTTGTAGAGCTTAAAGCCCTATTAAAAGAATTGAGAGAGTGTGTTTTGCATGGAGCTACAAGGATATCAAAGGAGTACCACCAAAGGCAGTGATATATACTATACCCCTAATGGATGTTTCTAGGTGAGTAGCTCATGGGCCTTACAAACCAATCTCAGGTATACAAAGATGATCAAGGAAGAGATACAAAAAATGTAGGATGTGGGATTTATTTATGAAATCGGTCACTAGGTGTCACCGATTATCATAGTCTCCAAAGAAGAATAAAAAGTATGTGTCAACTTGAAGAAGCTAAATACATGCACCAAGAGGGACCACTACCCTTTGCCATTCATGAAAGATGTTCTTAAAAGGGTAGTTGTCTTGGAAGTATATATTCTTGGATAAATTTAGTGGGTATAATCAAGTGTTCATCAACCTTCAATAAGGCTCAACACAAAATTGCTTTTGCAACTAAATGGGGAATTTATGCATATAAGGTGATGCCATTTGTGGTCTTTTGCAACTAAATGGGGAGCTTATGCATATAAGGTGATGCCATTTTGTGGTCTTTTGCAACTAAATGAGGAGTTTATGCATATAAAGTGATGCCATTTGTGGTCTTTGCAATCTAGCTGCCTTTCAAAGGTTATGCACATTAGGTGAAACCATTTTGTGGTCTTTGCAATCCACCTACCCCTCAAAGGTCAATGTGTAAAGCAGATGAGGATACTATTAGAGATATTCATTAATGAGCTAGCACACGTAAGGGAGGCATTGGATATGGTCATGCGGTATCTTGACATGGTATCACCACTATTGCATATGGTCATGTGATATCTTGGTATGGTATCACCACCACGGATAAGGCTAAGATCAACGTTGGGAATTTATGCATATAAGGTGATGCCATTTGTGGTCTTTTGCAACTAAATGGGGAGTTTATGCATATATGGTGATGCCATTTTGTGGTCTTTTGCAACTAAATGGGGAGTTTATGCATATAAGGTGATGCCATTTGTGGTCTTTGCAATCTAGCTACCTTTCAAAGGTTATGCACATAAGGTGAAACTATTTGTGGTCTTTGCAATCCAGCTACCCCTCAAAGGTCAATGTGTAAAGCAGATAAGGATACTATTACAGATCTTCATTAATAAGCTAGCACACTTAAGGGAGGCGTTGGATATGGTCATGCGTATCTTGGCATGGTATCACCATTATCGCATATGGTCATGTGATATCTTGGTATGGTATCACCATGGATAAGGCTAAGATCAACGTGGTACTGTTACCTGCACCCACAAATTTCAAGGGAAGCCAAAATTTTATGGGCCATGTTGTTGATTCATCTTGGAATTTGTAATGATAGAGCCAGACCACTCTAGAGGTTTATAGTGGAGTTTGTGTGGACTAAGGAATGTGGTGAAATCTCTGAAAAGCTGAAGAAAGCCTTAGTTCAATGCACCAATCTTGTGGCCACCAAATTGGGAGATTGAGTTCCTTATTGTTGATGCCTCCATAACGATGCATCAAAGTATGCAATTCTATGTATTCTTAACTTGGTGAGTGTAACTTGAACTATCCATTCTCTCCTTGTGTTATTATAGTGAAGTATTTAATATGCTCAATGGAAAAGTTATAGACAACGGATACTAAGATCTGCTCTAGATATTTATATATTTTATTGTAGAGTTTTAGCGTCCCATATGCGTGAAAGAGGGTGCTTTTATGTAGACTTAAATATTTATGGGTATTGTAGGCTTTTGAACACCATTGAGTTAGTTAGGGTTTCAAAATTGGTTGGGGTGGAAGGGACATTAGGGGCATAAATAATCCGAGCATTTCCTCTCTTTCATCCAAAATTGTGGAGTGCATAAGAACTCTGCACCATGATCTAAAGTTTGGTTCTATGGGATATGTTCACCGAATCAGGATCAATTGAGCCTTGTTTGAAGGAGAGAAGAAGATGAAGAATGCAAGGGTCTTGCTTGCTTGCACCTCTAGCCACTCTTAGTAGAGAAGCCCTCTCCTGTGGAGAGCTAGGGTCCTCAACCTTGCCTTGTTGTCATCTCGCAAGCGCCTTGCAAATGTGTGGGGAGAAAAGAGGGAGAGAGCTATGGGAAGCTCAACTTCTACCTTAATGCCTTGGTGAATAAGAGCATGGGGGAGAAAGAGAGAGAAGGAGAGAGGGAGAGGAGAGGAGAGCTAGCACACACAATCCTTAAGCAAGCATGCATCGAAGAGAAGAGAGCACACAAGCAAGCATCAATCACAAGAGGAAGAAAGACTTAAACTCAATTGTGAGCATGGGATTATGTGTTTTCTCATTAGTCAAAATGTCTTATATACAAGATTCATATTTATAATGCCCGATTATCCAAGTAATGTCATGGGGCCTACAAGCTAGTCTAGGCTGATTTCCTAGTCTAAGTATATACTACTCGTATTTTCCAAATGTTGGGGCATTAAAATCAGCCCTACCACCACCTTTTACCAGCCCCCCAATATACATATTTACCCTCATATAGTCATAAGCTCAGTTTTGACTATCTTTTGGCATTACACAAGTCGTAAGCTTGGAGATTTCCTATAATTATTTACATGAAGTGCTTTGCATGGTACAAAAAGTATGGCTCAAAAAGTATCACCAATCATTTGAAGTAATGTTATAGCCAATGTGGTTAATATATCCCCCTCCCTAAACATAGACCATCCTCAAGATTAATAATGAAGCATAGTGGGAGTTAGCGGCAGAAGCTTGTAGTAATGAAGTATATTTTGTTGCACATGCACATGGGGAATGGGACCTAGGCAATTGGGCTTAGCGTCATTTACATGTGTACTTTTGGGGGAGCCTGGGCTATATTAGGTATAGGGCTCATGAGCATTGTACCCTTTTGATCATATTCATTTTCATGAGTACACTTACTCTTTGGAGCTCTAAGCTTCCATGGTGGACTTCTCCCTCATGAGATGTTAGGATGGTGACCCACAGCCATGTTGTGACTCCATGCCTTGAGTGGCCAACCCTAGTTCCTTGCATTGGTATCAGAGCCCTTAGCTTAGATCCTTGCTTAGGGAGTGATTAGTGGTAATCATTTTTAAATTATGCTGAATCCAGTTTCTAAAATGCATTTTTTGGTCTTGATTAGTGATAATCATTTTTAAATTATACTGAATCCAATTTTTAAAATGCATTTTTTGGTCCTGATTAGTGATAATCATTTTCAGATTACTATTAATCCAATTTTTCAGAATGCATTTCTTTGATCATGATTAGTGTTAATCATTTTTGGATTAAAAATTTCAATAATTTTCAAAATGCACTTTCTTGATTTTCTTGCATTTCTTGATATTCATGAAAATCTTCTTGATTTTCTTGAATTTTAGAGATTTTTTTGCATGAATTAAAGTCTATTTTCATCAAATCTTCACACAAACCCTAGTTTCCTACCATTATTTGCAAGATGTTTTGAGTTCTTTGCATTTTGGAGAGATTCTTAGTTTCTGTGCAGGCTTTGGTGAAATATTCATCAAGAAAGGTGTTGGTTGTCATAAATATTGGAAGCAAACAACAAATGTTGCATATTTTGGTACAGTTTTCAACAGCCGTTAACAAAGCGAAGATCTATTGCAGAGTTATTAAAGTTTTCTTGTAAATTTGAGTGTAAAATATTACTGTGCAGAGTGTAAATTTGAGTGTAAAATATAACTGTGCAGAGTTTTCAGATTGATGTGTAGATTTCAAATTAATGTGCAGAGTATTATAGATTTCTGTGCAGAGTTAAAATCTATGTAATCTTTTTGGGAAAGTGTGCAAAGCATAATGCAGAGTTGTGTAGAACTACTGTAACAGTTGCAAATTTTAAGATTTTATGTACAGTTAGTACAAATTTTTAAGGATTGGTGTAGATTTTCAAGAACAATGCAGAGTACAGTGCATAGTTGTGCAGTTTTTTCTCAAGAGATCACAAAGACAGTGCAGAAATCAAACCTTGAGAAGAAGGGACAACACATCATCAACAATTTCATCAACATTGAAGAATTTCTGCAATTTCAAGAAGCAAATCTTGGTCCCAATTTCAAGATCAACATATAGCACCAATAGCTCAACAACAAAACTAGGAAAGTTACTAAGCTTTAGCTCTATTACTGCTCTACAAGCGTTTTAAAGGCTATCGATCAATAAGTTTCATCAATCATATTGAAAATACAACATGCATGTTGACATGGTGAAAGATTTAATGTTTGCACACATGTTAAAGCTGTAGTACATGAAATGTTGTAAAACTGGTACAATCCCTCTCAGATTTAAACTGAGACCTATGGTTAGACAAATGTGCTTTCATTACACCAAGGGATTCAGGTTTTGCATGCATAATATTTAAGAGTATCATGCAAAGTAAGTGCAACAAGAGGCCGAGTTATAAAAGCTACTAGCCATTAAAGGACATAGATGATATGCAAGTTGTTGGGCTAGATGGTGATTGAAGTTCTTACAGAGAAGAGCTGTTAGGAAAGAGATGTAAGCATGAGAAGAGGTGTTAGGAAAAAGCTATGGTTGCGAACTTAACAAGTTTGTGTGCAATAATTACTTTGACAAGGTGAAGTCAATGTCAAAAAAGCTATGGTTGCGAACTTAACAAGTTTGTGTGCAATAATTACTTTGACAAACACAAGGTGAAGTCAATGTCAAAAGCAAATATATCAAGTCTAAAGAAAACAAGATATTTTAGCACGCAGTAACACTAAGATTCGACAATACTTGAGAGAGCTTAGCAATCACAAGGTCATAGCAAAAGGTTGTAAATAGAAAGCTCATTGACATGTTTGATGGGCCCTCCTCCCACGCCACAACACCCATTTCTTGAGAGCTCTCAAGAACAAGGGTGCCCATTGCATCTGCATTCACAGCAAGCAAGTTGTAGCACAACACAACAACCTAACATCATCACAAGTCTACCACTTACTACAACAAGCCAAGAGAGGAGCAAACACATGCAGGTCAGAATTGTGAAGGCTAATGCATGCATGAAGGTGTTTTGACTCTGGACACAAGACAACAAATCCTTCATAAACAAGGGTGGCAGCCATCAATCAAAACAAGAGTGCTTGCAGGCATCCTATGGCATAAACACCTGTACATTAAAAGCACTAAAACAAAGTTGGGGGACATGCAAAGTCATGCAAGCAAAACAAAGTCTAAGAGAGACCTCTCCATTACCAAGACTTCAAATGAAACAAGCCTTGAAAGCTAGAAGGTGTGGTGAGGTAGCTAGTATTGCTAGTGGATCTTGCATCAACTAATGGTTGAAACACTGCTCAAGTACTAATCTTGGCTAGAAGGTGTGGTGAGGTAGCTAGTATTGCTAGTGGATCTTGCATCAACTAATGGTTGAAACACTGCTCAAGTACTAATCTTGGATACTAGTGCTAAACTTTGCAAATATTGGCACAAAAGTATTGAATAAAGAACAACAATGCCATGGAATCAATGAAGGCTTGTGTCCACTAGGCTTTGCCTTAGTGTGCATCTTAAGGTAGCACTAAATCTCAGCAAGGCAGTACATAACTACCTTCATACTACAGAGGATAACAGCTCGTCAAAGGCCTTGCGTGCAACCAGAGTTCATAAGCTGCAGTGCACTTGGCAGGCGTTCAAGCTCCATTTCACACTGTAGCACAACACATACAATAACCAGATAAAGAAGAAGAAGAAGAAGAAGAAGAAGAAGAAGAAGAAGAAAACACACACACGCAGCGCAAAATGTTAACTTATGAGTAGCGTTGGGCTATTGTTTACATCACAGCAAGCAGGGGACGCCATAGTCAACAAGCTCTACAAAAATTTATTCACACATGAGTACATTTCTGTGACATGTTCGCACGTTTCGAGCTTACATTGGGGATTATTCACGTGCATTGTGTGAGATCTTGGTGCATTGTACCCACGTTTGGGGACTTGGTGAGTTTATTCACACACGCCTCATATTTTAGGTATCTTGGCTGGCACCGAGGTATAGCATTGTGTATGTATGTCATGCAAGCGAGCTATATGCATATCATGATTATCATATGTTTAGCTCAGATGAGCAAGCAATATTATCATGTTACTCTGATGAGCACACAGCTATGTACATGTATGCGTCTCTCCATTCCTTTGTATGGGATCAAATGAGGAGCTATGTGGCCTACTTGGATTTCATTGATCGATTTGGGACCCTTTGCACATACCAGCACTTCTGGGAGGAGTGGTATGCGTGCAAGTATGGGTTTGATCCATATCATTTCACCGAGGATGATGATGATGATGTTCATGCTATGACTACAGATGATTATATGGGTGATGATGATCGTAGTGATCATTCACGGCGGGTTACATTTTTTGAGTTATGGCATGATAGGTTTAGATCCTTGGGACATCGATCGAGCATGCTGTTACTTTTGTCGCTATCACAATGGTGTTCGCATGGGCCTTGAGAGCTTCTACGACTCACCCACGACATCGACTAGCCATCATCTCACAATGGTGTTCGCATGGGCCTTGAGAGCTTCTACGACTCACCCACAACATCGACTAGCCATCATCTCATTGGTTCTCATTTACTTAAACCGACTCATTCATTGTATTACGATGGGGATGATGTTGTATTGTACACACACACACATGATGATGTTGATGTATCGCACACACATGATGAGGGTGATGTATCGCACACACATACACATGATGATAGTGATACACATGCACATGATGCCATTGACACATATGCACATGATGATGATGTATGTGATAGTGATAGAGAGGGTGATGTGTGTGAGTTAGATCATGTGGGCATGATCTCGACGATAGAGATGGCAGCGAGCATACCAAGCATCGACACTTCTTTGCTTATCATTTTTCCTACAGATCATGAGGATATTCTAGTTGATCGTGGTGACATTTTAGAGGATCGTGTGCATTTGATTAGTGATGCATCCATTAGTGCATTTGGGATGGGTGTATCCATTAGCACACTTAAGGATAGTGATACTCTACATACAAGTCACGGAGACACCTATGAGCATAGGCTTGAGTTACTAGTGTTAGATGCATTAGGCTATTCTTTTAGGATTTCTATTTGTGGGAGACATCGCGCTGATAGGACCACTACTCCTAGTATTCACAGCATTTCTGACACTATTCGTGTGGATAGAGTTCATGTATTTGAGCAATCAGGGATAGTGCATGAGAGTAGTGATGATTTCATTGATGTAAGACATCATAGTAGGATTAAGCATATTGACCATTTTCATAGTAGATCATATGGCATAGATTTTGAGAGATTTACATTTGATCTAGACATCTCCTTAGATCCTATATTATTGGAGATAGATTTATCATGGGATTCAGGTCACAAAGGGGCATCATTGATGGAGATAGACCATGTTTAGGATGACCTTGGAGGCCTTGGGGATGCCATAGATGATGACCTAGGAGATGATACCATTTATCTTTTATGTGAGGACACCATTTATCTTTTATGTGAGGATACCTTTTTATTTTTCAGTGATGATTATGATGATGTTGATGATTATATTGATATCTTAGATCATCATACACACATAAAGGGTTTTGCACATGAGAAGGTAGTGTATGGTTTTGCTCATGCCCATATACCTATTGACGTAGTGGATTATGTCTTTGACATTTTGAGTGATGCAACCTGGATGACAACATTAGTTCACTCTTACCCTCGCATGATGCTCACCTTGAGAGATATTCTTTTGGCTCCTATGGATGTCGACACGAGCCTATGTTCTTTGGAGCCAGGACATTTTCCTTCGGATGCATCCTTTGCCACTTGAGGAGCATAGTTTTTGGATATGTGGCTCAATATTCAGATGCACCTATGACATATCTCAATCTTGGCCTACACGATGGCTCTTTTATGCCAGTCCCTTTGACATTCTGGCCAGGAGTTTTAAGCTTTTTTGGTGGATACCTTTTTGTGCCCGATTTACACTGCGGTCTGAGGATGGGCTTACGAGTTTTCCTTTCGACCTTGGAGCTACTATTTCTTTGGATTCAAGCTTTCCTTTTGATCCAGGAGCTACTACCATCTTAGTTTCGACAGTTTGGGATGTATACCATACATGTCCTTTTGATCTTGGAGGATACTCGACTAGCTTCGTCCATTGATAGTGGTTCCTTATCCTCTCCACTTGCACCAAATTATCGTGGGACCATTGCCTTCTTGGATTTTGCATACCTTGGATTTCCTTTCGATCCTAGCGGTTGTTGGAATTAGGGTTGCAGGAATGCACACACAACTTCAAGAAGATGAGGAAGCTTGAGCACAACACAGTAGTGTATTATGAGTGCCAAAAATGAAAGATAACAAGCCCTAGAAGATAATGGGCGTATATACAATGCACGGGGGAAAAAACCTCCTAGTGAGGGAAAAAGTGCCCCGGCGGTCCTAAGTGTGTTCACACACATCACTACTATAATATGGTAACAAATCCCCCCTGGAGTGATGCGGTGAACAAGAGCTAGCACTCATGTATAGGGAAGTGTCTAGCTATGTGGACGAATCCACAAAAGGGAGTAAGCCCAAAGCTTTGCGAAAAGCTTCGAACTTCTCACGAGGCAGAGCCTTTGTGAAAAGGTCTGCAAGGTTATCCTGTGTTGGCACATAAGCCAAACTGATCTCTCCTGCAGAGAGTCTCTCCCTGACATAATGGTAGTGCACCTCAATGTGCTTCGTACGAGCATGGAACACTGGGTTCCGCGCAACTGCCAATGCGCTCTGACTGTCAGTGAAGATGGTGGTGGCAGATGGCTGCCCAACACCCAAATCAGCCATAAGGCGTCTGAGCCACACACACTCAACCGTAGCTGTGAAAGCTGCCCTGTACTCAGCTTCACAACTAGAAGTGGCCACAGTAGGCTGCTTCTTGCTCAACCATGATATGCATGAGCTTCCAAGCATGAAGCAAAAACCACTCGTGGACACGCGTGTGTCATAACAACCAGCCCAGTCAGAATCTGAAAAAGCATGTAAATCTGGCGGCAATGATCCCCCCTTGGGATAAAACAACCCAAGATGCCGAGTACCACTCAAATAGCGAAAGATACGCTTCACTGCCTGCCAATGCTTAATGCCTGGGCTATGCATAAATCTGCTCACCTGTGAGACTGCAAACTGAATGTCTGGCCTCGTAATGCATACATAAATGAGGCAACCAACAGCTGTCTGATAGAGTGTGACATCAAAGTGATCTCCAGCATCATGAAGACTCAACTTCAAACCTGTCTCCATTGGAGTAGCAGTAGGCTTGCAGTCTTCAAGGCCAAATCTCCGCAACAATGTTTCAATATACTTTGTCTGACACAAAGCAATACCTCCATCACACTGCTTAAATTGTATCCCCAAATAATGATGCAAATGCCCCAAATCTGACATCTCAAAAGAGGCATTCAAATCAGCCTTAAAATCAGCAATATGACTCTCATTTGGTCCTGTGAGCAGCATGTCATCGACATAGAGAGCAATGATTAGATGTACACCATCCACACGTTTAACATACAAAGTGCTTTCTGTTGGACTATTCTGAAACCCATGTGCAGTCAAATATGCATGTATTTTTTCATACCAAGCTCGTGGAGCTTGCTTTAAACCATATAAAGCCTTTTTTAACCTGCACACTTTGTTTTCCTGCCCTCTTTGAACAAAACCACGAGGCTGCGATACATACACCTCCTCATGCAAATCTCCATTTAAGAACGCAGTCTTTATGTCCAGCTGATGTACATTCCAACCATTATGAGCTGCTAATGCACAGATGCTACGAACAGTGGTCATACGACATGTGGGAGCAAAAGTCTCATCAAAATCAATGCCCTTCTCTTGAGCATAACCTTTTGCAACAAGCCTAGCCTTATGGCGATCCACTGTGCCATCAGGCTTACGCTTCAATTTGTATACCCACTTAGTGCCAATGGCCTTCTTGCCAGGGGGCAAGTCACATAAAGACCATGTACCATTCTTCATAATAGCATCGTATTCTGCTTGCATAGCAGCCATCCAATTTTCTGAACTTTGTGCCTCATCAAATGAAACAGGCTCACTTTCATCGCACATACTAGAAACAGCCAATGCATAACAATCTGACGCATAAGAGGCACCATGAGAGCCAGAACGAGTGCGACTAGACAAAGGGGCATCCAACTTGCTGTCACGCAAAGTCTGCACCAGCCATCTAGGCATATTCCTAGAGCCCTCAATCTCTTGTCTCTCATCCTCAAGTGCATCATGCACATCTGCATCAGATATAGGCTGATCTGTGCCATCATTTAAAACCTGCATAGGCTGAAAAACTGCCTCATGAGGTATTGCACTTGACTGTGTACCACTGAAAAGAGGCAACAATGTATCATAGACATCACGTGAGCTTATACTTGTCTCCTTAGTACATGAAACCAAGGGCTGAACTGCATCTTCCACAAATACAACATCACGGCTAACCAAAATGCGCTTTGTTTGTGGATGATACAAACGATAGCCTTTGCTCTCAGCACTATATCCAACAAAAATACATTTGACAGCTTTGTCATCCAATTTTTTGCGATGTTGCACAGGCACTAATGCATATGCCAGGCAACCAAAAACACGTAAATGGCCAACAGATGGCTTGCGGCTATGCCAAGCCTCATATGGAGTGACAACCTGTAATGCTTTGGTGGGACACCTGTTTAGTACATAAGTGGCACACATGACAGCCTCAAGCCAAAAACCATGTGGTAGACTTTGACTCTTAACCATACATCTTGCCATTTCCATGAGAGACTTGTTTTTTCTCTCAGCCACACCATTTTGCTGTGGTGTATACGGCACTGTACATTGGTGTTTTATCCCACGCTCAGCCAGAAATGCATTAAATTCTGAAGACATATACTCCCCCCCTCGATCTGAACGGAGGGTGCCCATCTTACTTTCTGACACATTTTCAGCCATAACCAAAAACTGTTTGAAGCACAAAAACACTTCGGACTTTGCCTTCAAAGGATATACCCATGCATGCCTGGTAAAATCATCAATGAAAGTCACGAAGTAAAGGTAGTTTCCAAATGATGGAGTTTGCATGGGACCACAAACATCACTGTGAACAAGCTGCAATCTGCGTTCAGCTCTCACTGATCCATCTTTGGGAAAGGAAGCACGCTGCATTTTACCCAATATGCAGCCCTCACAAACATGCTTGACAGGTGCCTCAAGCTTAGGCAAAGAAGACACCATTTCAGATTTCTGCAGGCGCAGCAAACTTGCAAAATTCAGATGACCAAAACGTGCATGCCACAGTTTTGCATTTGAAATAGCCTGCGTATCCATAATAGCACATGCTGAATCCTCTACACATTTGCCATCCATATTGAGCTTATACAGCCCTCGACATAGTGAACCAGATGCTACAATGATGTCACCACAAGAGAGATCATGAACAGTACATCTGTCATCCACAAATTTTACAACTAAACCTGTTTTGGCAAATGCGGAGACTGACAGCAGATTCTTTTTGATCCCTGGCACATACAATGCATCAAAAAGTGTAAAGGTGTTGCCATTTGCAACATTCAGCACAATCTGTCCAACTCCTTCAACGGGATAAGAGGAGTTATTGGCACAAGTGACAGTATTCCCTGTGGGAGCAGACTCAAGGAAAGTGAATAAACTGCGCTGCGAGGTGATATGCTTAGTGGCACCACTGTCAAAGTACCATACATCTGAATCTACTGCAGACATACATGTGTCATGCAAAGATGGGTCATAACTGCACTGCGCATTGAATGCCCATTCTGTATCTAGCACAACATTAGCAGATTCATTGTTAGAAGGAGAGGCATCTGCAACAACAGCCATACCAGCCTCTTTCTTCTTAGCCTCTTTCGCAGCCAGCTTAGGACACGCTTTGATGACATGATCATTTCCCTTACAGTACTTGCAAAATGTCTTCTGTTTGTCACCCTTCTTCTCATCTTTGTCTTCCTTCTTTGGTTGCGCAGCATTTGCAGATTTCTGCTTACTAGAAGAAAAGCCAGCTTTACCTTTACCGCTTCTCTGACTAGCAACGAAAGCTTGATCTGCGACACGCATAATATTCCTGTTTTGCCTTGACTGGTCTTCTTGCAGCAAAACAGAAACTAACTCCTCAAATGATAAGGCATTGGGATTGCCTTTCATCATCAAGCGAAGAGTGGAAGCAAAACCCTGATAAGAATCTGGTAGACCATTCAAAACAGTCTGCACAAGTGAACTGTCTGACAGGATTTCATCTGCAGAAATGAGCTGCTCTTTGAAATCCTTGATCTTTGTCAAAAAGCTATCCATAGAATCACCTTCGTTCATATGCTCACTCTCCAACTGTTTTCGGAGATAAGCAACACGAGCCTCATTTCTTGCCTGATACAATGTGGCAAGTACATCCCAAGCATCCTTAGAAGTCCTGCAGGAGCGAATATGTGGGATAATGGTACGTTTGACAGACAGCGCAATCAAGGCATGAGCCTGCGTATCTCTACCATCCCAACGAATCTGCTCTGCTGAAAGTGGTGGTTCTCGAACAGCTGCTACAGCACTTGTGCCTGCACCATCATCAACAGTACCTGTTTCTGATGTGTTTGCAGCATTCCCAGCCACAATAGGACGTGCATCAATACCCTGCACAATGTTCCATAACCCCTTTGCTACCAATACATGTCGCATCATATATGCCCACAATGGATAGTTGGTGCCATCCAACTTATCCTCAGCAGCCAACATGCGGAATACATCATTGTTGTCAGCCATGGCCAATGACTGTACTACTAGATGTAAATGCTGTCTGTAAGAGGTAAACCTGTATAAAATCGACCTGTGCTATGTAGCACAGCCCAAAACAGACGAATGGGCACCTATCCTGCAGATTTTAATCTTGATAGAAAATCTGCACAGTAGGACGATTTTGCCTGCGCAGTACTTGGAATGCAAAAACGGAGGGCGAAATGACTTCAGATCGAAATTCTGAAAAAACCGAGCCCTACGGGCTCGCCCACGGCATATACTAACCTGCAGACGCTCGTGAAATCTCGTCGCAATCGGAGGAGATGAAGCGGCAGGTGCCGGTGATGCTGCCCGGGAGGAGGAAGCCTGCTCTGATACCAATTGTTGGAATTAGGGTTGCAGGAATGCACACACAACTTCAAGAAGATGAGGAAGCTTGAGCACAACACAGTAGTGTATTATGAGTGCCAAAAATGAAAGATAACAAGCCCTAGAAGATAATGGGCGTATATACAATGCACGGGGGAAAAAACCTCCTAGTGAGGGAAAAAGTGCCCCGGCGGTCCTAAGTGTGTTCACACACATCACTACTATAATATGGTAACAGCGGTTGCATAGATACCCTCATCATCGACGGGATCCTTTATCCTTTCCATTTGACCCTGGGGGTCATATGATTCATGTATGGGTCTTCCGCTACATCGACATTCAGTCATGGATGTGATTTTTGGCTTTTGTACATAGCCACATGTATATGTCTTTACTTTGGGCACGACCACCCTTCGATTTTAAGGACGAAATCATTGTAGGAGGGGATGGTTTGTAATGAAGTAGATTTCGTTGTATATGTCTTTTCTTTGGGCACAACCACCCTTCAATTTTGAGGACGAAATCATTGTAGGAGGGGATGGTTTGTAATGAAGTAGATTTCGTTGCATATGCACATGGGGAATGGGGCCTAGGCACTTGGGCTTAGGGTCATTTGCATGTGTACTTTTGGGGGGCCTTGGGCAATATTAGGTATAGGGCTCATGGGCATTGTACCCTTTTGATCATATTCATTTTCATGAGTACACTTACTCTTTGGAGCTCTAAGCTTCCATGAGTACACTTACTCTTTGGAGCTCTAAGCTTCCATGGTGGACTTCTCCCTCTAGAGATGTTAGGATGGTGACCCACACCCATGTTGTCACTCCATGCCTTGATTTGCCAACCCTAGTTCCTTGTTGCAAAGTTGCTATAATTTCGTTAGAAGTCAAAGTGGGACTTCGGGTTGGGTGGAAGGCTTTGTAGGAGGTTTAGAAGGTTGTCTCAAAATATCTTCAAAGATGAGCAGCCTTGACAAGCTTGCATTTATTGTACTCGTTCTTTGCTAGTAGTAGTCGAGTACCTATTGAAGTGTTAGGCCTTTGTCGATGTCAAAGGCAAGGCCCTGGAGACCATCATCCGAACTTTCCCTGGTTGAAAATTTCACCAAAAGGGTGATGACGAGGTGGAAGAAACAAATGGTGATTATGATGTCGGGGTCATACACGGTCATAATCTTGGATGAATTTTCACATGGTGCGAAGCATCCACGCCTAGCCGAGGTGGTGGAGATATCCTGTTGAAATATGCAAGTGAATGGGTGTGTGCGGGAACAAGCCCTTAGTAAGAGACTATAAAAGGGAGTTTGTAATTAAGTGGATAGCAGTGAAAAGGTGAGAGGTATCTCTACTGATGAGAGAATCAAGGGTAGCATGAGTGAATATAGGGGTGTGGAAAGATTCTAAGAAAAGGTGCCCCCAGATGTAGGGGAGGTGGCACAAATCAAGGAGAAATCAGTGGGATTAGATGCTTGGCATCTTGTGGATGTACAACCTATAAATTGAGGCATTGGACTAATGAGAAATTAGTGGTTTTTTAGTATCCATGCCTACATTATCGTATTAGATTAATTGTTCACTAATCTTGTCTTAATCTCATCTTAATCACATGCTAATTATGTTGATTCTTGCATTTGATCCACCATAACTCATAACATTGCTGCAAATTTAACATGGTATCAAAGCCAAGCTTAGGATTCATCCAATTTCTGAGCCTAATTATCTTGCTAATCATCCTACTAATCATAATTAAGAGTTAACCCATTTTTTTTTACCTCTTTTCAACCATTCTCTGCACCCCCAGCTGGTGGAGGAGCTCCCTCTCACTCCAGCCTTAACAATAGGCCAAAAGCCTTTAACCACACCTAGCCATAACCCCCACGCTCCAGCCCATCACTTCAAGTCATCAAACTGCCGCCCGCACAGAGGTTCCGAAAATTGTAATTTTTCAGGCATCTTTTTCTGGAGAAGATCTCAGATCTACACTTACACAAAAGGAATTGGTCTAATGCCTTTTAGCCCCAGGGGTTTTCGAGGGTGCTCTACATGCTGGTGATCTCATATTTGTGAAATTCCTCAAGGAGAAGTGGCATCAAGCTTTGCATCAAATCTGTAAGTGACTTTGGTAAAACAGAGATTAAGCATTCAATTTCTGGTCAAATCTTTGTTTCTTGGCTTGATCCTCTACTAGACTAATTGCTATTGATGCTCTTGAAAGGATCTAAACTCATTTGAACTCTAAGGCACCATATCTGGCCTCCCACACACTCTATTTTTTGCATACAAAATAGGAGATTATTTCACTAATCACTCCATTTTGGTGCAATTGAGGGTTCAAAGTTACCATTGGTTGCAATTTGGGAATGGTTTGATATTCCAACCATTCAGTACAAATCAGTTACCCTTGGCCTTATGTACAAATCAGTTACCCTTGGCCTTATGTACAAATCAGTTACCCTTGGCCTTATGTAATTTTTGGTGAATTCATGTTGATAAACTTGTTGTAATCATCATTAAACATCATATTTGAGTTGTAAAAGAGTAGACACTGCCCTTGAATCTTGAATTGGATCAAGAGGTAAGACTCCCTTCACATCATTTTATGAGCAATGCACAAGAAATAGCTAAATTTAATGGGGAGCAGTTCCATACATGGCAAACAAAGACCATGTATTTGCTCATGAGGTAAAATCTGCAGTGGCTAGTTGAGGGAAGAGATGAATGTCTAGAGCAGCATGGGAAGAATGAGTGGAAGAGTAGAAATGAGAAAGCATTATGACTCATTGCACTTAGCTTAAATGATGAAATCATTCACCACATTGCAAGGATACAGCGGGCTAAAGATGCATGGGATGAACTCAATAAATTAATTGGCACTCAAGCAAAAAATTCAAAGATAAATCTGCTAATGCAATTCTACAAACTTGACATGAAGGAAAGTGAACCTCTAACCACACACTTGAACAAATACAAAAGCATTAAGCAACAATTGGCAGCCACCATTGGTAAGAAGGTAGAGGATGATGAGGCACTAGCAGTGCTTCTGAAGAGTGTGGGCAAAGGAGAATATGAAAACATTGTGGCAACCTTAAAGAATGTACCGGAATTGAAGCTGCATGAGATAGAAGGAGCTCTACTATAGAGAAAGAAAACAAGATCAAAGAGAAGAAAGGGTTGGACCCTACAACTGGAGAGGAGAGAGCATTCTACACCCAAGGAGGATTCTCTCACGAGGACGAGGATGAGGAAGAGGCAGGGGAGGAGGAAGGACCTTCACTTGCACAACTATGGGAAGCTAGGACATATGGCTAGAGACTGCTCTACAACAAATCCAATGAAGAAGGATTGACATCGGAAAACTTCATGGAGACTCCTAAGGAAGAGGAGTCAGGACATCTTTTCTGAGAGAGAAAGAGAGAGGAACCCCATAACCCAATGTAACTTGTCCCAATAGAGTAAAACCACCTCTAAGCCATCGATGATGTAGGCCATGTGGTAGATGTATGTGTGAGCACTTTAGTCAAGGTCATGGGTAGGCCATGTGGTAGATGTATGTGTGAGCACTTTAGTATAGGTCATGGGTAGCCTTGGACACATAGAGAGAGAGTGTCCAGGTGTTAAAACCCTAAGATCTCTCTAGATAATTGCTATGCATAAACATGCATAAATCAGGTATAAACTCAACCATCCAACCACCCTCGACCTCAGGGATGCACACATGACTTATAAATGAAATACATCATACCTCTACCTTGATGTCCCATACCATCAAAAGGTATAATTCCAATCCAATAGCATGTAGCTATAGTGTGAAATGGTAGGTGAGTAGATATGGACCTCTACACGAGAGACCATAGCCTAAGCCTCCAAGCCCCCAAGCCTCCCTTGGGTGTGCCCCATTGGGTGTGCCCCATGCCCCTATTATATAGGAGGACCCTCAAGTGACTCTTGACTCTCTATTTCCCGTGTGTGACCCTTGGATGCCTGCCCCTATTATATAGGAGGACCCTCAAGTGACTCTTGACTCTCTATTTCCCGTGTGTGACCCTTGGCTGCCTAATCCTAACCTTAACCCTTGGATGCCTGACCCTAATCTTAACCCTTAAGGTTAGTCCTAACCCATGCTCCACTAGAGCTTGTTCCCATGCTCCCATGCTCACAAGCCTAATGTGGGTTAGCCTCCTAGTATATGCACACATAATGTGCATATAACATACTTCCCCTCTCAAAACATTGCACTCTTGCAATGAAAAGAAGGAGAACTGCGCTGAAAAATCTCAACCGACTCCCAAGTCGAATCCTCAATTTCCCTATCTTTTCACTTAATTTTAACCTCAGGGATTAGTCAACTAGAATGTTTCCTTTCCTTGAATTCAAGTACCTTATCAGGTTCATGTGGAATAAATCTTTGACTTCAACGAGTTCTTGAGGAGTAACTGTGTTATCCTCACCTCCCAGTTTCCCTTTCAATCTATTGATATGAAAGACTGGATGAACTCTAACATGTGGAGATAGTTTTAAGTTCAAACACAACCGTGTCAATCCGATGTATAACTCGAAAATGGACCACAATATCTAGGAGATAAATTCGAGCATTTTTCTATTGACAAAGTCTGAGAATCTTTAGGAACATTAAAATAAATCAATGCTCCTAGTTCAAAAGACCGAGATGAGCGTCCCCTATCAGTATAAAATCGTACTCTATCTTGAGCACTTCTGATAGAATCCCGAGCTTCAGTCAGCATTCCCTGCGTATCTCGCAAGAAATCCCTCGATGCATCAAGCTTGATGTCCTTAAGACCGACATCAATAGGTGCCCTGGGTTGATACCCATACATAAGTATTCACGGACTAAAACCAATAGCCGTATATTTAAAATTGTATTAGGCAAATTCCATCATTGGAAGATATTTTTTCCAATATGATCAATAGGTGCCCTGGGTTGATACCCATACATAAGTATTCACGGACTAAAACCAATAGCCGTATATTTAAAATTGTATTAGGCAAATTCCATCATTGGAAGATATTTTTTCCAATATGATGATTTTCTAGCGGCATATGCACGAAGCATATACTCTACAATCTCATTCATACACTCTGTTTGCCCATCAGACTACGGATGATCAGAGCAATTCACATTCAAAGTAACTTCCTCGTTGTAAACCATTCAAAATAAAGTAGGAAAACATGGCATTATAATAGCAGAAACCAGGGATTCATCGGTGCCCCAACATACCCACATCTGCATATGGAATAATCGACATCCCGAGTTACCCATATCAACATAGAGAGTCATCAGTGTCTCGATGAGTCACATATGTCCATCCATAAACAATCAGGTTGACTATATAAATCACATAAAGTACGAAACTAGAGAAAGAAATGCCAACAAAGGAAGAATCCAAATTTCCTTATCCGAGCACAACAAGATAAACTTGTTTGAACTCTAAAGAAAGAGATTTCAACAAGTGAATATGCCGACAAGATTTCCCTCATCATCAAAACATGCAGGCTATAGATAAAAGAAGTTTATCTAGAGAATGCCCACACTATAACTTCTAGTGAATTTAGAAAATGAGATTGTCTTTGAATGTTGAGGTCAACATGATAAGTGATGTAAGCAAAGCAACAATCTTGAGTCCAACTTATCCCATAAGATAATATATGTGAGGGATCACTAGCGTCCCATACCACCATGATACCACCCATACATACCTTAACAATCTTGAGTCCAACTTATCCCATAAGATAATATATGTGAGGGATCACTAGCGTCACATACCACCATGATACCACCCATACATACCTTAACAATTTGAAAACTCCCTAGTATGTCGTCTAGGAAATATGAATAAAGTCTTGTATAAAAGGAATAAGATGGCTTTATCCAGACTTTCACATACTAAAACCTGTCTCTATATACCTGAGACTACATCAAGGAATAACTCTTTCCGAGTACATCATTAGAAAAGAATTTTGAATTATTGGTGCCTTTCTAATGATAACTACCCAAAACACAATAAAGTTAGGGTAGAAAAATAACTCACCTAGATACATAAGCAACTAGGTATCCGAGTTGAAATATGTACAAGAGTACAAGGAACATAGTCCAGAATTACGTGCAAAAAACGAAGGAAAATGCTACCCTCAAAGCACATGATATTATCCAAAAGATCAAAAGATCCTTATAAAACCATGGATAAAAGCATAAAAGCTCCTCGAATCCATAAAAACCATAGTTGATCATAAAAATCAATGCATACCATCTAATGGTCATTAATCATGCTAAAAGAAGCATTAAAATTGGTGGCCAACTCATCAATCCGGAGTACATGAACGTGGTGTTGTTCAAACTAAACTCCAAACTAAGCAAGTGAAACACATATGTGTAGCACTCATTAAAAACCCCTAGACACAAATTAAGCAAGTGAAACACATACGTGTAGCACTCATTAAAAACCCCTAGACACAAGTGATCTAGGCAAAACCTGATGAGTCCATATAAAACTTGGAAAACATCCAATAAAATCCACCAAAACAAACAAATCAACTAACCCATGATAGAATTTGTCTTAGGCTTAAGAAATCAAGCACAAACCACACTTAAATAAGTGCAAAATAAATTATCATGAAAAAGTGTTAAAGGTGAATCACACTTTGAACGCAGATTATAGCCATCAAAAGAAATTAAGGAACATGTCCAAAAAGAATGGCTAAACAATGGTAAAAAATCATGAAAACATCATTTAGAATTAATCCAAACAGATATAACTACTAATACGAGGTACAATCGTATTAATAATATGCAAATAACATGCATCTATCTAATGTCAGCATGAGAAAATGTACTTCAACAACCCTCGAAAATATTAAATTCTCGAGAAAAAGAATTATCATGATTTTTTTCTAATTTTCCCTAATTTTATAGGGCCTCAAAATACGATAATTTAAAATTCTACCAAACCTATCTTATGGCATTCCAAACCTATATTTTTTCAGAAAATTTTTAGCAAATAAATTTGATAAAATACCATTGATATTTTAAAAATACCAATTTCTAGGATTTCTAAAAATAATTTCTAGAAAATTCATAATTTTTCATGAGAATCCCATTATTCACGAAATTTTCAATTCCGCCCGACAATTTTCCAATCCAATGAAAATTTATAATTTTAATGCATTTTCTAATTTCTTAGGTCAAAAAATATATTTTTAAAGGAATTTGAACGGTCACAAGCGCTTGAATGGACACACCACATGCCAAACACCAATCCCACATTTTCTTGAAATTTAAAATAACCTTTGTCTAATTTTCCACTAATTTTCAAGAATTTTTAAAAATTTTAATTTACCCCGAACGCATTTAGAATACGAACGGTCAAAAAATTTTGGAATTCCAATGGTTTTCCCGGAATACGGAAAGCCAAAAGTTTCGGGAAAATGAAAAGACAAAAAAAATCGAAATATGAAAGGTCAAAAGTTTCCAGAATACGAAAGATCGAAAGTTTTGGAAAGCCAAAAGGTTTTGGCAAAGCGGAAAGCCAAGAGTTTTTTGGAAGATGAAAAGCCAAAAAATTTTAAGAGAAAAATTTCACAAATTTCTTGAGATTTTTTTTTCCCAAATGTCAAAATTTTCTCTATTTTTCTAGGCTTTTTTTGGAAAAATTCAAAAGCTTTTTTCAAATTTTAAAAAAACTCATTTAAAAAAAACAAATTTCATAAGCTTAATTAAGCTTAATGGTTTTGATTTTTTAGGGGGGGTGTTTTTTCTTGCCAGAGCGGTTGCTGCACAGCCCCCTGCCTGTGCGTAGATTTGAGAGAGGGATCTCTCTCTTCCCTCTCCATTCTCCTCTCTCCTTCACACCATTCCATGGCTTTCTCCACCCCCTCCTTCTCTGTTAGAGAGGAGGCTGATTAGGCATTAATTAATCTTTTTAATTAAACTATCCTAAGTTCATAATTAAACATTAATTATGATTAATATTTAAAAAATCCCTTTTAAGAGAAATTTACACGAGGAAGAGGAAAAATCAGAATTGAGAGGCGGAGAGGATCCCACGCACATGGGAGAGCATTTCATGCATCAACATACTGTCCCCCTGCATTTTAGCAGAAAATCGACATAAATTTGATCGCATACCCACCATGGAAAAACCTGCAGCAAAAATGTATAAAAAATACATTTTTAACCATAAAAATGCTCAAAACTTTTCTTAAAAATTAAGAAAAATTTCCTAGAAATTCTAAAAATTTAGGGAATCCATTCTACCAATTATATCCATAATAAACTATGTGGTATTTTTGTAAAAATTTCCATTAATGCTTATTTTAAACCATAAAAAATAAAAAAAAATAGCAACTCACAAAATTCCCCCGCAACGTTGATTCGTCCATTGAATAGTAGTAACATGCATTCCAATTGCCATATCGATGATTTACGTGGGATGCAAATCATCAACACAAATCAATAAAATAATATTTTTTTAGTAAATATTAAAATTTACTTTAAAAAAATACCAAAAATTGCAATAAGAAAAAATCAACAACAATTAACTAGAGATTGCTCTGATACCACTGTTAAAACCTTAAGATCTCTCTAGATAATTGTTATGCATAAACATGCATAAATCAGGCATAAACTCAACCACCCACCAACCACCCCCGAGCCCAAGGGATGCACACATGAATTATAAATGAAATACATTATACCTCTACCTTAATGTCCCATACCATCAAGAGGTATAACTCCAATCCAATAGCATGTAGCTATAGTGTGAAATGGTAGGTGAGTAGATATGGACCTCTACACAAGAGACCATAGCCTAAGCCTCCAAGCCCCCAAGCCTCCCTTGAGTGTGCCCCATGCCCCTATTATATAGGAGGGCCCTCAAGTGACTCTTGACTCTCCATTTCCCATGTGTGACCCTTGGATGCCTGACCCTAACTTTCACCCTTAAGGTTAGTCCTAACCCATGCTCCACTAGAGCTTGTTCCCATGCTCCCATGCTCACAAGCCTAATGTA
Organism: Cibotium barometz; assembly: GCF_041138505.1. NCBI lineage: Eukaryota > Viridiplantae > Streptophyta > Polypodiopsida > Cyatheales > Cibotiaceae > Cibotium > Cibotium barometz. The sequence goes on from NC_141099.1 coordinate 23,274,237, forward strand.
GGTTCCCATGTTCCCATGCTCCCATGCTCACAAGCCTAATGTAGGTTAGCCTCCTAGTATATGCACACATAATGTGCATATAACACAAGGACTATGAGTTAGGGACTTGAGGCACTGGTCGCGGGATACCAAGTAAAAGGAAACTTGTTATAAGGTCCAGGTGTGCTAGAGTTATTCACTTGAGGGGAGGTGTTGAAATATGCAAGTGAATGGGTGTGTGCAGGAACAAGCCCTTAGCAAGAGACTATAAAAGCGAGTCTGTAATTGAGTGGGTAGTAGTGAAAAGGTGAGAGGTATCTACTAATGAGAGAATCAAGGGTAGGATGAGTGAATATAGGGGTGTGGAAAGATTCTAGGAAAAGGTTTCCCCAGATGTAGGAGAGGTGGCACAAATCAAGGAGAAATCAGTGGGATTAGATGCTTGGCATCTTGTGGTTGTACAACCTATAAATTGAGGCATTGGCCTAATGAGAGATTACTAGTTTTTGAGTACCCATGCCTACATTATCGTATTAGATTAATTGTTCAGTAATCTCGTCTTAATCTCATCTTAATCACATGCTAATTATGTTGATTCTTGCATTTGATCCACCATAGCTCATCAGATTGCTACAAATTTAATATATCCATGGGAAGTTAAATGGTTGATGTCTAAGGCGAGGCCGTAGGGACCTTCATTAAAACTTTCCTAGGCTAAAAATTCCACCAAAAGGGTAACGAGGTGGAAGAAGCAAATGGTGATTATGATGTCGGGGTGGGACACTTGGTCATAATTTTGGATGAATTTTTGCATGGTGCAAAGCATCCATGCCTTGTTGAGAAGGGTGGGTGGGCCAAGGTGGTGGAGGTATCCATGGGAAGTTGAATTGTAACTTTGGGTTTTTCTCCAGCTCTTTCAAGCCCACCATCATTCAATGGGGAAGCAAATGGGGCTCACTCGACATAACAGTATTCCTTCCAAATTTTGGGTTTGAGAAAGTATGGCCCCATCACCAAACAAGTTACTCCTCCATGAGACCCTTCATGATTAGATCAGCTTTAGATGGTGGCCTTCCTCTTCTTGGTGGGTTTGAGCAAAACAATGTCAGACGATGTGTTTGAGGCACCTGCTTTTGCTACCATAATGGTGGTTAGTAAGAGGAATTAATAGAGAACCGAAGGGGGTTGTGAAGGTGGGTGATTTCTGGAAAAAATTAGCAAGAGTTTGGCTAGCATGAGAGTGAATAGTGAAAAACTAAGAGGAGGGCCAACTTATATAGTTTTGAGTGGATATATATGTACATAGGTCAAAACATGCATACGCAGAGCGGCAACATGCGTGCACAACCCTGAATGTGTGTGTACCTTTTGTTATAGACCTATGAATGTGCATGCGCATGTGGGTATATGGAAATGTGCTTGCATGGCTTTTGATGAACATCGGAACATGGATGTGCATGTGGATATGTACACATCAGAGAACGTGTGTGCACAACTTTAGATTAACATGGGAATGTGCGTGCATAGCTAGAAACGTGTGTGCATACTATGAGAATGTGTGTGCACAGCTACTAGTAGTAACGCGGATGCATTACTTGGAACATGCATGCACAGCTAGGAACGTGTGTGTATAACTTGAAATGTGTGTGCACAACTTAAGATTAACATGAGAATAAGTGTGTGAATCTACTAGAAACATGTGTGTACAGCTAAAAGAACGTGCCTGCACAACTTAGAATGTGTGTGCATAGCTTCAAACAAACATGAGAACATGCATGCATAACTTGGAATGCACTTGCATAGATAGGAACATGAGACTAAGCATGTGCATGTACTAGGAACATGCATGCATAGCTAAGAATGTGCATGCACAACTTGGAACGTGCATGTGTAGCTTTAGATAAACATGAGAACATGCATGCATAACTTAGAATCTGCATGTGTAGCTAGAATCTGCATGCGTAGCTAGGAACATGTGTGCATAAACATTAAATGCATAACTTAGAATCTGCATGCGTAGCTAGGAACATGTGTGCATAACTTGAAACATGCATGCACAAATAGGAACATGTGTGCATAGTTAGGAATATACATGCTTAAATAATAACGTGCATGCACAACTTAGGCATGTGACTTTTTGAGATTTGTATGCATTTAGACATGGTAATTTGGGCGCTAGTTAGGGGTGTGTGCTTTAACTTTTCATGTAAAAAGGTCCTAATTGAATATACAGGTGTGGTGTTGGGCCATGCCTGTGGAAGTGTATTTAATTAGTAGTCTTCTAATATTTAGTGATTCGGGCGATTGGCCATACCATGGACTAGGTTTTTACCCACCATGCCTCCCATCCTGAGATGATGTACCTAGAAAGCTAATGATTGGAGAACCACTTATGCGATTAGTGTATGCTTCCATGGGAACTCTGCTTTAAAGTTCTCCACCATTCCTACTTTCTTCTATTTCTGCTTTCTTCTATTTCTGCTTTCTTCCTTGCTCCATCGTCATTGCTTTCTTTGACTCTTTGTGCTACTTTCTTTGACATTTAATTATTGGAGGTTGGTTTTGGGATGAGTACCCTTCTTATTTGATAAGTATGTGGTACCTATGTTTGGCCCATCTAGCTAGCCTCGAGAGTGATGCCATCTATGGTAGGGAAATTTGTAGTTCATTTCTGCTTCTAAAGTGGATGCAGAAGGAATCTCTTATTTAAAGCGGGTTTGGCTATGGTCTCGGGGTTCCACGCTATTAACCACCCTGATTAACATTACCTTGTGCATGGCTAAACCTTGTAATTTATCTTTTTGTAACCGCACAAAGCGCTGATTGTAAAAGAGACATGGGATGACTGAGCCTACGGCTTGTGTAATGCTAGTCATGAAGGAATAGATGTACATAGAGCTAGAGAAACTAGGAAGACTAGTTTTGGGTCCCCAATTGTAAATGGGCAGCTGGACATTATAATCATGAGCTCATGTATATAAACCATTTTATGGAATATGAAAAGGGACAATTCCATTTGTCTCACTTGAGTTTGCCTTCTCTCTCTCTTTCTCATTCGAGCTTGTGGTTGCATGTTAGCTTGTGTTCTTGCTTGCTTGCATGTTGGATTGTTGATGTATGTAAGTAGGGATGGTAATGCTCTCCTTTCTCTTCTTCTCTACCTTATCTTTACTATCTGCCATGTCTCTTTTGTATGTTAGTGGCAAGAAGTAGAGGTTGATCTCTCCATAGCTCCCTTCTTCTTGCTCTCTTCCTAGCATTTGGATCTCTTCTTGGGTGACATAGGAAGAGGTGGAGTGAGCCCCTAGTGGCTTCACATCGAGGAGTTAACCCTTATAGGGTTGGCCAAGTGCAACTCTCCAGACTTGACTATTGCATGAATCTTTCTTCTCTTCTTTCTCTCTTGTGTGCAAGGTAGCATGTTATCCTTAACATTTTTGGCACCGTTGCCGGGGAATGCATTTAGCTTAGGATCCTCCACATTATTCATTTGCTAGCCTTTGATTAGCTCAATTGGAGTGCAAATCCACCGGATGGTTGTATAATCTTGTTTTGTTTTATTTTTTGATGGTGATTACCCATAGCATTAGAGGTTAATCGAGCATTAGAGTGTTCAAGTCTTCATTGAGAGTGGGAGAAGCAGGTGAGTGCTCTCAAATTGCCCTTAACATTCATGCAAAACCTTAATTTTTTGTGCTTTTTTATTTATGTTTGCATTCTAGCTTAATCTATAAATTAATCTCCATTTGTTAATTTTAATCATGCATTATAGGCATCAATAGATAGATGAAGATTAGCTATAGCTCCCTATTGAAACAAAAACACACAAAAAAAGGAAAAACACTTGAATCAGTAGGGGATTGAGGAAAAAACTAGGCAAAACTGCACTCTGTTTTGTTGGGCTATTCTGAGAATCGAACACCTATTCGCTTATCAGGCCGCCACGGCCATGGTACATCTGCCACGTCCATTCCATTCCTCAACAAACCAAATCTAGTAAGATTTCCTACCTAAGTGTGGTAGATGCATTAAAATAGGAATAACTGCATGAAATTGAGCATAAATTGCATTTAATCTAGGGGGTGTAACTGTACTGTCAAAGAATATTCAGGGGGGGTGTCAGACCTACATCTATAAATCCCTAGAAAAATCTTGAAAAAATCCCAGAGCTGACAGTGCCACGGCCATTCCTAAAGTGCCACAACCATTCCGAACATGCCACGCCTGTTCTCTCCTCATCTCAAAGCGAACGCTTATTCCAGAGTTCAATTGTGCAAGCACATGCTGTGTCATCTCAAAGCGAGCGCCTATTCTCTCCTCATCTCAAAGCGAACGCCTGTTCTCTCCTCATCTCAAAGTGAATGCCTGTTCCAGAGTTCAATTGCAAGCACATGCCGTGCCATTCCATAAGTGAACTTCGTTTCCTTCCTTCTATGGAGTGAACGCATGTTCCATCCTCATTCACAAGTGAACGCCCATTCCCTTCTCACCTTGAAGCGAATGCCCGTTTCACTCTGGAACACCCGTTCCATTCTGCTTTTGGAAGCGAACGTCCGTGTGGCATCTATGCCACGCCCGTTCCACTCTGGACCCAATTAGAATGCCCATTCCCTTCTTCACTTGAGTGAACATCTGTTCCTTCTTGTTGGAATTAGGGTTGCAGGAGAGCACACAAAGCTTGGAGAAGAAGAAGCAAGAATGCACACAACACACAATGTATTAGATTGTGTCAATGTACAAAGATAAGTTAGCCCTAGAATGATGGGCGTATATATAAGCCGGGGGAAAAAACCTCCTAAAGAGGGAAAAAGTGCCCCGGTGGTCCTAAGTGTATTCACACACATCACTGCCTATATATATGGCAACAAATCCCCCTTGGGAGTAATGGTGTGAACGAGAGCTGGCACTCATGTATAGGGAAGTGCCATGCCCGAAGTAGATCAGTCCACAAAGGGGAGCAAACCCAAAGCTTTACGGAAAGCTTTGAACTTCTCACGAGGAAGCGTCTTTGTGAAAACATCGACGAGGTTGTCCTGTGTTGGCACATAAACCAAGCTGATCTCTCCTGCTGAGAGTCTCTCCCTGACATAGTGATAATGCACCTCAATGTGCTTTGTGCGAGCATGGAAAACTGGGTTTCTCGCAACTGCCAATGTGCTCTGACTGTCAGTGTAGATAGAGGTGGCAGACTCCTGTCCAACACCCAAGTCAGCCATAAGCCGTCTGAGCCACACACACTCAACCATAGCTATGAAAGCTGCCTTATACTCAGCTTCACAACTAGAAGTGGCCACAGTAGGTTGCTTCTTGCTCAACCAAGATATGCATGAGCTACGGAGCATGAAACAAAAACCACTTGTGGACACTCTTGTGTCATAGCAACCAGCCCAATCTGAGTCTGAAAAAGCATGTAAATCTGGCAGCAACGATCCCCCCTTGGGATAAAACAACCCAAGATATATGGTGCCACTCAAGTAGTGAAAGATGCAATGCTGAGACCCTGGGCTATGCATAAACCTGCTCACCTGTGAGAGTGCAAACTGAATGTCCGGCCTCGTAATGCATACATAAATGAGGCAACCAACAGCTGTTTGATAGAGTGTGACATCAAAGTGATCCCCAGCATCATGAAGACTCAACTTCAAACCTATCTCCAGTGGATTAGCAATAGGCTTGCAGTCTTCAAGGCCAAATCTCCACAACAATGTCTCAATTTACTTTGTCTGATACAAAGCAATACCTCCATCACACTGCTTAAATTGTATCCCCAAATAATGATGCAAATGCCCCAAATTTGACATCTCAAAAGAGGCATTCAAATCAGCCTTAAAATCAGCAATATGACTCTCATTTGGTCCTGTGAGCAGCATGTCATCGACATAGAGAGCAATGATTAGATGTTTATCATCCACATGTTCAACATACAAAGTGCTTTCTATTGGACTATTCTGAAAACCATGTGTAGTCAAATATGCATGTATCTTTTCATACCAAGCTCGTGGAGCTTGCTTTAAACCATATAAAGCCTTTTTCAACCTGCACACCTTGTTTTCCTGCCCTCTTTGAACAAAACCACGAGGCTGCGATACATACACATCCTCATGCAAATCTCCATTCAAGAACGCAGTCTTTATGTCCAACTGATATACATTCCAACCATTATGAGCTGCCAATGCACAAATGCTATGAATGGTAGCCATACGACAAGTGGGAGCAAAGGTCTCATCAAAATCAATGCCCTTTTCTTGAGCATAACCCTTGGCAACAAGTCTAGCTTTATAGCGATCAACACTGCCATCTGGCTTTCGTTTCAACTTAAAAACCCACTTACATCCAATGGCCTTTTTACCAATAGGCAAATCACACAAAGACCATGTACCATTCTTCATTATAGCATCATATTCACTTTGCATTGCAGTCAACCAATTTTCTCATTTTTGTGCCTCATCAAATGAAAGAGGTTCTTCCTCTTCACACATACTAGACATAGCCAAAGCATAAAAATCTGATGCATAAGAGGCATGCTGAAAACCTGAACGAGTACGACTAGACATAGGTGCATCAATTTTACTATCACGCAAGGTTTGCACCAGCCATTTAGGCATACCTCTAGCCTGCTCATTTTCAACCCTATCTTCATAAATTACATCCTGTAAATCTGCATCAGAAATAGGCTGATCTATGATGTCGTTTGAAATCTGTATAGACTGAATATTTACCTCATTAGGATTTACGTTTGAATTCCCACCTGTAAACAGAGGCAACAACGTATCAAATACATCCTGTGAGCTCACACCTATCTCTTTGGTACATGATAACAAAGGTTGCACAGCATCTTCCACAAAAACAACATCTTGACTAATCAAGATACACTTTGACTACGGATGATACAATCTGTAACCCTTGCTCTCAGCATTGTAACCAACAAAAATGCATTTGACAGCCTTATCATCCAATTTTCTGCATTGTTGCGCAGGCACTAAAGCATAGGCCAAGCAACCAAAGACACGCAAGTGACCAATAGAAGGCTTCCTGCCATGCCAAGCTTCGTATGGAGTAATAGACTGTAAGGCCTTAGTGGGACACCTGTTGTGAGTACATATGCAGCACACATGATAGCCTCAAGCCAAAACGCATGTGGCAAAGCTTGGCTCTTGACCATACATCGTGCCATCTCCATAAGTGACATGTTTTTCCTCTCAGCAACACCATTTTGCTGAGGGGTATACGGCACTGTACATTGGTGTTTTATCCCACGACTAGCTAGAAATGCATCAAACTCTTTAGACATGTACTCCCCCCCTCGATCAGAACAGAGGGTGCCCACAGTACAATTGGATACATTTTCAACCATAAGCATAAGCTGTTTGAAGCACAAAAACACTTCGGACTTTGCCTTAGTGGATATACCCATGCATGCCTTAAGTAATCACTCATCAATGAAAGTCACGAAGTACAAGTGTTTACCAAATGACGGAGTTTGCATAGGCCCACATACATCACTATGTACAAGTTGCAATTTGCGAGTGGCCCGCACAGAACCATCCTTTGGAAATGCAGAACGCTGCATTTTGCCCAAAATACAGCCTTCACAAACATGTTTTAATGGTGCCTCAAGAGGGGGCAATGAAGCAACCATATCAAATTTTTGCAAACGCAGCAAACTAGCAAAGTTCAGATGACCAAAACGAGCATGCCATAGTTTTGCATCTGAAACTACCTTTTCATCAGAAACTGCATTTGCTGAATCTTCCACACACTTGTCATAAGAATTGAGCCTATACAACCCACGAAACAAGGTGCCAGATACAATAATCGTATTACCAGAAGTCAAATCCACAAATTTGACTACAAGTCCAAGTCTAGCAACAAGCACAGAGACAGACAATAGATTCTTCTTTATCCCTGGCACATACAAAGCATCTGAAAGTGTGAAAGCGCTGCCATTTGCAGCAAGAAGCATAATTTTACCAATGCCCTTCACTGGGTAAGAAGCATTGTTGGCACATGTGACAGTATTCCCATTAGGGACAGCCTCAAGACAAGTGAACATATCACGACGCAAGGTAATGTGCTTTGTAGCACCACTGTCAAAATACCATACATTAGAGTCAACAGAAACTGCCAAACATGCATCATGTACAGATGGGTCATTCTGGCAATACACGCTAAATGCCCATTCTGTATCCTGCACAACATTTGCAGAATCTGCATTTGTAGAAGCATCCGCTATTGTGGCTGCATTTGACTCTTTCTTCTTTGCCTCTTTAGCCTTTAGCTTAGGACAATTATTAATGACATGATCATTTGCCTTACAATAGTTGCACCTGATCTTTTTATTGCCTTTATCAAGAGCCTATCAGACCTATTGTTGCTACCTGTGGAAGGAGAAGAAGTTACATACCTAATAGGAGAAGAAATAGTGGAAGGGACTGCCTTACCACTTCTTCTCTACTGGGCAGCAACAAATGCCTGATCAACTGCACGCTGCCTAGCCCTGTTTTGCCTGGACTGTGCTTCTTGCAAGAGCTTGTTGACTAAAGTATCATACTTGACAACATCAGGTCTGTCCTCAGTAACAAGTCTCCACGTGGAAGCAAAAGTCTGATATGACTCAGGTAAAGCAAAAGTCTGATATGACTCAGTTAAAGCATCAAGAATAGTCTGCACAAGAGAATGATCAGGAATAATCTCACCTGCAGAAATCAACTGTTCCTTGAGATATTTAATCTCAGCAAGAAAAACATTCATGTCATCATCTTCCTGCATAATCTTCGATTCTAGCTCTTTACGCAGGTAAGAGATTTTTACCTCGTTAATTACGACCTGCATACAAACCAGCTAGAATATCCCAAGCTTGTTTTGCTGTTTTAGCTGAACGAATATGTGGGGTGATGTTACGTTTGACAGAAAGTGCAATCAAGGCATGCGCCTGCGCATCTTTACCATCCCAACGAGCTTGTTCAGGAGTGGATAAAACATCAGCAACAGTAGAGCTGCTAGAACCTGCAACATCCTCAACAGATCCTACATCCACAGAACCTGGACGTACATCCATACCCTACACAATGTTACACACTCCTTTTGCAACCAAAACATGCTGCATCATGTATGCCCAAAGTGGGTAGTTGCTGTCTCCATCCAATTTATCATCAGAGCAGATAACATGCGAAATACATCATTGCTGTTATCAGCCATGGCTACTGATTGAAACTGATGCAAAAGCTACCTGTAATGAAGTAAAAACTGAACAGAAAACAAGTCGTGCTATGTAGCACAGTCCACAATAGAATACGTATGCCTGTTTTGCAAAAAACTGCACTGTCAAAATTTCTGCACAAAATGACACACCTGTGGAGAACTTGAAATGCAAAAACGAAGCCCGATATGGCCTCAGATGCAATTTCTGAGAACGCGCAGCCCTATGGGATTCTCTGCAGAGTATAGGAACCTGCAAGCGCTCGTGAAAGCTCACCTCAATCGGAGAACGTGAGTCGAAGGGTGCTGGCGGCGTAGCCCTGGGAGTCGATGCCTGCTATGATACCAATTGTTGGAATTAGGGTTGCAGGAAAGCACACAAAGCTTGGAGAAGAAGAAGCAAGAATGCACACAACACACAATGTATTAGATTGTGTCAATGTACAAAGATAAGTTAGCCCTAGAATGATGGGCGTATATACAAGCCGGGAGAAAAAACCTCCTAAAGAGGGAAAAAGTGCCCCGGCGGTCCTAAGTGTGTTCACACACATCACTGCCTATATATATGGCAACACTTCTTTCATCTTCAAAGTGCACGCCGTGCCATTCTGAAAAGCAAACGTCTGTTTCTCCTCTCCCTAAGAAGCGTACGCCCATTCCCTTTTCATTTCGGAAGCGAATGTCTGTTCCTTCTCTCCCTGAGAAGCATACGCCTATTTGTAAAGCATTTTGAAATCATACGCCCGTTCGTTTCAAAGCGTACAGCCATTTCATTCCACGCTCACTACACCAAAAAAATTTTTCCACATAGGGGCTTTGCACTATAGTTCTATATTTCCATGCACCTACGATCAGGTAGATTGGTGTGAAATAACTCTCTTGTCGAGCGACGAAGCAATCTCTCAAGAAGCTCCTTTGCTTTTATAAGGTCAGACCCATCTGTCAATACCGAGTGGAGTTAAACGGTGTTTGTCTTTGACAGTACTAGTGAAAGCAAAGACCACCCAAGCACGGGGCGAGGGACTCCAAACCTCGAAATAGGAGAGCCAGAACTTCAGTGCATGGATAGACCATTTATCCAAGAGCAAGCTCCTACCTCTCCCACACATTCTCAGAAAAGCCTTGCTTTGAGGCTCTGTGATTTTATCCTAGGAAATACACAGTCAAAAGAATCGCAACCTAGGGTGAGAGGCATGGACCAACCCCAACAAAGCAAGCCCACTCCGTCTCTAGATCCTAGAGCGGAAGTAGGGCAAAGTGAAAGCCAATAGACCCACACATAACTAGAGCCGCACTTGTTTCAGGTATAGCTGATTAGTATAGGGCCCAAGGACCAGTGCAAACCTAGGGCTAGGTTCATCATCTCAAGGACCAGAAACATCACACCAAAGGGAGAGGGTCTACCTAGGCCCTTCACATCAGCCAGTCCGCCTCTGTATATCAATAGTACCCACCATAAGGAGTCTCTCCTAGGTACCACATGGGACCATAAGGGGTACATTTAAACCCACCTATCAGACAGGGGCCCCCCATGGTATATTATCCTCCCGGCCCTGCTCCTCCACCTACCCTTCCACAAACTGCTCCTATTTTAGCCATGGCAGGGCTAACACCAGAAATGTTGAGATTGGCCATGTAAATAGAGAGGGGGTGGCTGTAGGTATCACACCTCCAGCACCAATGCAACCTGCATTCAGCACCAAGATTATAACGGAATAAAACCGCTAACATCTCGAAACTTATCACAAAATTTGATGGGATTGGAGACTCGATTCCACACTTAGAGATGTTTAATCAAATCTGTGATGCCTTCGGCCATGTAGAAGATCAAGTCAAGGTGAGCACCTTCAGCCTCACCCTTGATGGTAAAGTAGGCCAATGGTTCAAGTCCTTGAAGACTAAGGATAAAGCCACCTTGAAGACTAAGGATTTGAAAGAGGCTTTCAAGGTTGGGTATTCTCGCCAAGGTACTAGATGGAGCCCAATTGAGCAGCTACATAACGTAAGGTAGAAGGAAGGAGAAACCATCAGAGACTACATCAATAGAGTTAGATATCTCCACTCACGCTGCAGTGCCAAAGACAAGTTATTTAATGAAAGGTTAATAGGGAGATTTCTAGGGGGTCTTGATGACCTGCCTTTACGTAACTGATTATATGCCTTGTGCCATACCTCCTTTGAGAAATGGTGCAGGAGTGCTATGGATTTTGAGGAAAATATCAAGGGAACACGTTCCCGAGAACTCCATGAAGGCACATCTGAAGGCACATCAGAAGCCTCTTTCAAGACTACTAGCACAAAACGTCAGGACAAAATGTAGAGCAATTGGCCACTACATTAATGTAGCAAAGGACCTAACAATGGAGAACCGGCCAAGGGGAGGCCAACCCCATCTTTATCCAAAGAGAGATCTTGTATGGTTCCCTATGTGTCGAGCTAACCACATAGGAACAAAGTGTCCACATCTGAGACCTCGTCCTAGCCTCTACTATACATATTGTGTGAAATGGGGCAATCATGAGATCTCCAATTGCTATCATCAAAAAGTTACCTTAGCTAGAGCTCTACCTTAGAGGTGCGTTGCCCGCCAACCCTAGGAAACCACTCGCCTTACCAGCACTTGCGCTTCATAACACACCTCACATGGCCAAGAAGTGGCCCATAGAGGAGTCCTTAGGGTACCTGAAATGCCCTTACCACCCCTGGTTCTTCCACCTTAGCCCCCACTACCAAGAGTTGCACCAGCTTGTCAACTAACCCTAATGGAAATCTTTGAAGATGGGAATGAGGGGGAAATTTCGAAAGTCCCTATATATGAATCCCAAGAGCTGACAAGCCCACCCTCACAAACCTTCAATCATTGCATTATGGAGGGAGATCAAATGTACCTAGTGTACTTAGCAGCCCAAACACCGCAACCAGAGACATGAATTGGATGACAAAGAGACCACCCATACAATGCTATGATTGTGTGGGACCTCACCAAGTGGCTGATTGTCCTAACATGAAGGGAATGGCAAGGACCTCTGCAAGTGCTCTTGCCATGATCCCATTATGTGTAGGGTGTGGTATTGATCACATATATAAGGATTGCCCACTAAGACTGGGAGAAAGATGGGAAAGGCTCACGAAGGTAATCCCAGCACCAACCTTAACCTGTTGCTAAGTGTTAGAGATGGTTTCATTCGAGCATTCCCTCTCAATGCTGTAACAAGACTGCAAAACCGGCAGAGATCCGCAACACAGCTGCTACAGAGGTATCAACTTTGCAAAACTAGGGCCAAGTAGTAAGAGCCCCTGAACAAGTATGAGCAACTAGGCACTCAAGGAAGAAAGCCACAAAGATTGGCAAGGGTGAAAGCTAGGTGGTTATTAAAGCGGTTCGAAAGACGGCACTACAACTCATGCATCGACTTCTTCATCTGAAGAGGAAGATTTGCTATGCACTGTCGCTCGAGCCAAGGAACCTATTGACACGCACCAACTACCAAAAAAGCTCACTGAATATCCTAACCCCATTGAGGAAAGAGGAGAGACTTTTTCCAGCCCAAGAACTGGTTTGGGAATGCCAAGCACAAATAAAAAATGAGCCTCCTACCGCCTACCTTGAGCTGTGTCTATCGGTCTCAAGTTCCGCTAATGAAGCTCATGTATATCTTAGAGAGCTTCCAGACCAACCACCCCCATAAAGGTTAATAGAAGTAGCAACTACTTCCTAGCAGGGAAACAGGGTGGCCGAATATCTTAAAAACTTGGGGGATGACCATCTTAGGGGAATGATCATAGAAATCCCTGTTCCCATACCTTACATACAAAAGAGCTTAAGAATAAGCCAAACCAACCTTCCTCACGCGAAACAACTTCCGTTCCAAGAGACATTACATGTCTCTCTTCCTTCCTCTCTTCCTTCCTCTCTTCTCAGGTCCAAATCCCTATCGACACTTTGCTCCAAAGTAGCCCAAGTCTATAGAATGATCTGAAGGTTTGGATGGAAGGATGCCTCAAGGCAGGCATGCACAAAACTATGGAGCCTGATAGCTCTAATGAATCCGAGGAAGAAGAATTTTGTATACCCCATAAGGTAATTTGGACCACTACGGTTGAGTGAATAAGCTCGGATAGTACTTTGAAGGTGATGAACTCAATGCAGCCTTGCCAATAGCCTTCAATGGCCTCCAAGTTATAGCAATCTTGGATGGAGGAGCAGGTGTGAGCATTGTTACAAAACAATGCTGGGGAAAATGGGGAGCACCCACCTTTGATGACACCACCTTGTTGGTTAAACTTGTTGATGGAGCCACAACTAGACCCCTTGGTCTACTAAGGGATCTTAATACTAAGATCCTGGGAACTACTTACTGCCACACCTTTGCGGTGATGAATTTTGGACATCAACCAGTCTCTTACGATTGCATCCTTGGTAGACCATTCATGAGGGGGTAAAAAATGATTCATGATTGGGATACCAACCATATATACATTCGACAAAAAGATCTAACACAAGGTTAATCTACAAATGTGGAAGGTCCACCCCATGAGCGGTAGACCATTCGTAGAGACGATCCACTGCACTCCATCTATGCTAGACATGCCATAAGACACTTGAAGATGAAAGGGAGAGTGAGGGCTCTGCATCGCGTCCAAAGCCTGACAACTTTGAGAACTGGATTCATATCCTTGCTACCCTGGACATTTTGCCTAGACGCACTGCAATGTTTCTTACGGCAGACGGGCAAGAGGTTACATGGCTATACATGCTCAATTTAGCATACCTACCCAATGTTGCCACCCAAGAACTTGAGCAGTCTATTAGAGCTAAACCATCAGGAGGTACACGCTCCCATAGAATGCATAGGCATGAGGGGTTCCTTGAGCGAGAACGATATGTCTTCCCAAACTATTCAGACACCCATTGGTTAAAGTATGCAGGACCTGTGGAAGTGCATGACCTCTTCGATGAAATGTGGCAAAAGGAGTTTACAAACAACTCTCTTTTTGTCCCCTCTACTATTCCACAACTAGTAGAACCCACCGACCCAAACCAGATTCAGAAAAGCTTTACCACTTAGTGTTCAAAGCACGCAACAAGAAGCTAGCACAAGTTGAAAAAGAAGCCAAAAGGCTAATTGATGAAGAAAGTGCTAAAGCTGAAGAGACTAGATAGATGCTTAAACATTTCAAGACCTTTCAGATGGCCGATTGATTTGTCCAATATGATTCGGCTCAAAGGTTTGACAATTAGCAACAAGAGGGACCTCTTATGATGGTCCTGTTAAATTCAAGGAGATAAATTTGGTAGGCCTGGGGGAAGACCCGAGGCTGGTGTATATTGGTGAAGACCTCTCTACAGAAGAAGAGACCGAGCTTATCACTCTACTCACAGAATTCCAGGACTGCTTCACTTGGAAGTACATGGACATGAAAGGTGTCCCTCTAGAAGTGGTACAACATACCATTCCAATGGTTGATGAAGCCAGGTTGGTCAAACAACGGGCATATCCGATGAACCCTAAATACTCCAAAATGGTCCGCAAAGAGATTGAGAGACTTATTGATGCCGGTTTCATCTATGAAATCAAGCATATGGAGTGGGTATCACCTATCATGATAGTACCCAAGAAGAACGGAAAAGTCAGAGTGTGCGTAGACCTCAAAAAGGTCAATGTCGCTACCATCAGGGGACCACTATCCCTTATCTTTCACGACACATGCTAGAACGAGTAGTGGGAAAGGAAGCTTATAGCTTCCTTGGTTTGAGACAGATTCTTTGGATACAATCAAGTGCTGATCGATTGTAAGGACCAGCACAAAATAGCCTTTGCTACCAAATGGGGCACATATGCATACAGAGTCATGCCCTTCGGGGGCTGACCAATGCCCTCGAAACCTTGAAACGTCTCATGTGTACGGCTTACAAGGAATATCTTTGGAAATTCCTTGAGGTCTTCATGGATGACCTTTGTGTCAATTCCTCCTGGAAGGGGCACCTTGCATGTTTGCGCAAAGTGTTAGAAAAGTGCTGGCCATACCATATCTCATTGAACCCCCTCAAATGCCAGTTTTGGATTCGACATGGAGTGATCCTAGGACAGATTGTCTCTAGGCAGGGAATTTGTATTGATGACAGCAAAGTGTAGCTCATCTTAGAGCTGCTGCCAACCACTAACTTCAAGAAGGGAGTCCAGCGCTTTATGGGACACGTCGGCTATTATCTCGGCAATTCATTTTTATGTACGTTGATATTGCTCGACCTCTTTATGGACTCCTCATTGTCATCGAGTGGACTGATGAATGCAAACGGGCTTACACTACGCTAAAAAAATCCTTGGCAAGCACTCCAATTCTCAGATTCCCCTATTGGGACATCATCTTTCATGTCCACATATCGACACTGTGGGATCCCACTGCCCCCTCCGCACACCAGATTCCCGGTAGTTGGCAGAGCAAAAGTTGCTCCTTCATGCGCGGGGCAAGGTTTCCCACTTGAGGCCTCGCCCTCGAATGTCTGGGCACGAGACTAAGCTGGTGGTCATTCCGAAAACCAAAACCAGGAAATTTTCCCATGCTCGGAAAACGGGGACGATTCCACCATTTTTATTTTCTTAACGAATTTTTCTAACGAAGTCAAGATACTGAACTAACCTTCATCTGAATAAACCAGATAGAAGGGAAACTATTATAGACTTAACTTGAAGGGATCAACGCTTTTTTCCTAATTGAATCAGGCACAGCTGTTGATCTATTCATTAGAGAAGTCTTCAGGCTTTTATTTAACTACTTGAGTTCTAAACGTATTCCTATTAATCAATTTTATTATTAAAACTCTACTGATTCCAGCCTAACCCCATCCGGCCCCCATGGGTTAGTCACTGCCCAACCACTGGAATCGGTAGAATAAGACAAGTACTCACCCACCCATAATTGAATGCCTTTCTTAACTTTTGCTTTAGAATACAGATACGCACACACTCCTCTTTAAACTTTAACTTATAACCATTGACAAACAATTATTGGTTACAGATATCATAACTCAAAATTTCCATTCAATCCTTGTTTCTCACAAAAAAATAGTATCACTCTGGACTCTCCGTTGAGACCAGCTGGTCAGCAAACGAGATCAGCAAACGAGATCCAGTAATAGATTACAATAAACATTGGTCCATCATATAATATATATCTTCCACGACATACGCATGGGTGTCCTAAGCACCGCGAGCCCGTGCATTGCCTAGTCAGAACCCTCCAAGATCCTCCTTAGGTGTCTCGCCACTTCACTCAGGAAATCGCTTCATCGGCCCTCGCCCATCATACCGGAAGAAGCACACCATTTTTCACCATACCAAGGCTGGTCAAGACCTGGGCAAGTTTTTGCCACGTGAGCCGTCCTTTGAACACTCCTCCTCGCCAGCTTTCCTAAGAAAAACACATATACCAAATGCTCCCTTCAGCATTCTGGCGTAAGACAGTCCTTTAAGAAAACAGGGTTTCTATGCAAGTTTTCAGTTTTGATTTTCTTTTGAATACAATGAGTATATCTTAAATCCATATCCCAATACTTCTAGATCGCAGGTCTGAATTCCAATAGAATTTCATGAATTCTGTAACCTTGATCCTCAAATCCGAATCAAAGGTTCTTAACTTGATTTCAGATTCGGTGGGTGATTTGAGTGAATTTTCTTGAACTGGTCACATCGTCTTTTCTTGAAACTAACGAAGGAGTTATGTCTTGGTCATAGTCTGATTCAGGGTTTGAGTCTGGAAAGGTTCTCCCTGAACTATCTTTCTTGAACGGTAATATTTCAATTACTACTTTACTAAATTTCATTCATTGAGTATTTGCTTAGCTAAATTCAAAACTAATCATGAATTTCTATGAGGAATAAATTAATCATTTATCTAAAATTTCAACTTCGATAGTTTTTTTGAATTTTCTCATTACCATCCTAGAGAATATGAAACGGTAGAATTTTCTTATTTATTTACCAATATTCATGGGATTTAAACATAGGATTAAAGAGAACTCTTATTTTGATATAAAAATTATGTATGCATCTATTTATGCATAAAATCCAACTTCTATGGAAATAACACTTTTATATAAAAGAAAATCCTTTTATGCATCTATTTATGCATAAAAATCAATTTTGATGAAAGTAACACTTTTATAATAAGAAAAATTCTTTTATGCATCTATTTATGCATAAAAATCAATTTTGATGAAAGTAACACTTTTATAATTAAAAAAATCTTTTATGCATCTATTTATGCATAAAAATCAAATTTGATGAAAGTAACACTTTTGCATTTTGTCATCCCAATCCTATTGGCCCATTGGAACCTTATTTGGAACTTAATCCAAAAATTTCTTAAAATGTGGACCCTTAGGCTAAGGCCTTTAATACACATATTTAATTAATTCCTAATGCACAATGGAAAATTTATTTTGAACTTCTGTTTTAGGGGAATTCATCTTCAATATTAGGAGAAACTTTGTATCCAAAAATATCTCAATTTTGAATTACCTCTCTCTAGAACATTTTCTCTCTCTAAGCCAAAATAAGAAAAAACAATATTTTCTTGCATTCTGAAATAGGGGATGATTACAGGGGATTGAGGTGAGAGCTTATACATCTTTTAGGGCTGAGGAGGAATCTTACATGCTTCATCAATGGTCTGCTAATTAACCATACTACAGACAGAGGTCGTGGTAGGTAACATTTCCAGATTCCACATACTGAGTCTCCCCTGGGTTGCATCACATCTATGGTAGCTAACACATGCACCCAATTTTCACTAAAGTTCGGAGGAGGAAGTGACGCATACATTTTTGTTTCCTCTTCTTCCTTGGTATTTCCCACCGAGGGTTGGCATATTTGTACAGATGTGGTCCGTTCCGTTGACAGAATCATTACCGAACAATTTCCCTTCCATGGGGTGTGCTTTCTATGTTCTCAAATCTATCTTTAAAATTTACAAATCCCTACACATATACACATGATCTAATGCCCAATCATGCACCAATTTGGATTCCCTCATAAAGGGTCTCCCCAATATTATGTCATATGAATCAGGTTGGCTAAGAAGTCCATGACCACAAATGTATGATGGTAGCGAAACGTAAAGAGTTTGAGTTTCACATTCTCCAGAAGTCTAATGGACCTCAAAGATGTTCCATCAGCCATTTTAACGATTAGATCTGCTTTTTTTAAATCAAGTTTTTCCCAGTTCTCCTAGCAACGTTTTGTGATGATGCTAACCCCCACCCCACCATCCAGGATAGCTAGAGCCTGCTACCCGCTATGATGAATTGGGATTGTAGCATTTGTGTCGTCGCTTTCGTAATAATGCCCCAGTTGGTTAACTGGTATCTTAACGACTCAGGTTTCCTTGTGTGTCTTAAGGTTCTTTTTTTGCCAGAGGTGGCAGAATGTCATCTATAGTATCGACTGGATTTAGTCTGGCTTTAGTCCGCCTTCTACCCATTCTTTTATGTCTGCCCATAGGGTTGGTGAATTATACAACCATGGCCAGTACAGCCGCGAGAGTTCCTATGTCTTTGGGTTCCTTGGAGATTAAGGGTTCTCCCCAGGTGTGTTACTCGCATTCATCCATAGAGAAGGAATGGATGGACTCACCCAACACATTTTCCTCAAACATTCTAGACATTGTGTTTGCTTGGGATCCCTCTTCTGTTTCTTCTGGAATTGGAGAGTAGGTACGTCCAATTCCCTTTCCCTTGTTGGCTCGTTTTGTGGATACATTGTATCCCTGACCCTTAGCTTGGCTTCATGAAGTTGTTAGCATTCTTCGACTAAGGCCCTGGCATCTTTGAGCTTTCTTATTTCCTCATCGGCATTGGGGTACTCACCGACTTCTTTAGGAGTTGTTTTGGTTGCTCCCTTTGCTCCTCTAGGTCTGGCCCTTTGTGGTTGATCCTTTGATCCCCCTCTTCTATCAATTGGGTGGATCTCGTGTCGATTGTATCTTCTTTGGATCAATCTTGGATTGTGACCCTTGTGACACCCTTACCCACTTTTTTGTCACTCTTCTCATGCCAGCCAGTTGGGGAAATAGTTGCATCTGCTCGGTTCTTTCCCTTGTCTCCTAATTGAGCTTGGGCTCGTGTCAAGACATTCAATGGTGTGATATTTCTAGGTTTCACACTAATGGTTAGGATGGTGGCCTGATTGGCAGTAGAAGTCAAATCACTTATGCGGTATGGACAATCCTTGATCAAATGATCAATACCACATTTAGTACAAGTGAGTATTGGCATGTCATTGGGCATAGTAGTCACTTGTTGGGGTTGGTGCATATGAACCATATTCTTATTTGGGCACTCGACGACTCGATGCGGCCCTTTGTAGCCAAAACATTATAGCAATTCTCACTTGTACTAAATGTGGTATTGATCAAATGATCAATACCACATTTAGTACAAGTGAGTATTGGCATGTCATTGGGCATAGTAGTCACTTGTTGGGGTTGGTGCATATGAACCATATTCTTATTTGGACACTCGACGACTCGATGCGGCCCTCTGTAGCCAAAACATTATAGCAGTTCTCTTCTCAGGGTTCAGTTCATGTCCTTGCCCTTCCATTGTACCGTGGTTTGAAACACACATACTGGCATGTTATTCTGTAGGACGTAGAATTTAGGTGTGACCTCTGCAGTTTCCTCATAGTACTCTCTGCTAAGTTCTACTTCACATACCACATCAACATCTTCTGATGACTCTTTAATCAATACTTGGTTGATTTTAGCCCTGCGGTGGTTGTGGTGGTAGAACTGGTGGTGGTAGGTGAAGCGTCTTGTACGCGGAACATCCCCCTAGGTAAGTAGGAAGAGTTGGGTTGTCCTGCAGTGATAGTGATCTATCCAAGTGGCACAGGTAAAGCCAATGGAGCTCTAAGTGTTAGTAGCTATGCAACATTTTGGAATCTTGGATATCTGTACATTAAAGTTTCATGATTCCCTAATTTTACACAGTGTGCACAATAGAGTAATGGCCTTGCTCTTAATTGTGGAAATTTGGTGGTAGTGTGATTCAATCTGCACATAGAGCACCACACAAATTCCCTACAGGGGTAAAGATGATTATGCCCATGCCCTGATGTTTCTTCCCTCCTTTACTTTCAATGTCTCTAGTATAGCGTTACTGAGCTCGCGTCCACAGTCATGTTTCTGACTTGCTTGCTCTCCGAGTTCCAATTTCTTGGTGACTCGAGACACAAGAAGTCGTAGTTGCTAAAGATGTTCTGACATCTTCCGATTGCGGCAATTCTAGCATATTATCTTCATATTCAATTGCTAGTTTGCAAACATGCTTCAAGAGTAGCTGGTCGGGCTAGTACCAGATAATCATGCACCTTGTGGTCTCTAACCCCTCTCCGGAAGCAATGCAATGATTAATCATCAGTTAACCTCTCCCATAGTTTGCACCTTGAATTTAAGAGCTTAAGTCAAGACACATAGTCTCTCATCGACTCAACTTCCTTTTATTTGATATTATGTAACTATGCCACAAGGCTCCATCTCACCCCACGGGCAAAGCTAGGCATAAACACATTCTTGAGTCATGTAAAGTTAACCTTATCCTTGGGCTTGAGGGTTCAAAACCACTGATGCGCTTCCCCTTCCAAGGTCAGTGAGAAAGCATGCCCATCACAGACAGGCCCGCAGGTTTCACATGTGGATTCAAAAATCTCTACATGTTGGATAGGATTTGGATAGATCTCCATCCCCAAAGAATTTTTGAACAAGTTTAGAAATGATATGTGGCTTCATCTGGGAGGGTCAGGACTATGTTGGATCCATCCTCGATCTTTGAGGAATTGCTCCTCCCCTTCTAGACCTCGTCCTCTTCCTGTATTGGCTCTTCTAGGTATCTCTGGCCCATGGGATGGTCCTGCCACTGTACCTTGGTGAGGATGTGGAATGTGGATATGGATGTATGGATGTGAATGTGAATGTGGATGTATGAATGTAGATGTGGATGTGTGTGCTCAATATCTTTTTTGGTGCACAGACGGTCCTCCACTTCGCCCGCCACTCTTGCTAGGTTATGATATTCTTCTTCTATAGTTGTAAACCCTTCCTCCGCTTTGGGCTCCTCATTTATGGGTTCCAAGTTTGGAATTTCTCCCTCACTTCTTCCCATGACCAATTCCAGCTCCTTACCTCATGATTGGAGTAGGTATGAACTTCCCATTTCCTTTTGCTCACAGCTCTCGCCCTTCTTCGAGTATCGAGCTCTTGTTTCCTTAGGCTCAACTCTCGTAGAGCTGTTGTTCCACCTCGCCCCTCTACTGAGATCTAACTCTACTTCCTCTGAGGTGGGAAAGAATACTTAACCTGTCCAGGCCGCACTTTCCATGTCCCGTCTCATTCGAGGGGTGCCGGTGTTTGACATCCTTGAATTTGAAGTTTGGATGGGCACTTCTTGTCTTGGATCGAGTCTAGCGTTGGTTGACAGACCCATGCCCGCAGATTGCGCTTCTTTGTTCATGACTGGTTTGGAGACCAAAAAAATCCCCAGGCGATATCAATGATACCGCTAGACCTAGTTGGGGAGGGTGGTTTCTCCTCTTCCCCAAACCCAGAGTACCTCAACCCTTCTTCCATGGATTCTTCACTACTAGTTTCAATAGTGGTCAGGTTAAGACACTCAGGTGTGTGATTGCTGAATAACCTAAACGCACACTTTTTTGATAGGAAGATCCTGGGTGATTCGATGCACTATCGTCAGGTGTAAGATCGTCTCTGATGAGCTTTCCAGATCTTAAGTGCATGTATGTATAATTTGATAAGCTACTTTGTTGACTTAATTTAATTTTGATCCAATTTTGTCGCTCTATTTCTGAGGCTATGAGATTGCAGAGAATAGTTCACGGTGTGAAGTGTCAGGAAACGGTTCATGTCGTGAATGTTTTTCTACACTTTCACATGTTCACAAATTTTTGCTCTTAGGGTTAGAACCCCTCGTCCTTGTTGTAGGTGTCCCTCCTTTACCGACCTTCGTTGTCTTAGCCTGATTGTGCGTTGGATTGGACTAAACCTTGAGTTTGCAGGAAAAGTTCACGTCATGAACAAAAAAGGGTTCACATCGTGAAGGTCTTCTAATTGGCTCATGTCATGAACAAATTGGTTCACACCATGAAGAGTTCTGAAAAAGTTCACAGCGTGCACGGCGTGAACGAATTTATGAACTTTCACAACTCTAAATCTTGTCAAACCTCATGGCGTCATAGGTGTTAGGATAAGGTTACCTATTTTTGGCAAGGCACTCGTGTGATTCACGACGTTAATTATGGTGCTAGAGCGATTCATGACGTGAAGTTGCAAAAAACGGTTCACGGCATGAATGTTTTTTTGCAGTTTCACATGGAAACTTCTCACGTGTCGAATATTATGATTTTGGGTGCAAAATACTTATCCAATGGTTCCCAAAATGATTGGGCCACATCTAAGGAGTAGAATACATGTTCACGACACAGTCAATGGCTCCTTATGTTTTTTATTTTTGTGAAATTTTAGAAAAGAAGAAAATAGAACACCAACCTGTTCATTCACATTGGCACTTCCAATGATGCAAATATCAAAATTAACTAGAAAAAACAGTGAAGCTCTATTCTAAGACCACTCCACCACACACATACACAACAACCAGAACCAATTTCACACAAATCTTATCCATTCGTTTTCTAAACAATGCACTACCAAAATGCAAGGGTAATCATGAATCTTATGCAATGGGAGGTGAAACTCCAAGAGGAAGGAAGAAACAAAGGTGTTTCCCCGGCAGCAACGCCAAAAATGTTATGGGCTACAACACCTCCAAGAGGGAACTCAATCCATTCACCTAAAGGATGAGCAATAGATCACAACTGTCATAGGGCACTTACCAATGCTTCAAACTTGAGTCCCTTGAGGCCTCCAAGCTCACTTGTTAAGCTCCACCTCCACGCTATCACCGTAGAGTCGCTCGCAGTGTCGCATAAGGCAATCACTCTCTCTCACTCTCCCACACAAGCATGAATCATACAAGCATAGAAGAGGAACAATGCTAGAATGCTCTCTCTCTCAATCTCTCTCAAGAGAAAAAGAAGATCTCTCTATAGCACAAAATGGGATCGTGTCTTTTCATTATGAGAAAATTCCTTATATACATTTGGCCCTTATTCACACTTGGGCGTCCAAAACTTACTTAACTAGGCCTTGGTGGCCAATATCTCATAATATGCAACTTTTATAGGGCCGTTTCATAACACTTATTAATGTCCTCAATTGGAGGATCATGTTTGTTAATCCAAAATGGGATTAACACCAATACATGAATTTCCTTGCACCCTCATTCTAGTCCTTGAATGCCTTTATATCTGCTGGAATGAAATTCTCTTCAGATAACTCTGGAGGCTACTCATTGTCTCCTTCAACATAGTCCCAAAATCCTTTACTCATTACGAAATTGGTCATTCTAAACTTCTAGGCGTGAAATTTGTTCTTGCCCAACTTCTCTGACAATCTGATTGAGTCCATCATACATATTAGCTTGTAACAATCAGAAACCTACAAACAAACAATTTTGGTATGCAACCTATAATACAACAGTATCTTCTCTCTAACTGCCAATACTACTTCAACATAACATGTATGTCATCAGATCTAACTAAAGTACATGTACATACACCCAATATCAACAATACATGTGTAAACACTATCTATACTCCCAAAGTGCACTGCTGCACTACAATAACCAAATTTTGAATAGAGACAGTTATCTATAGAACTTCCTAAAACTGTCAAAAATACGTTGAAGTGACCAAATAGAGATCGAAACGTGCTCGAAACATGAATCTGGTTGCAAAATAGTAGTACATAATCTATAAATATCTAAAAGCTTTATTGTTGACACTGCACTATTCACTCATTCACTCATATCGTACCTATTTCTTTGTAAGGAGATATATGGGATATGTACCTCAGAAACTGATTATGCCATTTGATGTAATATCATGAGCAAATTATCAAGGCCAATTTTTGCTAAATCTTCTAAATTTCAGCCCAAGAGAAGAAGGCTAAATGCATAACTGTAACCCAATGATCAATTTCCAATGCATCAAGAAGAGAAGGTGGTTCCTCATGTATGCGGAAGCAGTAAGGCCAAAATCAGTAAAATTAGATGCATGACCAGAGGCAGCGTGTGTTCTATCAATGGTTGCCGAGCTCAAAGCATAGATAGGTGGTACAAAAACTAGTGTCTTTAACATCTCTTTCCAAGTAGGAAAAATAATATAAAAGTTTGTAATTTTACACATCTGTAAAAAAATTATGTTTCTTTCTTACGTGGTCAGTT
Source organism: Cibotium barometz (assembly GCF_041138505.1). Classification (NCBI taxonomy): domain Eukaryota; kingdom Viridiplantae; phylum Streptophyta; class Polypodiopsida; order Cyatheales; family Cibotiaceae; genus Cibotium; species Cibotium barometz. Next base: position 23,298,772 of record NC_141099.1, read on the forward strand.
CAGTAGTTTTAGGATTAGGTCGTATTCATCCTACATGGATTGCATCCCCAATTATCATTTTCCTGAGCTTCCTCATCAAAGGAAACAAGTTTCTCTTTATTGCATATACTAGAAATAAGGGATTGATCCATAAAATAATAAGATGTATGATTAGAAATTGAAGAAGAAAGAGTTAAGCATAGTTATGGCTAATGCAATAGCACCAAAAACTAAAAAGAAGAACTCAGCAAACTATGCACATAGGATGATTGGGCATTCATTATGCATTGTAGATGACCCTTCTATCCATAATGTATGGTTATCAGTGAGGACAGATCAACATGTATGATATTTTGAAAATGGTGCTAGCAAGCACATTACTTCTCATAGCATGATTTATTTTCCTCTCTTGAGTATACTCATTAAGGAGGAAGAATTACATGTGCAGTTGTTTATAGTTACATGTACAAACAACTCATCATTATTGCAAATGGTACTCTCTTAGAAGTCTTGTTTATTCTAAGCATTTAAAAAAACTTGGTGTCAGTCTCTGCCATTGCTAGGGCTAGCCTAGTGATTAGATTTATTGATAACAAGTGTACACTTAATGGCTGGAGTGAAGGAGACATTATTGTTGTATCTAGTACTCTAAGGTATAGGATTCATAGGTAGGCACATAATGCTTATTCAGTTACTATCACGTGTTCTATAAGTGACACAGATTTATGGCATGCCTATTTTGGTCACTTGAATTTTGGCATTTTGTTGTATCTAAAAAGGCAACAACGAGATAGTCTCAAAGTTGCCAAAGCTTGAGGCCCCTCTCAAACATTTATATGAGGGGTGCATTTTGGTTAGGATGTAACATGCATCATTCTTGAAAGATGGATCATTAAGAGCTAACTAGAAATTAAAGTATATACATAATGATGTATGTGGTTTTATGAGGACACCAGCGATTGGGGCGTATCTCTACTTTGTGTCTTTTATTAATACTCCACAAATACCTAGGTGTATCCATTAAAAACAAAGTTAAAGGTTTTTACATGATTTGACATTTTGTTTCTATGGCTAAAAATGTGTCTATATGTAAAGTTGGCATTTTTTACCCTTCGTACACAGATCAAGGGGAGGAATATATGTCAAAGAATTTTTATACATATATGGTTGAGAGAGGTATAAAACATCAATGTATGATGAGTTTACACACCTCAGCAAAATGGTATGGCTGAGATAAAGAACAAATCTCTCATGGAGATGGCATGTTACATGGTTAAAGGCTAGTATTTGCCTTATATTTTTAGTTAGAGGTAGTTATGTGTACCTCTTATGTGTTAAATAGATGTTGCACGAAGGCCTTGTAGATAATTATACCTTGTGAAGCTTGGAATAGGAAAAAGTTCTATGTGGCACATTTGCATGTTTTTTGCTTATGCTCTTATACCTAAGCAATAGTATAGTAAGCTGGATAATAAGGTGATTATAAAATGAAGATTAATATAGCTTACTGCTGCAGGTAAGGGTATAGACACCATCACATCTAACCACAAGGCGAATGATGGGTGAGTAGAGAAGTTATCTTTGTTGAGAACTCACTTTATCCCATGCTTTAATATAAAAACAAAATAATGTATGATCACTAGACATCTTTAATACAATACTACCTTTGTATAGTTCTAGGCAACCATATGTTGAGCAAATGAATGCTCACCAAGGTGCTGTAAATCAACCTATATCGCATGAAAATTAGCTTGAATATTAACCCAAAGATTAAACTATGCATGAGGTAATTATGGATGATAGAAGGGAAACCATACATGCACCCAAGGGTATGCCAAAATGGCTTGGACAAACAGTATGGAACAACAAATTAGCTACTACTTCGCCTAGCAAGACACATGTAAGTTCTCATCATACATCTTATTCTATATAGATCATGCTCTCATTACTAGTATATACATTGAAGAGGAATGTGTTTTCTTTGAGGAAGCATGCAGGATGAGTATGACTTAATCCTAAAAAATAACACTTAAAATGACACTATATTTGGCAAATTTGCCTTATGGAAAAAAGACCATTGGTACAAAGTGGAGCATAAGCATAAAGCCGATGGTAGCATTGCTCACCTACAAGGTAAGGTTATTGCAAAGGGTTATGCTCAAGAGAAGGGCAAAGATAATAATGATACCTTTACACCCACATCTCATATGACTACAATCAGCTATATTATTACATTGGTAGTGCATCATGGTTGGGATTCACATCAATTAGATATCAAGACTTCCTTCTTGCATGATGATTTGCATGAGGAGGTCTATGTATCTCAGCTTCATGCTTTTGTTGAGAAGGTACAAGAGTCTAGCACTATGCAAGTTAAGAAGGCCGATCACCGGGTAGGCCTGAATTGTCCATTGTGGGTTAAGCATAGAGAAGAACGAGGAATGCCTGTGCTAAGGTATCATCAGGGTAACCAGCAAGGAGGACAACAACAGCAACAACAACAGAATCAGCAACCAGCTCAAGCTAATGTACTTTTGGTTGATCTCTCAGATCAGAAAGAGTATAACGATGTTGGTCAACCAACTCAGGAGCAGCACAAACAAGAAGATAAGGAGGAGTGGCTTTCTGATGAAGGCATGCCAGTTCATGAAGTAGGCTCCCATAGATAGTATAAGAAGATAAATGACTTGATTACAACAGTCCCCAACTGAGAGTACCCTCTATGTAATGACTTGATTGCAACATTCCAACTGAGAGTACCCTCTATGTAAAGAGGAGTAAAGATTGTTTTTTGGTCATTGTTTTATATGTTGATAACATGCTTCTCGTAGGCGCTAATGTGAGGAAGATTTCAACCTTCAAGGCTAAATTACATGCGTCATTTAAGATGACAAATGTGCAATATTATTTGGACATGTAGTTTGTACAGTGTGATAATGGTATTGTGATATATAGTCTATATTATAAGCTTGTTGCACACCATTAGCTAGGTTTAGTCTCCAAGATGGAGGTGAACCATTTGATACATCACTTTATCAATAAGCTACTAGGGGTGCTTATTTATCTATGAAATACAAGGCTAAACAATCAAGTTGGGGTCTCCCAGTTGAGTAAGTTTATATATAGTCTGGGAAGTAAGCATTGCAAGGCTACCACAAGCAAGTATTCTAATACTTATAGGACACTCAACCCTTTGGGCTATTCTATGATAAAGGGGGTAATATTCAAATACATGCTTTAAGTGACTCCAATTGGGCTAAATATTATGACACATGAGTGTCCACTAGTGGCTTTTCCTTTCATCTCGATGATTCATGTATATGTTTTTGGAATAATTATCCTTAATGTTACAACAAAATAGCATGTCCCAATTGTTGTAAATGTGGTTATTGATGGGTTTCTTGGCCGTGGTTAGCATGAGATAAACCCAACTTAAGATCGACAGCTAATGTTTGAAATATTGTGGCATCCAACATGGTTTAACCACTTCCAAAGGGAGCAAACCTAAAGTTCCTAGTTTTGTTCATGTTCCTTCATCACTAGAGCTTTACCCAAAGATAGGGCGGTTAAATGCCCTTGTAATAAAAGTTTATGGTGTTGTTTATAAAGCTAGTTGGTGAATATGGGGCTTCAAGGACCGTTTGGTTGCTTGTGTTTCCATGTCTTTAGTTGTTCCTCTGCTCATATCTACGTTTAATTGGCTCATTTCGTTTCAAAGCTCTTGACTTGGGGTGGATCCAAAATTTATCTTCTTAATAGGGGGTTGCACTCTATTGAGTGGTGATGGTTGTTTGCTAAAGGCGAGGTGGGTTTGAGGAAGTATGGTTTGATACACTACAATCGATTTGCCATTTTTTGTAATAAGTCCGGATCAAAGGATTTCACTCTAATTCACTAGAGATCGTTTCACTCTAGTGAAACGATCTCTAGTGCTTCATGAAGTTCAGACATGTTTGTTCTCCTTAAGCTATAAAAAGTCCGGAGGATCAAAGGATTTCACTCTAATTCACTCGAGTGAAATGGTCTCTAATGCTTTATGAAGTTCAGACATGTTTGTTCTGCTCAAGCTATAAAAAGTAGTTTTTTTTTCCTGAGTTTGAGTATTTTTGGGTTTTTTGAACCTTTTTTTGCTAGGCTCAATCTCTAGGTTCATGCCTATAGACTCACCTGTCAACATGCTGACATCTATAGGCTCACACCTTTTTTTGTATGAACTAGATAAGAATGTATGTATTGACAAGAGCATGGTGAAGTTTATGAGGCCAATGAAGTACATGAGGATAGAGTGGTACATCTAGAGTTTAAACTTGAGAATGCCTATTGAGGTGCTAATTCTTGGGTGATAGAGTCTATGATTCAAGATGGTGCATACATTGATGAATTTCTTAGCAATGAATATGAAGGACATCCTTCGAGAATTATGTTGATGCTTGGAGTCTATAATGGTAAGCATTTACTTTTTGGGAGCTATAATGGTAAGCATGGATGAATTTTGGTAATGCTAGCATGACGTGGGTTTGTGTGAGTTTTACATGTGTGAGTACAAGGGTGTCACATAAAGTGTGATGGGGAAACGTTATCATTCAAAGGCCCATGTGGAAAATAATAGCATTTATTGGTCATGTATGACTATGTTTGGTCATAACCGTCTTGTGCTGGGGAAACGTGATTATTCTAAGGCCCATGTGGAAAATAATGGCCTTTATTGGTCATGTATGACTATGTTTGGTCATAACCGTCTTGTGCTAGAAGTAAGAAACGTGATCATTCTAAGGCCCATGTGGAAAATAATGGCCTTTATTGGTCATGTATGACTATGTTTGGTCATAACCGTCTTGTGCTAGAAGTAAGAAAGTTAGTGTCCAATCGAGTAATAGATTGGTTGGCTATTCAAGAAGCCCATAACAAAGTGAAGAACTTGTAGAAGGGCTAGGGCTCCTTTGAAGTACCCCATGTGTGATAAATTCCAAAGCAAAGGAGAGGTTGGAGTTGGTGGTGTGGGAACAACCCTTGTGAATGGCATACTATCAATAGACAAGTATGGGCCTAAACAAAGGTGGCCAATGAAGTTTTTTTTTTCACGTGGTATGCATGGAAGGTAGCATAGTGATGATGGTGCTTTGAAAACTCTCTAAAGATAGTGGTGCAAGTAAAAAGACATGGTAGGGGTTGAGTTGAAGGGGCTTCCTAGTGATCAATAAGAGAGAAAAAGAAGCACTTGTAAAGGACCCTGATCAAGCTATTTATAGAAAGTTGGTAGCCTATGAGTAGGAAGGAAGAAGCTCCATGAGTTACAAGAAAGGGTGTAAAGGGGTGGAGGATAGATGTAGTCTATTGGGTAAAGTGCATTTACAAAGAATGCTAGAGAGAGTTAGAGAGAGAGAGGGTGCCATCTTGCAAAGTTACGGAGAGAGAGAATGAAAGGGCATAAGCTCTATGGGTGTCAGGGTATGGCCATCAAAGTTTTTAAGAGAAAAAATGAGGAAGAGAAGCTACAGGGGAGGGTAGAAGGTAGAGATTAACGAGAGGCTACAGCGAGGAGGAAGAGCCTTAGAGCTAATATAAAACGGTGTGATTTTGGGGAGTGAGTGGGCACTTTTGTATCAATAGGAAGATTTCATGGTGTGATTACTAATAGTGAGGCCTCGATGGCTATCCACGTGAGAGGAGAGAGGGGAGCCTTGGATGTATGAGCTATACAAAGGTGACAGTGAAGGGGCTTGTGAGGCAAGAGATGGCAACACTAGCACAAAGTACTACACAACATGTCCGTCAACTCAACCAGGGAGATCTAGCTGGAGATCACATGGGGGATCATGATGCTAAGATATATGTATTGTGGATTAGTATGAAGAGACCAATGATGGCATGTGAGGTGGGTACATATGTAAGTATAGAAGTGTTATAGGTGTTGTGGATTAGTATGAAGAGACCAATGACGGCATGTGAGGTGGATACATATGTAAGTATAGAAGTGTTATAGGTGTGAGTGCTTTTTTGTTTTTCTTGGGAGTGAGATCTATATGAACTTTTTCTTCCCTATATTCAACAACATTTAGATAAATTAACTACCTAGATCAATGGCCCTTAGAGATATGGATGTTGGGAAGAGCAAACAAAATTTGCCTCTACAATATCTAAATTACTAAAAACACCTAGCCCAAGGAACCCCAATAGCCCTGTAGCTATCCTCTGACTCTTTGCTGATTCAGTTGGACACCTAAACCCTCTCAGTCTGAATCAAATGACCCACCAAAATTTCCTCCTAGGTCAGCCTGACCAGTTGACCCAACAACCTTGCAACAACTCTGCTGATTCAGTTGGACACCTGAACCCTCTCAATCTAAATCAGCTATCCTGTGACTCTCTGCTGATTCAATTGGACACCTGAACCCTCTCAGTTTGAATCAGCTAACCCACTAAAATGTCCTCTAGGTTAGATCTGACTTTCAGTAACATTGATCTTCAATCCTAACACCTCAACTAACCTCCTCTGATCATCTGCTGACCCAATCTGATTCCTGAGAGACTGACTGCTGGTGCTAACCCCTGATTAATTCCGAGTGACTTTATCAGAATTTCAAGTAGCTTCTTGTCCTCTAGACTTCCAAATTCTCCTCTAGATCTAGCAATCCTCACATCTCTTGCTCAAGAACCCTACTGTACATATAAATACCTTTCTATTGATTGCTCCTGTCTAATCCAATTCTGACTGAGCTGACTCAAACCTTTCCACTCTTGTGTCCTCTAACACTTACAAACCCCCAAACACCCTAGACTCCATTACAATTAACCACTACAATCCCTTATCTCACCTCAACTGGCCTGTAGCTAACTTTGTTAGATAACCTTCAGCGCACAAAACTATGTAACTGACTCTAACAGACCTTTGACTGTTAGATCTGACTCTAATTGACTCCCTCTCAACTCAAAAAGACTAATTTCATCCTTCTACACCTTGAGTTATCTGATTCTGACACTCAACTAATGATTGTCGACTCTCAGCTGACCCTATTTGACTCAGCGCCCTAATTGAGCACTAACACAGACTTTCCTCACAATTGATCTTCTCAACAATATCAATCAAAGGAACACAACCAAAACACCATAGTACAAAAACTCTAACATTCACTCATAACATGTTCAGACCCAAACACTCAATTTTTTGCATATATGCAAAAAAAAACAATCTCCACAACCCCGAGACCCTGGGCTCAAACAAGAGAAAAAAAACATAAAACCTGAGAGAACCTCCACAGGTTCAAACCTCGTTGTTGAATTATGTGGTAAGTGTTCGTCTTTAAACACAATATGTAGTTGAGTAAAGTTCTGGGTAGCACCAAGTTCCAACAGAGGTCTAGTCAGAGATCCTGGGCTTGCCTTTGCAACCCTCAACTGATCCTTTGACTCACACTAACTCTCTCTGCTCGGGTCCAGCCCTCACCTACTCACATTGCTTACCCTCCTCAATGGGTGTATCCTTGTTCTTCTCTTTTCTTCCTCCTTGCTGCATTCTGCACGCCCCTCCACAAAAAACCCTTTCCTCCAAAAAATAAAAAGACACTACTCTTCCTTTCTTAAACAAAACTGACACCCATCACTTGCTTTCCTTTTTCATCATCTAAATCTCTCCCTGTATATCTTCATGCATAGCTATCCTTTTTAGTAGGTACATGGCATTTCTATTTATCCATTTATCTTGGTTATATTGCTTTCATACTATGTCGACTACACACTTCGTTTTAGACTAGTATATGTACATCTCATCTTTCTACAACTTGCCTTTTCCTCCTCTAAGCTTATCTATGTCATGACTTCATAGGGCTCAAAAAACCTCACATATTTGCCCCAACCCCATTGTGAAACACTTTCAAATGTTTCACCCTTTCTTCTTTACTCTTTTTTTTTGGGATCAAAGGGTCTATGTAATCCTCTCTTTAGCAGCTAAGATACAACTCAACATCCTCTTGGATCAAAAGGGTACCATATCACCCTCCATAGCCATTCATCTAAATTTACCCTCCCACCTGGATCAAATACCTATAAGTAACGATCATAGAAGATCTTTCCATCCAGATCACCCTCCGGAGCCTTGTGCAAAGACATACCACCATAAACATACACATGAACAATATGATCATCCCCTATTGGCAAACAAGAGCTCTCGCATTTTATAGCTCTCTCAAAGATAAGAGAGATCCTAGCATCAATGTCCCTAAGATAAGCTTCTTCCTTAGGTGCAAGATTGCAACCACATAAAGATAGACTCCCTATGCTCCAAGGCATACATGCCACACATACTTGGTCACCCAAATCATCAAAACCATCTACCTCTAAAAGGTCATGCATGCTTCCACTAACAACCTCACTTGGCATAGAATCACTTCCCTTTCTCTGCTGCAACATAGAATTTGCATGAAAATCATCATCACATCTAGTCTTCATATCAACCAAGCCCTGGATCTTCTTTAAACACTTTGCATCTTGCAAGCAACAACCCTTACTAAACACATCACAAACACCTAGCTGAATATCCACATAACCCATATCCAAGGGCTCAGCATCATTTGCACCAACATTCCCATCAACCACATCCAAGAAAGTAACATCAATAGCATTAAGAAAGGTATTTAACAATTCATGAAGAAGCATCATGTAGCTCAGCTTTTGGTACATTAGGTTTTATATCTTGAATATGATCATGTTTAGCCATATGAATAGCCATACCAATCTCTTTAACTTCACCTATATGCACCCCACACATGTCCACCTCCAGCTCTAACAAGCTTTGATCTAATTTTGTGTCATCATCAGCTTCATCTAAGGATCCTGTAGAATAAGCATCATAGCTATCAAAAGAGGTTGTATTAGCCCCTGTATCCATTTCCAACTCCTCTCCAATCTCCAAAATCTTGCCTGTCTTCAAATTATACCTTATCCTCTTCTCTTTAGACCTATCAACAAACAAGTGAATACAACCCCTGAACCAGTCCTATCTTGGCTTCATAGCAATCAGCCAGGGTCTTTCCAAAATGATGGGGTATTCCCCAACCCCTGCTTGCATCACATGCTTCCCCAACCCCTGCTTGCATCACATGCATATCAATAATTACTTTTTGCCTAAGAACATTCAACTCCAAATCTTTGACCACACCAAGACACTTTACCTTTGAACTATTGGCCATCTTCACACTGAAAATAGACTTCCCTTTCACCTCCAATCCAAGATCATACATAGCCTCTTCGGTAATGACACATACGTGGGCTCCCCCATCAATGTAAACCTTGCTCACTTTCTTGCCATGAACCCAAACACCTACAACAGGAAATATATCAGAAACTTTGCTCAATTGAACTACATTAGCCTTAGGTATTTTAAATCCAACTCTCCTAACACTTGTTGCAAGCTTGTGCCACTGTCTCCTTATGCTAGAATTCAGCTACAAAAGGTGACCATAAGTGATATCAGCCTTCTTATGTTTAACATTAGATAGGAGACTATAAGGGGCATGTCCCTCTCCCAACTGGAAGTCATCCATGACAATCTTCCTTCTTCTAGCCTTAGCTTTTCCTTGCTTGCTAGACTCTACTTGTTCCAAGGTTGCCTTCCCCTTCTCTTCCCTCTTCTTGGCTCTTGTTTCCTTACCTACATTGTCGGATTTCGACCTTTGCATCCTTGTCCTCTTATTGGCTGACACATCAACCTCACCTTCCTCTTCCATAATTGCTTCAATCATATTCACATTACCCAATGGTCCTTGAAGTTACACTTGTCCTTGTCTAGGAACTTGATTCCTATTAACTCCATCCCTATTACCCTCTGGTCTTTGAATAATAGGATATATACCTTCTAGCTCTCTTCATGGTTGAGGACATTGAGGTACTATATGACACCTCTCTCCACAATTGTAGCATTAGAGATGATCCATTCTATTCCATGGATGTCTCTCCCCTTGTGGTCTTCTTACTTGGTTTTGAATAACTTGCATAGCAAGATTCAAGTTTCCAAACTGCTTAGTCAACCTCTGGGTCTCTTGATGAAGCCCATCTTGCCCTCTATTTGGCTTTACAACCCTTGGAGCCTCCACGTGGGACTCCCTCTCCACATGCATGTCCGTAGGGAAAGGTTGTTCTACCAAATGCATGCTTGGACCTCAGATATTAAGAGAAGTGTTGGATTCACCTTTGCCTATTGTACTTCCCCTTATCAATTATGAAACTTCTTTTGACGTCCATGTGTTTATCCTCTTCTAGAGCATTGTGATTAGCAAATTGTTCTCTGTTTTCGAGCATACACAAAGGTGGTTTTAAATCAGCCCTACAGTGTTGAAAGCAATGGCATTTTCTTATCCGGAGTTTCATGGGAGAGTGGATGAAGATATAGAAGACTTTTTGGAGAAGATGGAGGTCGCATGCATAAGCAACCATGTGCAAGCTCCTCCACCAGATGTTACGTCTCCTGCAGATCTGTTTGAAAGGCGATGCAAGGACTTGGTCTAGGAATTATGAAGAAGAACTACAGAGGGCTGATCCTCCTGTACAATTGACATGGGATAACTTGAGACAGGCTTTGGCAGGAGAATTTGTTAAGACAGAAGATCCAGATAAGGTTTGGCATGAGATCCAAGGTTTGAAGCGGAGGGAAGCAGAGCCCATTGATGACTACAATAAGAAATTTTCATTGTTATGGGAGAGCTTGTGTCAAGCTTTGCAGCCACAAGGGGCTCCACCAGATATGATGAAGAAGGACAGGTTCTTGGCTGGCCTCAAGGAAACTTTACGTTGGAGAGTAGAGTTGAAGAAGCCAAGGACATATGAGGATGCATTCGAGGTAGCAAAGAACAAAGAATGGAAATTGAAGAGGCTAACTCAGTTGGGAGTAAGCACAGTACCTGGAGTCTCAGAGATGAAGCCAACAGACCCCGTGCCACATCGAGTTTTGGAGGAGGTGCATCATGCACATGTTATTCCAGTTCCCACGCAAGTTGTGCCGACAATGGTTGCTCCTGCAGTGCAAGATGATGGGCTGCGGCGGCAGGACATGAAACAGGTTGTAGATCTTATGAAGAATCTCAGCCTAAATTTGCTTAGTAATGTGGGGAACAGTCATGCTCATGGGAGACATGCACATCAGCCCAACAATGATGGTGGGCAGAGTGGTGGCGATAAGAAGTGGAAGAATGTGCCTACATGCTACAATTGCGGTGAGCTAGGTCACATTAGTCCACAGTGTGATAAACCAAGGAGGATGGGAGGAGATATGTATCCCCTTCCAACACAGTTGCCGAACAGGGCAGGTGACTTTGGTATTGAGATAAAGGGAGATCCAAGGCCTTGTGGTTTGAGCCCAGAAGAGAAAGGAAAGACAAAGGTGTTGCATGTGGTTGGCCTAGAGAAGACGGTGTCATTTGAGGATCCAATGGTGATGCCCATTGGAAAGAGGACCGCTGAAGAAAAGGAAGGAAGGAATGCTGTAGGTCCAAGCAAGAAGAAAGGGAAGGCCCATGAGGGTGAGGATGTGAAGGCTAAGAGGAAAAGGCGAGCTCGACGCAAGTTCCATGTGTCAGACTTTCCACTAGGGGAGGGGCAAGATAGCTACAACTTGAGAGAAGATTTAACCAGTCAAAAAGCTGATGTGACATTTGGCCAGTTGGTGGAAATGGTACCCAAGTTGAAGAGACAATGGAAGAAGCTGGTTAGTCCAATGGAGAAGGAGCCGTAGAGGGTCAGTGAGGGTGCTGGCTGTGGATGAGTTGCCAGATATTTGCCCCATAGTGGATGTGTGGCATAAGAGGAAGAACCTTGGACAAGGCTATGTGGATGGTGGTGCACAGATTTGTGTCATCACTCAAACATGTGTTGAAAGGATGGGCCTTGCAGTTGGCAGGTGTGTCTGGATTTCGTATACGCATGGCAAACCACCAGAAAGTTAAGTGCTTGGGTGTTGTGAGAAGTTTGGAAGTTGAGGCATATGCAGTGAAGACTGCATGTGATTTTCATGTTATGCCACAGGTTTGGGAGCGTACCCCATCATTCTTGGTAGACCATGGCTACGAGCAGTCAATGCGGTCCTTTCTTGCCAACCCTTGTTTCCTCATCTTCTTCCTCCATTGCTCTATAGATCCCTGCTTTTGCATAAGTAACTGGATCCTTAAACCCCACTTTTTCTTTAATGCTTCCGTGTGCAACAATCCAAAGAATCTAGCTTTCTTCAGGAAGTTTGGTGGCACCTGATCTTCTCCCAAAACCCTCAGAATCCTTCTCCCAATTGCTTCAAACCTATTCACAAAAGCTATAATTTCTTCTTTCTCTCCTTGATATAACCTACTCAATTCTCTCCAAAGATCTTCTGGGTTGTCCACTTTTCTATATCTCCTTCTCAAAGCTCCCCTGAACCTGACACAATTTCCTTTTTCATCCTCCGTTAGTAGCCACATCTTCATACCACTCTCTGGCTACTCCTTCCAAAAGCAATCCCACCATTCTCAATTTGTAAGCATCTTCATATTGTTATTGCTAAGGGCTGCTAGTTCAATTCTCCTTACGAATTGATCTACATCTTCACCTCTCTCTCCTTTGAATTACTCGTAGCCTATTGTTGCCAACCAAAGGTCCCGAGTTGATCTTCAAGTGGTCTCCAATCTGTTGATTAAAACCCTATACAAAAACTCTCTCATCCTCACTTGGGGCACCAAAACATGGGAAGAGCAAACATAATCTACCTCTAGAGCATTTAAATAATTGAAAACACCTAGCGCAGCCCTGCAGCTATCCTCTGACTCTTTGTTGATTCAATTGGACACATGAACCCTCTTAGTCTTAGCTAACCCACCAAAATGTCCTCCTAGGTCAAATCTGACTCTCAGCAACCCTAATCTTCAATCTTAACACCTCAACTAACCTCCTTTGATCATATGCTGACCAAATTCAATTCCTGACTGACTACTGCTAACCCTTGATTGATTCCGGGTGACTTTATCAGACTTTCAAGTAGCTTCTTTCTTTTAGTTTAATAAATCCATATTCATCCATGGAATCTCCAATACTTACCTTACTCAATTGACTCCTACTACTTTCTAGGCCTACGTGAGATGTAGCTCTAAGTTTGCATATCCTATTCATTATTAAGGTCGGTTACACATATAAAGTTCACCCATATTGCACGACCTATAATTTATACACATATACATACATGTATATACATACATACATACATATATATATATATATATATATATATATATATATATATATATATATATATATAAACATATACATATGCATATGCATATATATACATATACATATGTATATGTGTGTGTGTATATATATATATATATATATAT